>NC_090444.1:576936627-577305723 GCF_031143425.1 Pleurodeles waltl | reverse complement strand
GGCGGGGGTCAGGGACACGGACACAGCAAGGTAGTGCTGCGGGCGTGGGGGGGCGAGCTCTTGACCGAAAACAGGTCAGAGGTCGCTCACCCTCGACGCGCAGCGCCAGCCATTAAGAAGGGAGGGGGAAGGGAGGAGCAGCTGGGAGGCGGGAGGGAGCGGCAAATGGGGGCGCGAGGGGGACGGGCCGCAGGGAGGCAGCGGCAGGGGAAAAGCGGCAAGGGAGAGCGCACAAGGGGCGAAAAAGCGGAAAAACAATCTAAAAAGGCACAAATGGAAGCAAAAGCACAAATGGAAGCAAAATGGAGCAAAAGGCACAATAAAGCAAGGCACAGAATACAGTCACAAATACGGCGAAAACGGCACAATGCACACGAGTCTAGCAACGCTTACCAGAAGCCCACTAGACACCAGGGATGAGGCGCAGGTGGATGCCTGCGGGTGGAGGAGGGCCTCGAACACGCTAGCAGCAGCAGGGGCGGGGGTCAGGGACACGGACACAGCAAGGTGGTGCTGCGGACGTGGGGGGGCGAGTTCTTGACCGAAAACAGGTCAGAGGTCGCTCACCCTCGACGCGCAGCACCAGCCATTAAGAAGGGAGGGAGGAGCAGCTGGGAGGTGGGAGGGAGTGGCGAATGGGGGCACGAAGGGAGTGGGGCCGCAGGGAGGCAGCGGCAGTGGAAAAAGAGCAAGGGGGAACACACAAGGGGCGAAAAAGCGGAAAAGCAATCTAAAAAGGCACAAATGGAAGCAAAAGCACAAATGTAAGCAAAATGGAGCAAAAGGCTCAATAAAGCAAGGCACAGAATACAGTCACAAATACGGTGAAAACGGCACAATGCACACGAGTCTAGCGACACTTACCAGAAGCCCACTAGACACCAGGGATGAGGCGCAGGTGGATGCCTGCGGGTGGAGGAGGGCCTCGAACACGCTAGCAGCAGCATGGGTGGGGGTCAGGGACACGGACACAGCAAGGTGGTGCTGCGGACGTGGGGCGAGCGAACTCTTGACCGAAAACAGGTCAGAGGTCGCTCACCCTCGACGTGCAGCGCCAGCCATTAAGAAGGGAGGGGGAGGGAGGAGCAGCTGGGAGGCGGGAGGGAGCGGCGAATGGGGGCGCGAGGGGGGCGGGGTCGCAGGGAGGCAGCGGCAGGGGAAAGCGGTAAGGGGGAGCGCACAAGGGGCGAAAAAGCGGAAAAACTATCTAAAAAGACACAAATGGAAGCAAAAGCACAAATGGAAGCAAAAATGGAGCAAAAGGTACAATAAAGCAAGGCACAGAATACAGTCACAAATACGGCGAAAACGGCACAATGCACACGAGTCTAGCGACGCTTACCAGAAGCCCACTAGACACCAGGGATGAGGCGCAGGTGGATGCCTGCGGGTGGAGGAGGGCCTCGAACACGCTAGCAGCAGCGTGGGCGGGGGTCAGGGACACGGACACAGCAAGGTGGTGCTGCGGACGTGGGGGCGCGAGCTCTTGACCGAAAACAGGTCAGAGGTCGCTCACCCTCGACGTGCAGCGCCAGCCATTAAGAAGGGAGGGGGGAGGGAGGAGGGGAGCGGCGAATGGTGGGCGCGAGGGGGACGGGGCCGCAGGGAGGCAACTGCAGGGGAAAAGCGCAAGGGGGAGCACACAAGGGGCGAAAAAGCAGAAAAACAATCTGAAAAGGCACAAATGGAAGCAAAAGCACAAATGGAAGCAAAATGGAGCAAAAGGCACAATAAAGCAAGGCACAGAATACAGTCACAAATACGGCGAAAACGGCACAATGCACACGAGTCTAGCGACGCTTACCAGAAGCCCACTAGACACCAGAGATGAGGCGCAGGTGGATGCCTGCGGGTGGAGGAGGGCCTCGAACACGCTAGCAGCAGCAGGGGCGGGGGTCAGGGGACACGGGACACAGCAAGGTGGTGCTGCGGACGTGGGGGGGCGAGTTCTTGACCGAAAACAGGTCAGAGGTCGCTCACCCTCGACACGCAGCGCCAGCCATTAAGAAGGGAGGGGGGAGGGAGGAGCAGCTGGGAGGCGGGGAGGGAGT
Organism: Pleurodeles waltl; assembly: GCF_031143425.1. Taxonomy (NCBI): domain Eukaryota; kingdom Metazoa; phylum Chordata; class Amphibia; order Caudata; family Salamandridae; genus Pleurodeles; species Pleurodeles waltl. The sequence continues at coordinate 577,303,672 of NC_090444.1, read as the reverse complement.
GGCGAATGAGGGCGCGAGGGCGGCGGGGCCGCAGGGAGGCAGCGGCTGGGGGAAAAGCGGCAAGGGGTAGCGCACAAGGGGCGAAAAAGCGGAAAAACAATCTAAAAAGGCACAAATGGAAGCAAAAGCACAAATGGAAGCAAAATGGAGCAAAAGGCACAATAAAGGAAGGCACAGAATACAGTCACAAATACGGTGAAAACGGCACAATGCACACGAGTCTAGCGACACTTACCAGCAGCCCACTAGACACCAGGGATGAGGCGCAGGTGGATGCCTGCGGGTGGAGGAGGGTCTTGAACACGCTAGCAGCAGCGTGGGTGGAGGTCAGGGGACACGGACACAGCAAGGTGGTGCTGCGGACGTGGGACGAGCGAGCTCTTGACCGAAAACAGGTCAGAGGTCGCTCACCCTCGACGCGCAGCGCCAGCCATTAAGAAGGGAGGGGGGAGGGAGGAGCAGCTGGGAGGAGGGAGGGGAGCGCGAATGGGGGCGCGAGGGGGGGCGGGGTTGCAGGGAGGCAGCGGCAGGGGAAAGCGGCAAGGGGGAGCGCACAAGGGGCGAAAAAGCGGAAAAAACTATCTAAAAAGACACAAATGGAAGCAAAAACACAAATGGAAGCAAAAATGGAGCAAAAGGCACAATAAAGCAAGGCACAGAATACAGTCACAAATACGGCGAAAACGGCACAATGCACACGAGTCTAGCGACGCTTACCAGAAGCCCACTAGACACCAGGGATGAGGCGCAGGTGGATGCCTGCGGGTGGAGGAGGGCCTCGAACACGCTAGCAGCAGCGTGGGCGGGGGTCAGGGACGCGGACACAGCAAGGTGGTGCTGCGGACATGGGGGGCGCGAGCTCTTGACCGAAAACAGGTCAGAGGTCGCTCACCCTCGACGCGCAGCGCCAGCCATTAAGAAGGGAGGGGGAGGGAGGAGCAGCTGGGAGGCGGGAGGGAGCGGCGAATGGTGGCGCGAGAGGGACGGGGCCGCAGGGAGGCAGCGGCAGGGGAAAAGCGGCAAGGGGGAGCGCACAAGGGGCAAAAAAGGGGAAAAACAATCTAAAAAGGCACAAATGGAAGCAAAATGGAGCAAAAGGCACAATAAAGCAAGGCACAGAATACAGTCACAAATACGGCGAAAACGGCACAATGCACACAAGTCTAGCAACGCTTACCAGAAGCCCACTAGACACCAGGGATGAGGCGCAGGTGGATGCCTGTGGGTGGAGGAGGGCCTCGAACACGCTAGCAGCAGCAGGGGCAGGGGTCAGGGACACAGACACATCAAGGTGGTGCTGCGGACGTGGGGGGGCGAGTTCTTGACCGAAAACAGGTCAGAGGTCGCTCACCCTCGACGCGCAGCGCCAGCCATTAAGAAGGGAGGGGGGAGGGAGGAGCAGCCGAGAGGCGGAAGGGAGCGGGGAATGGGGGCGCGAGTGGGGCGGGCCGCAGGGAGGCAGCGGCAAGGAAAAGCGGCAAGGGGGGAGCGCACAAGGGGCGAAAAAGCGGAAAAAGAATCTAAAAATGCACAAATGGAAGCAAAAGCACAAATGGAAGCAAAATGGAGCAAAAGGCACAATAAAGCAAGGCACAGAATACAGTCACAAATACGGCGAAAACGGCACAATGCACACGAGTCTAGCGACGCTTACCGGAAGCCCACTAGACACCAGGGATGAGGCGCAGGTGGATGCCTGTGGGTGGAGGAGGGCCTCGAACACGCTAGCAGCAGCGTGGGCGGGGGGTCAGGGACACGGACACAGCAAGGTGGTGCTACGGACGTGGTGGGGCGGAGCTCTTGACCGAAAACAGGTCAGAGGTCGCTCACCCTCGACGCGCAGCACCAGCCATTAAGAAGGGAGGGGGGGAGGGAGGAGCAGCTGGAAGGCGGGAGGGAGCGGCGAATGGGGGCGCGAGGGGGGGCGGGGCCGCAGGGAGGCAGCGGCAGGGGGAAAGCGGCAAGGGGGAGCGCACAAGGGGCGAAAAAGCAGAAAAACAATCTAAAAAGGCACAAATGGAAGCAAAAGCACAAATGGAAGCAAAATGGAGCAAAAGGCACAATAAAGCAAGGCACAGAATACAGTCACAAATACGGCGAAAACGGCACAGTGCACACGAGTCTAGCGACGCTTACCAGAATCCCACTAGACACCAGGGATGAGGCGCAGGTGGATGCCTGCGGGTGGAGGAGGGCCTCGAATACGCTAGCAGCATCGTGGGCGGGGGTCAGGGACACGGATACAGCAAGGTGGTGCTGCGGACGTGGGGGGGCGAGCTCTTGACCGAAAACAGGTCAGAGGTCGCTCACCCTCGACGCGCAGCGCCAGCCATTAAGAAGTGAGGGGGGAGGGAGGGAGCAGCTGGGAGGCGAGAGGGAGCGGCGAATGGGGGTGTGAGGGGGCGGGGCCGCAGGGAGGCAGCAGCAGGAGAAAGCGGCAAGGGGGAGCGCACAATGGGCGAAAAAGCGGAAAAAACAATCTAAAAAGGCACAAATGGAAGCAAAAAGCACAAATGGAAGCAAAATGGAGCAAAAGGCACAATAAAGCAAGGCACAGAATACATTCACAAATACGGCGAAAACAGAACAATGCACATGAGTCTAGCGACGCTTACCAGAAGCCCACTAGACACCAGGGATGAGGCGCAGGTGGATGCCTGCGGGTGGAGGAGGGCCTCCGACACGCTAGCAGCAGCGGTGGGCGGGGGTCAGGGACACGGACACAGCAAGGTGGTGCTGCGGACGTGGGGGGGCGAGCTCTTGATCGAAAACAGGTCAGAGGTCGCTCACCCTCGATGCGCAGCGCCAGCCATTAAGAAGGGAGGGGAGGGAGGAGCAGCTGGGAGGTGGGATGGAGTGGCGAATGGGGGCGCGAGGGGGGGCGGGACGCAGGGAGGCAGCGGCAGGGGAAAAGCGGCAAGGGGGAGCGCACAATGGGCGAAAAAGCTGAAAAACAATCTAAAAAGGCACAAATGGAAGCAAAAGCACAAATGGAAGCAAAATGAAGCAAAAGGCACAATAAAGCAAGGCACAGAATACAGTCACAAATACGACGAAAACGGCACAATGCACACAAGTCTAGCGACGCTTACCAGAAGCCCACTAGACACCAGGGATGAGGCGCAGGTGGATGCCTGCGGGTGGAGGAGGGCCTCGAACACGCTAGCAGCAGCGTGGGCGGGGGTCAGGGACGCGGACACAGCAAGGTGGTGGCTGCGGACATGGGGGCGCGAGCTCTTGACCGAAAACAGGTCAGAGGTCGCTCACCCTCGACGCGCAGCGCCAGCCATTAAGAAGGGAGGGGGAGGGGAGGAGCAGCTGGGAGGCGGGAGGGAGCGGCGAATGGTGGCGCGAGAGGGACGGGCCGCAGGGAGGCAGCGGCAGGGGAAAAGCGGCAAGGGGGAGCGCACAAGGGGCGAAAAAGGGGAAAAACAATCTAAAAAGGCACAAATGGAAGCAAAATGGAGCAAAAGGCACAATAAAGCAAGGCACAGAATACAGTCACAAATACGGCGAAAACGGCACAATGCACACAAGTCTAGCAACGCTTACCAGAAGCCCACTAGACACCAGGGATGAGGCGCAGGTGGATGCCTGCGGGTGGAGGAGGGCCTCGAACACGCTAGCAGCAGCGTGGGCGGGGGTCAGGGACGCGGACACAGCAAGGTGGTGCTGCGGACATGGGGGCGCGAGCTCTTGACCGAAAACAGGTCAGAGGTCGCTCACCCTCGACGCGCAGCGCCAGCCATTAAGAAGGGAGGGGGAGGGAGGAGCAGCTGGGAGGCGGGAGGGAGCGGCGAATGGTGGCGCGAGAGGGACGGGGCCGCAGGGAGGCAGCGGCAGGGGAAAAGCGGCAAGGGGGAGCGCACAAGGGGCGAAAAAGGGGAAAAACAATCTAAAAAGGCACAAATGGAAGCAAAATGGAGCAAAAGGCACAATAAAGCAAGGCACAGAATACAGTCACAAATACGGCGAAAACGGCACAATGCACACAAGTCTAGCAACGCTTACCAGAAGCCCACTAGACACCAGGGATGAGGCGCAGGTGGATGCCTGTGGGTGGAGGAGGGCCTCGAACACGCTAGCAGCAGCAGGGGCAGGGGTCAGGGACACAGACACATCAAGGTGGTGCTGCGGACGTGGGGGGGCGAGTTCTTGACCGAAAACAGGTCAGAGGTCGCTCACCCTCGACGCGCAGCGCCAGCCATTAAGAAGGGAGGGGGGAGGGAGGAGCAGCCGAGAGGCGGAAGGGAGCGGGGAATGGGGGCGCGAGTGGGGCGGGCCGCAGGGAGGCAGCGGCAAGGAAAAGCGGCAAGGGGGAGCGCACAAGGGGCGAAAAAGCGGAAAAAGAATCTAAAAATGCACAAATGGAAGCAAAAGCACAAATGGAAGCAAAATGGAGCAAAAGGCACAATAAAGCAAGGCACAGAATACAGTCACAAATACGGCGAAAACGGCACAATGCACACGAGTCTAGCGACGCTTACCGGAAGCCCACTAGACACCAGGGATGAGGCGCAGGTGGATGCCTGTGGGTGGAGGAGGGCCTCGAACACGCTAGCAGCAGCGTGGGCGGGGGTCAGGGACACGGACACAGCAAGGTGGTGCTACGGACGTGGTGGGGCGGAGCTCTTGACCGAAAACAGGTCAGAGGTCGCTCACCCTCGACGCGCAGCACCAGCCATTAAGAAGGGAGGGGGGAGGGAGGAGCAGCTGGAAGGCGGGAGGGAGCGGCGAATGGGGGCGCGAGGGGGGCGGGGCCGCAGGGAGGCAGCGGCAGGGGAAAGCGGCAAGGGGGAGCGCACAAGGGGCGAAAAAGCAGAAAAACAATCTAAAAAGGCACAAATGGAAGCAAAAGCACAAATGGAAGCAAAATGGAGCAAAAGGCACAATAAAGCAAGGCACAGAATACAGTCACAAATACGGCGAAAACGGCACAATGCACACGAGTCTAGCGACGCTTACCAGAATCCCACTAGACACCAGGGATGAGGCGCAGGTGGATGCCTGCGGGTGGAGGAGGGCCTCGAATACGCTAGCAGCATCGTGGGCGGGGGTCAGGGACACGGATACAGCAAGGTGGTGCTGCGGACGTGGGGGGGCGAGCTCTTGACCGAAAACAGGTCAGAGGTCGCTCACCCTCGACGCGCAGCGCCAGCCATTAAGAAGGGAGGGGGGAGGGAGGAGCAGCTGGGAGGCGAGAGGGAGCGGCGAATGGGGGTGTGAGGGGGCGGGGCCGCAGGGAGGCAGCAGCAGGAGAAAGCGGCAAGGGGGAGCGCACAATGGGCGAAAAAGCGGAAAAACAATCTAAAAAGGCACAAATGGAAGCAAAAGCACAAATGGAAGCAAAATGGAGCAAAAGGCACAATAAAGCAAGGCACAGAATACATTCACAAATACGGCGAAAACAGAACAATGCACATGAGTCTAGCGACGCTTACCAGAAGCCCACTAGACACCAGGGATGAGGCGCAGGTGGATGCCTGCGGGTGGAGGAGGGCCTCCGACACGCTAGCAGCAGCGTGGGCGGGGGTCAGGGACACGGACACAGCAAGGTGGTGCTGCGGACGTGGGGGGGCGAGCTCTTGATCGAAAACAGGTCAGAGGTCGCTCACCCTCGATGCGCAGCGCCAGCCATTAAGAAGGGAGGGGAGGGAGGAGCAGCTGGGAGGTGGGATGGAGTGGCGAATGGGGGCGCGAGGGGGGCGGGACGCAGGGAGGCAGCGGCAGGGGAAAAGCGGCAAGGGGGAGCGCACAATGGGCGAAAAAGCTGAAAAACAATCTAAAAAGGCACAAATGGAAGCAAAAGCACAAATGGAAGCAAAATGAAGCAAAAGGCACAATAAAGCAAGGCACAGAATACAGTCACAAATACGACGAAAACGGCACAATGCACACGAGTCTAGCGACGCTTACCAGAAGCCCACTAGACACCAGGGATGAGGCGCAGGTGGATGCCTGTGGGTGGAGGAGGGCCTCGAACACGCTAGCAGCAGCGTGGGCGGGGGTCAGGGACACGGACACAGCAAGGTGGTGCTGCGGACGTGGGGGGGCGAGCTCTTGACCGAAAACAGGTCAGAGGTCGCTCACCCTCGACGCACAGCGCCAGCCATTAAGAAGGGAGGGGGAGGGAGGAGCAGCTGGGAGGCGGGAGGGAGCGGCGAATGGGGGCGCGAGAGGGACGGGGCCGCAGGGAGGCAGCGGCAGGGGAAAAGCGGCAAGGGGGAGCGCACAAGGGGCGAAAAAGCGGAAAAACAATCTAAAAAGGCACAAATGGAAGCAAAATGGAGCAAAAGGCACAATAAAGCAAGGCACAGAATACAGTCACAAATACGGCGAAAACGGCACAATGCACACAAGTCTAGCAACGCTTACCAGAAGCCCACTAGACACCAGGGATGAGGCGCAGGTGGATGCCTGTGGGTGGAGGAGGGCCTCGAACACGCTAGCAGCAGCAGGGGCAGGGGTCAGGGACACAGACACATCAAGGTGGTGCTGCGGACGTGGGGGGGCGAGTTCTTGACCGAAAACAGGTCAGAGGTCGCTCACCCCCGACGCGCAGCGCCAGCCATTAAGAAGGGAGAGGGGAGGGAGGAGCAGCTGAGAGGCGGAAGGGAGCGGGGAATGGGGGCGCGAGTGGGGCAGGCCGCAGGGAGGCAGCGGCAAGGAAAAGCGGCAAGGGGGAGCGCACAAGTGGCGAAAAAGCGGAAAAAGAATCTAAAAAGGCACAAATGGAAGCAAAAGCACAAATGGAAGCAAAATGGAGCAAAAGGCACAATAAAGCAAGGCACAGAATACAGTCACAAATACGGCGAAAACGGCACAATGCACACGAGTCTAGCGACGCTTACCAGAATCCCACTAGACACCAGGGATGAGGCGCAGGTGGATGCCTGCGGGTGGAGGAGGGCCTCGAATACGCTAGCAGCATCGTGGGCGGGGGTCAGGGACACGGATACAGCAAGGTGGTGCTGCGGACGTGGGGGGGCGAGCTCTTGACCGAAAACAGGTCAGAGGTCGCTCACCCTCGACGCGCAGCGCCAGCCATTAAGAAGGGAGGGGGGAGGGAGGAGCAGCTGGGAGGCGAGAGGGAGCGGCGAATGGGGGCGTGAGGGGGGCGGGGCCGCAGGGAGGCAGCAGCAGGAGAAAGCGGCAAGGGGGAGCACACAATGGGCGAAAAAGCGGAAAAACAATCTAAAAAGGCACAAATGGAAGCAAAAGCACAAATGGAAGCAAAATGGAGCAAAAGGCACAATAAAGCAAGGCACAGAATACATTCACAAATACGGCGAAAACAGAACAATGCACATGAGTCTAGCGACGCTTACCAGAAGCCCACTAGACACCAGGGATGAGGCGCAGGTGGATGCCTGCGGGTGGAGGAGGGCCTCGAATACGCTAGCAGCATTGTGGGCGGGGGTCAGGGACACGGACACAGCAAGGTGGTGCTACGGACGTGGTGGGGCGGAGCTCTTGACCGAAAACAGGTCAGAGGTCGCTCACCCTCGACGCGCAGCACCAGCCATTAAGAAGGGAGGGGGGAGGGAGGAGCAGCTGGAAGGCGGGAGGGAGCGGCGAATGGGGGTGCGAGGGGGGCGGGGCCGCAGGGAGGCAGCGGCAGGGGAAAGCGGCAAGGGGGAGCGCACAAGGGGCGAAAAAGCAGAAAAACAATCTAAAAAGGCACAAATGGAAGCAAAAGCACAAATGGAAGCAAAATGGAGCAAAAGGCACAATAAAGCAAGGCACAGAATACAGTCACAAATACGGCGAAAACGGCACAATGCACACGAGTCTAGCGACGCTTACCAGAATCCCACTAGACACCAGGGATGAGGCGCAGGTGGATGCCTGCGGGTGGAGGAGGGCCTCGAATACGCTAGCAGCATCGTGGGCGGGGGTCAGGGACACGGATACAGCAAGGTGGTGCTGCGGACGTGGGGGGGCGAGCTCTTGACCGAAAACAGGTCAGAGGTCGCTCACCCTCGACGCGCAGCGCCAGACATTAAGAAGGGAGGGGGGAGGGAGGAGCAGCTGGGAGGCGAGAGGGAGCGGCGAATGGGGGTGTGAGGGGGCGGGGCCGCAGGGAGGCAGCAGCAGGAGAAAGCGGCAAGGGGGAGCGCACAATGGGCGAAAAAGCGGAAAAACAATCTAAAAAGGCACAAATGGAAGCAAAAGCACAAATGGAAGCAAAATGGAGCAAAAGGCACAATAAAGCAAGGCACAGAATACATTCACAAATACGGCGAAAACAGAACAATGCACATGAGTCTAGCGACGCTTACCAGAAGCCCACTAGACACCAGGGATGAGGCGCAGGTGGATGCCTGCGGGTGGAGGAGGGCCTCGAACACGCTAGCAGCAGCGTGGGCGGGGGTCAGGGACACGGACACAGCAAGGTGGTGCTGCGGACGTGGGGGGGCGAGCTCTTGACCGAAAACAGGTCAGAGGTCGCTCACCCTCGATGCGCAGCGCCAGCCATTAAGAAGGGAGGGGAGGGAGGAGCAGCTGGGAGGTGGGATGGAGTGGCGAATGGGGGCGCGAGGGGGGCGGGACGCAGGGAGGCAGCGGCAGGGGAAAAGCGGCAAGGGGGAGCGCACAATGGGCGAAAAAGCTGAAAAACAATCTAAAAAGGCACAAATGGAAGCAAAAGCACAAATGGAAGCAAAATGAAGCAAAAGGCACAATAAAGCAAGGCACAGAATACAGTCACAAATACGACGAAAACGGCACAATGCACACGAGTCTAGCGACGCTTACCAGAAGCCCACTAGACACCAGGGATGAGGCGCAGGTGGATGCCTGTGGGTGGAGGAGGGCCTCGAACACGCTAGCAGCAGCGTGGGCGGGGGTCAGGGACACGGACACAGCAAGGTGGTGCTGCGGACGTGGGGGGGCGAGCTCTTGACCGAAAACAGGTCAGAGGTCGCTCACCCTCGACGCACAGCGCCAGCCATTAAGAAGGGAGGGGGAGGGAGGAGCAGCTGGGAGGCGGGAGGGAGCGGCGAATGGGGGCGCGAGAGGGACGGGGCCGCAGGGAGGCAGCGGCAGGGGAAAAGCGGCAAGGGGGAGCGCACAAGGGGCGAAAAAGCGGAAAAAACAATCTAAAAAGGCACAAATGGAAGCAAAATGGAGCAAAAGGCACAATAAAGCAAGGCACAGAATACAGTCACAAATACGGCGAAAACGGCACAATGCACACAAGTCTAGCAACGCTTACCAGAAGCCCACTAGACACCAGGGATGAGGCGCAGGTGGATGCCTGTGGGTGGAGGAGGGCCTCGAACACGCTAGCAGCAGCAGGGGCAGGGGTCAGGGACACAGACACATCAAGGTGGTGCTGCGGACGTGGGGGGGCGAGTTCTTGACCGAAAACAGGTCAGAGGTCGCTCACCCCCGACGCGCAGCGCCAGCCATTAAGAAGGGAGAGGGGAGGGAGGAGCAGCTGAGAGGCGGAAGGGAGCGGGGAATGGGGGCGCGAGTGGGGCAGGCCGCAGGGAGGCAGCGGCAAGGAAAAGCGGCAAGGGGGAGCGCACAAGTGGCGAAAAAGCGGAAAAAGAATCTAAAAAGGCACAAATGGAAGCAAAAGCACAAATGGAAGCAAAATGGAGCAAAAGGCACAATAAAGCAAGGCACAGAATACAGTCACAAATACGGCGACAACGGCACAATGCACACGAGTCTAGCGACGCTTACCAGAATCCCACTAGACACCAGGGATGAGGCGCAGGTGGATGCCTGCGGGTGGAGGAGGGCCTCGAATACGCTAGCAGCATCGTGGGCGGGGGTCAGGGACACGGATACAGCAAGGTGGTGCTGCGGACATGGGGGGGCGAGCTCTTGACCGAAAACAGGTCAGAGGTCGCTCACCCTCGACGCGCAGCGCCAGCCATTAAGAAGGGAGGGGGGAGGGAGGAGCAGCTGGGAGGCGAGAGGGAGCGGCGAATGGGGGCGTGAGGGGGGCGGGGCCGCAGGGAGGCAGCAGCAGGAGAAAGCGGCAAGGGGGAGCACACAATGGGCGAAAAAGCGGAAAAACAATCTAAAAAGGCACAAATGGAAGCAAAAGCACAAATGGAAGCAAAATGGAGCAAAAGGCACAATAAAGCAAGGCACAGAATACATTCACAAATACGGCGAAAACAGAACAATGCACATGAGTCTAGCGACGCTTACCAGAAGCCCACTAGACACCAGGGATGAGGCGCAGGTGGATGCCTGCGGGTGGAGGAGGGCCTCGAACACGCTAGCAGCAGCGTGGGCGGGGGTCAGGGACACGGACACAGCAAGGTGGTGCTGCGGACGTGGGGGGGTGAGCTCTTGACCGAAAACAGGTCAGAGGTCGCTCACCCTCGATGCGCAGCGCCAGCCATTAAGAAGGGAGGGGAGGGAGGAGCAGCTGGGAGGTGGGATGGAGTGGCGAATGGGGGCGCGAGGGGGGCGGGACGCAGGGAGGCAGCGGCAGGGGAAAAGCGGCAAGGGGGAGCGCACAATGGGCGAAAAAGCTGAAAAACAATCTAAAAAGGCACAAATGGAAGCAAAAGCACAAATGGAAGCAAAATGAAGCAAAAGGCACAATAAAGCAAGGCACAGAATACAGTCACAAATACGACGCAAACGGCACAATGCACACGAGTCTAGCGACGCTTACCAGAAGCCCACTAGACACCAGGGATGAGGCACAGGTGGATGCCTGTGGGTGGAGGAGGGCCTCGAACACGCTAGCAGCAGCGTGGGCGGGGGTCAGGGACACGGACACAGCAAGGTGGTGCTGCGGACGTGGGGGGGCGAGCTCTTGACCGAAAACAGGTCAGAGGTCGCTCACCCTCGACGCACAGCGCCAGCCATTAAGAAGGGAGGGGGAGGGAGGAGCAGCTGGGAGGCGGGAGGGAGCGGCGAATGGGGGCGCGAGGGGGGCGGGGCCGCAGGGAGGCAGCGGCAGGGGAAAGCGGCAAGGGGGAGCGCACAAGGGGCGAAAAAGTGGAAAAACAATCTAAAAAGGCACAAATGGAAGCAAAAGCACAAATGGAAGCAAAATGGAGCAAAAGGCACAATAAAGCAAGGCACAGAATACAGTCACAAATACGGCGAAAACGGCACAATGCACATGAGTCTAGCGACGCTTACCAGAAGCCCACTAAACACCCGGAATGAGGCGCAGGTGGATGCCTGCGGGTGGAGGAGGGCCTCGAACATGCTAGCAGCAGCGTGGGCGGGGGTCAGGGACACGGACACAGCAAGGTGGTGCTGCGGACGTGGGGGGGCAAGCTCTTGACCGAAAACAGGTCAGAGGTCGCTCACCCTCGACGCGCAGCGCCAGCCATTAAGAAGGGAGGGGGAGGGAGGAGCAGCTGGGAGGTGGGAGGGAGCGGCGAATGGGGGCGTGAGGGGGGGCGGGCAGCAGGGAGGCAGCGGCAGGGGAAAAGCGGCAAAGGGGAGCGCACAAGGGGCGAAAAAGCAGAAAAACTATCTAAAAAGGCACAAATGGAAGCAAAAGCACAAATGGAAGCAAAATGGAGCAAAAGGCACAATAAAGCAAGGCACAGAATACAGTAACAAATACGGTGAAAACGGCACAATGCACACGAGTCTAGCGACGCTTACCAGAAGCCCACTAGACACCAGTGATGAGGCGCAGGTGGATGCCTGCGGGTGGAGGAGGGCCTCGAACACGCTAGCAGCAGCATGGGCGGGGGTCAGGGACACGGACACAGCAAGGTGGTGCTGCAGCCATGGGGGGCGAGCTCTTGACCGAAAACAGGTCAGAGGTCGCCCTTGGCGATGGCACGCCAAATGTCATTCTTCTGGTGGGCACTGACCTACATGAATTGTACAGGGGAAAAAGAGAAGTAATTAGCAACTGCATCGTCACAGTCACTGGCCCGCATCCCTACCCTTGCCATGACGCACATGCACTCACCGTCGATTCATGCACGCCTCATTCTCACCCACCCCATCTTTCATCCATCCCACTCCACGCAGGCATTGCCCATACAGCATGCTCACAGTGTACTTACCTGTTTGTCTGGAGGACCGTAGAGTAGCGTGTACTATGGGAGGACCCCATCCACGAGTTTCTCCAACTCCTCCGTGCTGAAGGCAGGGGCCCTTTCCCCAGACACACTTGCCATTGTCTCTTCCATACTGAGGTCACAGCAGCACTTGCAGTGTAGGTCCTCTCCTGTTGAAGATCAGGTATCGAGTGATTGAACAGAGAGAAAATGGCGGTCACGTCAACGGCGGTGCGTACCGTCACCGCCGGCGTACATCGTCATTGGCTCCTGGGACCCATAGGGTCCAATGTTAACCAATGCAGAATTGCGCTGCGGTCTTCGACCGCCTACTGCGACGGTGTACAATGCCAGCGCAGTTACCTCATATCCCATTGTCCCACCTTACAGGTCAGGCAGCCACCATTTCAGGGGGCCACCTGGCATTATTTTTGACTGCGTCACACATACCTAGGCCTTGCCTAAACTCATACAGGCAAATTTCGATTTATGAATATTTTCAGAGTAAGCTGTGTTTACGTACCTCAGAGTTGGTTGACTCTCTGCTCGTTGTTCTCCTCCATAGGCAACGTCCGCTGGGGCATGTGAGGAGATGGCGGCATCCTCCGGTGTACAGACCGCTGGTGGACCTGTCGACAATGGAGGAGCGACATGTGTTCATCACCTACAGGCTTGATCATGCCACAATCCTAGAACTGTGTGCCCAGTTGGAGCCAGACCTGATGTCAGCTATCCGCCATCCCACAGGAATCCCCTCTCAAGTGCAGTTGCTGTCAGTACTCCATTTCCTAGCAAGTGGGTCTTTTCAAATAACAGTGGCCATAGCATCACGGATGTCCCAGCCTATGTTTTCCAACGTGTTGTCCAGAGTGTTGTCTGCCCTGCTGAAACACATGCAGAGCTACATCGTTTTCCCTCAGGTGGAGGATTTGCCTACAGAGAAAGGTGATTTCTATGCCCTGGGACATATCCCCAACATCATAGGTGCCATTGATGGGACACATGTGGCCTTGGTCCACCCACGCAGGAGTGAACAGGTGTACAGCAACCAGAAGAGTTACCATTCCATGAATGTGCAGATGGTGTGTTTGGCAGACCAGTACATCTCCCATGTTAATGCAAAATTCCCTGGCTCAGTGCATGACGCTTACATCCTGCGGAATAGCAGCATCCCTTATGTGATGGGGTAACTACAGAGGCACCGGGTGTGGCTATTAGGTGAGCACATGGACCCAAAACAGTGGGAATAGTTGTCTGGGTCTTTGGATGTCCCTATGAGTTAGTGTGTGTCTAACAGTTGTCCCTCGCCATTTGCAGGTGACTCTGGTTACCCCACCCTGTCATTTTCACCCAGTGTATGGTCACTGAGTTGTCACTTTCCCTTACGATTTCACAGATGTGGGTCCCACTGTGTGACATCTGCTTTGTTTCCTCATGGACTAGAGCTGTGTGACATAAGTATGTTGACATTACATTTGAAAGAGCAATTTGCCACTGTAATTGCTAATACACTATTTCGAAATCACAGACAGACTCCAGATTGTTTTGTGCTTTAAGGGTGTTTATTTAAGTGCTCAATATTGGAGGGGGTTGTAAAATGGTGAGGGGTGATGGTGGAGGAATGTCCATGTACAGTCTATTAGTCTCACAGGTGCATTGTCCAAAGGGGCATAGGAAGTGGAGCTGGGACAGTTTAAGGATGGACAGGGTGACAAGGTGGGACAAATGGATGACAATCAGGGCGGTCTTATTTCTTGGCGGGGGTCTTGGCATCGTTCTCTGTCTTTGTCCTGGATCTCAGGGACCGTTTGCGGGGTGGTTCTCCCACTGCAGGGGGTGGGGTGCTGGTGTGGTGGTACTGTTGCAGTGCCTCCTGTCCACTAGTGCCGGCGGAGGTGGTGGGCAGTTCATTGTCCAGGCTAGTGTCAGGGTCCCCTTGTTGTGCCACAGTGTCCCTCCTGGTGTTGATGAGTTCCTTCAGCACCCCTACAAGGGTTCCCAGGGCGGAATTGATGGATTTGAGTTCCTCCCTGAAGCCCAAATACTGTTCCTCCTGCAGCCGCTGGGTCTCCTGAAACTTGGCCAGTACCGTTGCCATCGTCTCCTGGGAATGGTGGTAGGCTCCCATGATGTTGGAGAGGGCCTCGTGGAGAGTGGGTTCCCTGGGCTTGTCCTCCCCCTGTCGCACAGCAGCCCTCCCAGTTCCCCTGTGTTCCTGGGCCTCTGTCCCCTGAACCGTGTGCCCACTGCCACTGCCCCTAGGTCCCTGTTGTTGTTGGGGTGGTGGGTTAGCCTGGGTTCCCTGTAGTGGTGGACACACTGCTGATTGACGTCAGAGGGGGGAAGGTCTGTAGTGGCTTTTGCCAGTGTGAGGGGAACCAACTGTCCCGAGGTCCCAGATGGGTCGGGCTGGTCGTCTAGATCCAGTTGGACAGAGCTGCTGTCATCACTGTGGGCCTCTTCTGTGGGTGGAGTGGACATGTCTGGACCCTCCTGTCCGGTGCCGTTGGGTAGGGGTCCTGCAGCGGTGTAAAAGCATGATTATTGCATCTGTGTATGCCATGGTGTGCAATGGGTGGGTGACCGTGTACCCCAGTGCTTGCATTCCTGTGTAGGACCTTGTGTGATGATGGTTTAGGGGGGTGTATGGGTATGTGCAGTGGCCATGCTTTGGTGATGGGTGTCCATGCTTTGGTGTTGCATGCAGTGCTTGGGTTTGGGATGTGTGGGTTGTGATATTGGGACATGTGTGAGGAGTTGGAGTGATGGGGTTGAGGGCGAGGGTGGGGGTATGTGATGGCATGCAGGTAGGGTGGGGGATGTAATAGTTAAGATTTGACTTACCAGAGTCCATTCCTCCAGCTACTCCTGCGATGCCCTCAGGATGCAGTATAGCCAAGACCTGCTCCTCCCATGTTGTTAGTTGTGGGGGAGGAGGTGGGGGTCCGCCGCCAGTCCTCTGTACCGCGATATGGTGTCTTGAGACCACGGAACGCACCTTCCCCCATAGGTCGTTCCACCTCTTCCTGATGTCATCCCTAGTTCTTGGATGCTGTCCCACTGCGTTGACCCTGTCCACGATTCTGCACCATAGCTCCATCTTCCTACCTATGGAGGTGTGCTGCACCTGTGATCCGAATAGCTGTGGCTCTACCCAGATGATTTCCTCCACCATGACCTTGAGCTCCTCCTCAGAGAACCTGGGGTGTCTTTGCGGGGCCATGGGGTGGTGTGTGTTGTGATGTGTGAGGTGATATTTAGAGGTGTGTTGTGTGAGGTGCGTGGATGTTATGTGAGTGATAGTGTTGAGTGCCTGTGGATGTTACTGTTGTTTCTGGTGGTGTCTCTCTCTGGCCTTCAGTCGCAATTGTGGTCGTAGGGGTTTGTGGGTGATGTGGGTGTGTGTTTTATATTGTATTGGATGTGTGGGAGTGGTGTGTGTATGCCCGATCATTTCATGGCATTTGCATATACTTCTCCGAATCGGCCGAGTGCGCAATTCATTTCCCGCATGTAAAGCTTGATGCTCAGATGGGCAAAGGCTTGCGCAATCATTTCATGGCATTTGTATATTCTTGTTAGAATCGGCAGTGTGCGCGATTCATTTACTGCATGTAAATCTTGGTGTTAGGATCGGCAAAGGCTTGCGCGATCATTTCATGGCATTTACATATACATATTCTTGTTAGAATCGGCAGAGTGCGCGATTCATTTCCCGCATGTAAAACTTGATTTTCAGATCGGCAGAAGCTTGCGCGATCAGTTCAAGGCATTTGCATATTCTTGTTAGAATCGGCAGAGTGCACGATTCATTTCCCGCATGTAAAACTTGATGTTCAGATCGGCAGAAGCTTGCGCGATCATTTCATGGCATTTGCATATGCTTGTTAGAATCAGCAGAGTGCGCGATTCATTTTCCGCATGTAAATCTTGGTGTTAGGATCGGCAATGGCTTGCGCGATCAGTTCTTGGCATTTGTATATTCTTGTTAGAATCGGCAGAGTGCACGATTCATTTCCCGCATGTAAAACTTGATGTTCAGATCGTCAAAGGCTTGCATGATCATTTCATGGCATTTACATATTCTTGTTGGAATCGGCTGTGTGGGCGGTTCATTTCCTGCTTGTTAAACTTGGTGTTCAAATCGGCAAAGGACTACGCGAATCATTGCTCTGATGTAAACCTTGGTGTTCAGATCGGCAAAGGCTTGGGCGATCATTTCATGGCATTTGAATATTCTTGTTAGAATCAGCAGTGTGCGCGATTCATTTATTGCATGTAAATCTTGGTGTTCAGATCGGCAAAGGCTTTCCCGATCATTTCATGGCATTTGCATATACTTGTACGAATCGGCCGAGTGCGCAATTCATTTCCCGCATGTAAAACTTGATGTTCAGATCGGCAACGGCTTGCACGATCATTTCATGACATTTGCATATTCTTGTTAGAATCGGTAGTGTGCGCGATTCATTTACTGCATGTAAATCTTGGTGATCTGATCGGCAAAGGCTTGCGCGATAATTTCATGGCATTTACATATTCTTGGTAGAATCGGCAGAGTGCGCGATTCATTTCCCGCATGTAAAACTTGATGTTCAGATCGGCAGAAGCTTGCGTGATCAGTTTATGGCATTTGCATATTCTTGTTAGAATCGGCAGAGTGTGCGACTCATTTCCCACATGTAAAACTTGATGTTCAGATCGGCAGAAGCTTGCGCGATCATTTCATGACATTTGCATATTCTTGTAGAATCGGTAGTGTGCGCGATTCATTTACTGCATGTAAATCTTGCTGATCTGATCGGCAAAGGCTTGCGCGATAATTTCATGGCATTTACATATTCTTGGTAGAATCGGCAGAGTGCGCAATTCATTTCCCGCATGTAAAACTTGATGTTCAGATCGGCAGAAGCTTGCGCGATCAGTTTATGGCATTTGCATTTTCTTGTTAGAATCGGCAGAGTGCGCGACTCATTTCCCACATGTAAAACTTGATGTTCAGATCGGCAGAAGCTTGCGCGATCATTTCATGGCATTTGCATATTCTTGTTAGAATTGGCAGAGTGCGCAATTCATTTCCCGCATGTAAAACTTGATGTTCAGATCGGCAGAAGCTTGCACGATCATTTCATGGCATTTGCATATGCTTGTTAGAATCAGCAGAGTGCATGATTCATTTTCTGCATGTAAATCTTGGTGTTAGGATCGGCAATGGCTTGCGCGATCATTTCATGGCATTTACATATTCTTGTTGGAATCGGCTGTGTGGGCGGTTCATTTCCCACTTGTTAAACTTGGTGTTCAAATCGGCAAAGGTGTGCACGATTATTTCATGGCAACTAAAACTTTGATATGTAATGTTTGTTGAAGTGCACACATTTATTCTGAGTCTATGGTTTTCCTGTGAAGACGCTAAATTCAAAATGTGATGTTCTCTGTGCATATTTAGTCCCCGGTACAATTCCAATTGTTTTTTCAGGAACCTTTTTCAGATTGACTTCGGTCCTCATGTTACAAAAGCAGTGTTTATTCTGAAAACTGTATTCCAGAAGGTTCATGTATGTCTAAGTATTATGTGACATTTTATGAATGCTCATATGAAACATTGTATTGATCATGCTTGATTTGTTCCAGGTATCCAGACTTCTTGAGGCCTAGTTTTAAGTCACTTCTTAGTTTTTCCATGGTTAGAGTAAGACAATGCTTAGAACCATATTCTAGTGAAAGTCAATGTAATTTTAGTCTGAAATTGTGTTGTTTAACCTTTTGCTTCATACAGGTCTCCTTCCCAGCTGTTCCATACCTAATCCCCTTTTCCCCAATTGGACTCTCTTAGCCTCTGTGATATTCTAATCAGAGTATTGGAGCTGTCTTGTGGTGGACATGTTGGGAACGTGCGCAGACCCCGAGGATCTGGTGACTCTGACAGAACAGTGAGCCCACAAATGTATTATCCTCCTGGTTTGCGTGTGTTCTCAGCATGGCCACACTGGACGAGCTAGTCAAGGTTATCATGCAGCTCCAAGCAGAGATAGTGTCATCAAAGGATATAGCAGCCAGCTTAGCTGAGAGAGTGAGTCAGTTGCAGGAAAGGGTAGAAAAGAAGGAACAAAATCCGTTGGGTGTGTCTTGGCCTGGTCCTTCTTCTCAAGCTTCTGGAGGTAATCCTCCTACAAATATTTCCCTCAACGTTCCTTCAGCTATTCCCCTAGCTCCTCCAGAATGTTTTTCAGGCGATCCCCTGAAAGCACAATCTTTCCTGGTTCAAGTGGAATTACATTTTACCTGCTGTCCAAACACTTTCCCTGATGCCCAGTCCAGAGTGGCTTTCTTGTTATCTTATCTGACTGGGGACGCAGCCACCTGGGCAATCCCTCTGGTACG
Organism: Pleurodeles waltl; assembly: GCF_031143425.1. Lineage (NCBI taxonomy): Eukaryota > Metazoa > Chordata > Amphibia > Caudata > Salamandridae > Pleurodeles > Pleurodeles waltl. Next base: position 577,285,283 of record NC_090444.1, on the reverse strand, counting down.
TAAAGACAGTCCCCTGCTTTACAATTGGAGAAATTTTGTTCGTGAGTTTGAACGAGTGTTTGATCGAAGAAATGTGCCATTGTCAGCAGACCGTGAACTATAAGACTTGCTACAAGGTAACCAGGATCTAGTTTCTTACTTAGCTAACTTTAATCGACTGGTAGCCGAGACATCCTGACATGAAGAAAAGCAAGCTGCCTTGTTTTACAAAGGACTCAAGAACGAGCTAAAGGACATTCTTGCCCAGATAGACCCGCAGCCTACAGATTGTCGAGATCTAATAAACCTAGTTTTGAGACTGGATCATCGTCTAGCCGAACAAAGGGGAACACGCAAAAAAGACTGAGAAATATGCCTGGCGTGTTCACGATCATAGAGAATCAAGAACCCCGAAAGAGAGAACTCCAGAACCTATGAAAATCGGAACAATCAGGAGACCCTTGACCAAAGACGAAAAGGATCCATGTAGAAAGAATGGACAATGTCTTTATTGCTGGCGCAAGGGTCATTTCGCCAAAGATTGTCCAATCAAACCAAAGAGCAAAAGAGGTCCTGTCCAGAGACTTGCAGCCAATGCACAAGTCGAGTCGGAAAACTAAATCACCCAAGATGTAAAGAAGGGTTGCTCTTGGGTGTCACCGTGGACCCTTCACAGTCGAGAAGACATCTCAAGCTGGGCATAAAAGTTCAAGTAAAGAAAAAGATCTATTTCAAGAAGGCCCTCGTAGACTCTGGGGCCACCGGGAATTTTGTTGATGCCCAATTGGTTCGCACATGGGGGATCCCATGCACAGAGAAGAAGACTCCAGAGATAATACAAGCAGTAGATGGAAAGCTCTTGACTGGAGGCCCAGTAACTCTTCAGACTGTCCCCTTGTCGGTGATCTGTGATGGGGGAGATCAAAGAACCAAACACAAAGAGAAGCTCATCTTTGACGTGATCCATGCTCCTCAGTATGGAATTATCCTTGGCTTACCATGGTTAACTCATCGCAACCCGGAGATTAATTGGGCAGAACGGAAAGTCGTGTTCTCTTCCGCCCTATGCAATAAGAAATGCCTCCAGACATCTCAAGTCATCAAAAATTGCAACTCTTACATAGCCACTGCAGCGGAGAAAGAAGTAAAGTTGCCTAGGGAGTATTCGTCCTATGAAGATGTATTCGATGAAAAAGAAGCAGAAACCTTGCCTTCTCATAGACCTTATGACTGTCAAATTGATCTAACTCCAGGTGCGATACTCCCTAGCTATCGTTTATATGCCTTGTCAGAACATGAAAATCAGCACTTACGAAAGTACCTAGATCAATTCTTAGAGAATGGCTTCATCCGCCCTTCCAAGTCTCCTGCAGCCTCTCCTTTGTTTTTTGTCCCTTGGGCGAATGGGGACCTTCAAACATGTATTGACTATAGGGGTTTGAACAAGGTCACAATCAAGAACAAATACCCCCTGCCTCTGATTCCTGTCTTGTTGGATCAAGTAAAAAAAGCAAAAATGTACACTAAGCTCGATCTACGAGGTGCTTACCATTTAGTCAGAATGAGAGAAGGCGACGAATGGAAAACTGCGTTCAAGACAAGATATGGTCTCTTTGAATACACTGTCATGCCTTTTGGCCTGTGCAATGCTCCAGCAGCATTTCAATTTTTCCTGAATGATGTTCTTAAAGAGTATCTCAACATATTTGCAATAGTCTATATCAATGACATTTTGATCTACTCTGACAATGAAACCGAACATGTACAACATGTCAAGAAAATTCTCACAGCTCTCCGAAAGCATCATTTAAATTGCAAACTGACCAGGTGTGAGTTCCATGCAGCACCACAGTTGAGTTTCTAGGGGTTATCCTTACCCCTCAAGGTATGGTCATGGCAGAAAAGAAAGTACAAGCTGTATCTGATTGGCCCACTCCAAAGACTGTTTGAGATGTACAATGCTTCCTGGGATTTGCAAACTTTTATCGCAGGTTTATAAACCTTTTCTCTCAAACAGAGGCGCCAATCACCAAGTTATTGAGAAAGAAAGAAAAAATTGTATGGTCTCCAGAAGCTGACCAAGCCTTTTTTAACTGTGAAAGAAGCTTTTTCCACTGCCCCAGTCTTGACTCACCCTGATGTGGATCGTCCATTCATAGTTGAAGCAGATGCCTCTGATGTGGCAATCAGTGCAGTTTTGTCACAACAAAGTAAAGACACTGGCCAACTTCATCCTGTAGCCTACATGTCTCAAAAGCTGAACGAAGCCGAACAGAACTATGTCATTGCTGAAAAAGAGCTTCTGGCGATCCGTGACGCCTTTAAGGAGTGGAGATATCATCTGTTGGGTGCCAAGTACACTATCACAGTATATACTGATCATCGCAATCTCCAATTCATGAGTTCAGCTAGACTTTTGACTCCTCAGCAATTATGCTGGATGCTGTTTTTTGCCGAATTCGATTTTGTGGTAACTTTTCATCCTGGTAAAGACAATCGCAAAGCAGACGCCTTGTCCCGCCAAGAGTCTACCATGTTGCCTACAATCCAGCCTTCCACAGCTATTATTGCTCCAGACAAAGTCCTATGCATAATAAAAACCGAAGACTTCTTTGAAGACATCCGTAATTCTTTCACCATTGAGAAATGGCAGGCATGGGCTCAAGCAGATCCAAAAAGATCTATCAAACAAGGACTGCCTTTCCATGACGTTTGCTTGTTCGTGCCCACTACCAAGCTTCGCAAGTTAGTATTTCATTGGTTGCATGTTATACCTACGGCAGGTCATCCAGGGACTCCTAAAACTCTTGAATTAATCCAACAATACTTTTGGTGGCCTACTCTGACAAAAGATGTCAAAACAATGGTAAATCACTGCGAAGTTTGTGCTCGCATGAAGACAAGTCATTCAAAACCGAAAGGTCTGTTGCATATGCTCCCAACTCCAAGTCGATCTTGAGAACACATCTCTTTAGACTTCATTACAGGATTACCAGTGGTTCAACAGCACTCTGGATGTCCCTATGAGTTAGTGTGTGTCTAACAGTTGTCCCTCGCCATTTGCAGGTGACTCTGGTTACCCCACCCTGTCAAGGCTACTGACCCCAGTGAGGAATCCCAGGACAAGGGCAGAGGAATGCTACAATGAGGCCCATGGGCGGACTAGGAGGATTATAGAGCGGACCTTCGGCCTCCTGAAGGCCAGATTCCGGTGCCTCCATATGACAGGTGGTTCCCTATTCTACTCACCAAAGAAGGTATGCCAGATCATCATGGCCTGCTGTATGCTTCACAACTTGGCTTTGCGACGACAGGTGCCTTTTCTGCAGGAGGATGGTCCAGATGGAGGTGTTGTGGCAGCTATGGAGCCTGTGGACAGTGAAGACGAGGAAGCAGAAGAAGAGGACATCAACAACAGGAACACAGTGATCCTGCAATACTTCCAGTGAGACACAGGTAAGAAGACACCACTGCCTGCCACATCTTATTTGAATCTACTACCTCTCTACTGTCTGTCATTTTCACCCAGTGTATGGTCACTGAGTTGTCACTTTCCCTTACGATTTCACAGATGTGGGTCCCACTGTGTGACATCTGCTTTGTTTCCTCATGGACTAGAGCTGTGTGACGTAGGTATGTTGACATTACATTTGAAAGAGCATTTTGCCACTGTAATTGCTAATACACTATTTCGAAATCACAGACAGACTCCAGATTGTTTTGTGCTTTAAGGGTGTTTATTTAAGTGCTCAATATTGGAGGGGGTTGTAAAATGGTGAGGGGTGATGGTGGAGGAATGTCCATGTACAGTCTATTAGTCTCACAGGTGCATTGTCCAAAGGGGCATAGGAAGTGGAGCTGGGACAGTTTAAGGATGGACAGGGTGACAAGGTGGGACAAATGGATGACAATCAGGGCGGTCTCATTTCTTGGCGGGGGTCTTGGCATCGTTCTCTGTCTTTGTCCTGGATCTCAGGGACCGTTTGCGGGGTGGTTCTCCCTCTGCAGGGGGTGGGGTGCTGGTGTGGTGGTACTGTGGCAGTGCCTCCTGTCCACTAGTGCCGACGGAGGTGGTGGGCAGTTCATTGTCCAGGCTAGTGTCAGGGTCCCCTTGTTGTGTCACAGTGTCCCTCCTGGTGTTGATGAGTTCCTTCAGCACCCCTACAAGGGTTCCCCGGTCCGGAATTGATGGATTTGAGTTCCTCCCTGAAGCCCAAATACTGTTCCTCCTGCAGCCGCTGGGTCTCCTGAAACTTGGCCAGTACCGTTGCCATCGTCTCCTGGGAATGGTGGTAGGCTCCCATGATGTTGGAGAGGGCATCGTGGAGAGTGGGTTCCCTGGGCCTGTCCTCCCCCTGTCGCACAGCAGCCCTCCCAGTTCCCGTGTTCCTGGGCCTCTGTCCCCTGAACCGTGTGCCCACTGCCACTGCCCCTGGGTCCCTGTTGTTGTTGGGGTGGTGGGTTAGCCTGGGTTCCCTGTAGTGGTGGACACACTGCTGATTGACGTCAGAGGGGGGAAGGTCTGTAGTGGCTTGTGCCAGTGTGAGCGGAACCAACTGTCCCGAGGTCCCAGATGGGTCGGGCTGGTCGTCTAGATCCAGTTGGACAGAGCTGCTGTCATCACTGTGGGCCTCTTCTGTGGGTGGAGTGGACATGTCTGGACCCTCCTGTCCGGTGACGTTGGGTAGGGGTCCTGCAGCGGTGTAAAAGCATGATTATTGCATCTGTGTGTGCCATGGTGTGCAATGGGTGGGTGACCGTGTACCCCAGTGCTTGCATTCCTGTGTAGGACCTTGTGTGATGATGGTTTAGGGGGGTGTATGGGTATGTGCAGTGGCCATGCTTTGGTGATGGGTGTCCATGCTTTGGTGTTGCATGCAGTGCTTGGGTTTGGGATGTGTGGTTTGTGATATTGGGACATGTGTGAGGAGTTGGAGTGATGGGGTTGAGGGCGAGGGTGGGGGTATGTGATGGCATGCAGGTAGGGTGGGGGATGTAATAGTTAAGATTTGACTTACCAGAGTCCATTCCTCCAGCTACTCCTGCGAGGCCCTCAGGATGCAGTATAGCCAAGACCTGCTCCTCCCATGTTGTTAGTTGTGGGGGAGGAGGTGGGGGTCCGCCGCCAGTCCTCTGTACCGCGATATGGTGTCTTGAGACCACGGAACGCACCTTCCCCCATAGGTCGTTCCACCTCTTCCTGGTGTCATCCCTAGTTATTGGATGCTGTCCCACTGCGTTGACCCTGTCCACGATTCTGCACCATAGCTCCATCTTCCTAGCTATGGAGGTGTGCTGCACCTGTGATCCGAATAGCTGTGGCTCTACCCAGATGATTTCCTCCACCATGACCTTGAGCTCCTCCTCAGAGAACCCGGGGTGTCTTTGTGGGGCCATGGGGTGGTGTGTGTTGTGATGTGTGAGGTGATATTTAGAGGTGTGTTGTTTGAGGTGCGTGGATGTTATGTGAGTGATAGTGTTGAGTGCCTGTGGATGTTACTGTTGTTTCTGGTGGTGTCTCTCTCTGGCCTTCAGTCGCAATTGTGGTCGTAGGGGTTTGTGGGTGATGTGGGTGTGTGTTTTATATTGTATTGGATGTGTGGGAGTGGTGTGTGTATGCCCGATCATTTCATGGCATTTGCATATACTTCTCCGAATCGGCCGAGTGCGCAATTCATTTCCCGCATGTAAAACTTGATGTTCAGATGGGCAAAGGCTTGCGCAATCATTTCATGGCATTTGTATATTCTTGTTAGAATCGTCAGTGTGCGCGATTCATTTACTGCATGTAAATCTTGGTGTTAGGATCGGCAAAGGCTTGCGCGATCATTTCATGGCATTTACATATACATATTCTTGTTAGAATCGGCAGAGTGCGCGATTTATTTCCCGCATGTAAAACTTGATGTTCAGATCGGCAGAAGCTTGCGCGATCAGTTCATGGCATTTGCATATTCTTGTTAGAATCGGCAGAGTGCACGATTCATTTCCCGCATGTAAAACTTGATGTTCAGATCGGCAGAAGCTTGCGCGATCATTTCATGGCATATGCTTGTTAGAATCAGCAGAGTGCGCGATTCATTTTCCGCATGTAAATCTTGGTGTTAGGATCGGCAATGGCTTGCGCGAACATTTCATGGCATTTACATATTCTTGATAGAATCGGCAGAGTGCGCGATTCATTTCCCGCATGTAAAACTTGATGTTCAGATCGTCAAAGGCTTTCATGATCATTTCATGGCATTTACATATTCTTGTTGGAATCGGCTGTGTGGGCGGTTCATTTCCCGCTTGTTAAACTTGGTGTTCAAATCGGCAAAGGACTACGCGAATCATTGCTCTGATATAAACCTTGGTGTTCAGATCGGCAAAGGCTTGCGCAATCATTTCATGCATTTGAATATTCTTGTTAGAATCAGCAGTGTGCGCGATTCATTTATTGCATGTAAATCTTGGTGTTCAGATCGGCAAAGGCTTTCCCGATCATTTCATGGCATTTGCATATACTTGTACGAATCGGCCGAGTGCGCAATTCATTTCCCGCATGTAAAACTTGATGTTCAGATCGGCAACGGCTTGCACGATCATTTCATGACATTTGCATATTCTTATTAGAATCGGTAGTGTGCGCGATTCATTTACTGCATGTAAATCTTGGTGATCTGATCGGCAAAGGCTTGCGCGATAATTTCATGGCATTTACATATTCTTGGTAGAATCGGGAGAGTGCGCGATTCATTTCCCGCATGTAAAACTTGATGTTCAGATCGGCAGAAGCTTGCGCGATCAGTTTATGGCATTTGCATATTCTTGTTAGAATCGGCAGAGTGCGCGACTCATTTCCCACATGTAAAACTTGATGTTCAGATCGGCAGAAGCTTGCGCGATCATTTCATGACATTTGCATATTCTTGTTAGAATCGGTAGTGTGCGCGATTCATTTACTGCATGTAAATCTTGCTGATCTGATCGGCAAAGGCTTGCGCGATAATTTCATGGCATTTACATATTCTTTGTAGAATCGGCAGAGTGCGCGATTCATTTCCCGCATGTAAAACTTGATGTTCAGATCGGCAGCAGCTTGCGCGATCAGTTTATGGCATTTGCATTTTCTTGTTAGAATCGGCAGAGTGCGCGACTCATTTCCCACATGTAAAACTTGATGTTCAGATCGGCAGACACTTGCGCGATCATTTCATGGCATTTGCGTATTCTTGTTAGAATCAGCAGAGTGCGCGATTCATTTCCCGCATGTAAAACTTGATGTTCAGATCGGCAGAAGCTTGCACGATCATTTCATGGCATTTGCATATGCTTGTTAGAATCAGCAGAGTGCATGATTCATTTTCTGCAAGTAAATCTTGGTGTTAGGATCGGCAATGGCTTGCGCGATCATTTCATGGCATTTACATATTCTTGTTGGAATCGGCTGTGTGGGCGGTTCATTTCCCACTTGTTAAACTTGGTGTTCAAATCGGCAAAGGTGTGCACGATTATTTCATGGCAACTAAAACTTTGATATGTAATGTTTGTTGAAGTGCACACATTTATTCTGAGTCTATGGTTTTCCTGTGAAGACACTAAATTCAAAATGTGATGTTCTCTGTGCATATTTAGTCCCCGGTACAATTCCAATTGTTTTTTCAGGAACCTTTTTCAGATTGACTTCGGTCCTCATGTTACAAAAGCAGTGTTTATTCTGAAAACTGTATTCCAGAAGGTTCATGTATGTCTAAGTATTATGTGACATTTTATGAATGCTCATATGAAACATTGTATTGATCATGCTTGATTTGTTCCAGGTATCCAGACTTCTTGAGGCCTAGTTTTAAGTCACTTCTTAGTTTTTCCATGGTTAGAGTAAGACAATGCTTAGAACCATATTCTAGTGAAAGTCAATGTAATTTTAGTCTGAAATTGTGTTGTTTAACTTTTTGCTTCATACAGGTCTCCTTCCCAGCTGTTCCATACCTAATCCCCTTTTCCCCAATTGGACTCTCTTAGCCTCTGTGATATTCTAATCAGAGTATTGGAGCTGTCTTGTGGTGGACATGTTGGGAACGTGCGCAGACCCCGAGGATCTAGTGACTCTGACAGAGCAGTGAGCCCACAAATGTATTATCCTCCTGGTATGCGTGTGTTCTCAGCATGGCCACACTGGACGACCTAGTCAAGGTTATCATGCAGCTCCAAGCAGAGATAGTGTCATCAAAGGATATAGCAGCCAGCTTAGCTGAGAGAGTGAGTCAGTTGCAGGAAAGGGTAGAAAAGAAGGAACAAAATCCGTTGGGTGTGTCTTGGCCTGGTCCTTCTTCTCAAGCTTCTGGAGGTAATCCTCCTACAAATATTTCCCTCAACGTTCCTTCAGCTATTCCCCTAGCTCCTCCAGAATGTTTTTCAGGCGATCCCCTGAAAGCACAATCTTTCCTGGTTCAAGTGGAATTACATTTTACCTGCTGTCCAAACACTTTCCCTGATGCCCAGTCCAGAGTGGCTTTCTTGTTATCTTATCTGACTGGGGACGCAGCCACCTGGGCAATCCCTCTGGTACGTAAAGACAGTCCCCTGCTTTACAATTGGAGAAATTTTGTTTGTGAGTTTGAACGAGTGTTTGATCGAAGAAATGTGACATTGTCAGCAGACCGTGAACTATAAGACTTGCTACAAGGTAACCAGGATCTTGTTTCTTACTTAGCTAACTTTAATCGACTGGTAGCCGAGACATCCTGACATGAAGAAAGGCAAGCTGCCTTGTTTTACAAAGGACTCAAGAACGAGCTAAAGGACATTCTTGCCCAGATAGACCCGCAGCCTACAGATTGTCGAGATCTAATAAACCTAGTTTTGAGACTGGATCATCGTCTAGCCGAACAAAGGGGAACACGCAAAAAAGACTGAGAAATATTCCTGCCGTGTTCACGATCATAGAGAATCAAGAACCCCGAAAGAGAGAACTCCAGAACCTATGAAAATCGGAACAATCAGGAGACCCTTGACCAAAGACGAAAAGGACCTATGTAGAAAGAATGGACAATGTCTTTATTGCTGGCGCAAGGGTCATTTCGCCAAAGATTGTCCAATCAAACCAAAGAGCAAAAGAGGTCCTGTCCAGAAACTTGCAGCCAATGCACAAGTCGAGTCGGAAAACTAAATCACCCAAGATGTAAAGAAGGGTTGGTCTTGGGTGTCACCGTGGACCCTTCACAGTCGAGACATCTCAAGCTGGGCATAAAAGTTCAAGTAAAGAAAAAGATCTATTTCAAGAAGGCCCTCGTAGACTCTGGGGCCACCGGGAATTTTGTTGATGCCCAATTGGTTCGCACATGGGGGATCCCATGTACCGAGAAGAAGACTCCAGAGATAATACAAGCAGTAGATGGAAAGCTCTTGACTGGAGGCCCAGTAACTCTTCAGACTGTCCCCTTGTCGGTGATCTGTGATGGGGGAGATCAAAGAACCAAACACAAAGAGAAGCTCATCTTTGACGTGATCCATGCTGCTCAGTATGGAATTCTCCTTGGCTTACCATAGTTAACTCATCACAACCCTGAGATTAATTGGGCAGAACGGAAAGTCGTGTTCTCTTCCGCCCTATGCAATAAGAAATGCCTCCAGACATCTCAAGTCATCAAAAATTGCAACTCTTACATAGCCACTGCAGCGGAGAAAGAAGTAAAGTTGCCTAGGGAGTATTTGTCCTATGAAGATGTATTCGATGAAAAAGAAGCAGAAACCTTGCCTTCTCATAGACCTTATGACTGTCAAATTGATCTAACTCCAGGTGCGATACTCCCTAGCTATCGTTTATATGCCTTGTCAGAACATGAAAATCAGCACTTACGAAAGTACCTAGATCAATTCTTAGAGAATGGCTTCATCCGCCCTTCCAAGTCTCCTGCAGCCTCTCCTTTGTTTTTTGTCCCTAGGGCGAATGGGGACCTTCAAACATGTATTTACTATAGGGGTTTGAACAAGGTCACAATCAAGAACAAATACCCCCTGCCTCTGATTCCTGTCTTGTTGGATCAAGTAAAAAAAGCAAAAATGTACACTAAGCTCGATCTACGAGGTGCTTACCATTTAGTCAGAATGAGAGAAGGCGACGAATGGAAAACTGCGTTCAAGACAAGATATGGTCTCTTTGAATACACTGTCATGCCTTTTGGCCTGTGCAATGCTCCAGCAGCATTTCAATTTTTCCTGAATGATGTTCTTAAAGAGTATCTCAACATATTTGCAATAGTCTATATCAATGACATTTTGATCTACTCTGACAATGAAACCGAACATGTACAACATGTCAAGAAAATTCTCACAGCTCTCCGAAAGCATCATTTATATTGCAAACTGACCAGGTGTGAGTTCCATGCAGCACCACAGTTGAGTTTCTAGGGGTTATCCTTACCCCTCAAGGTATGGTCATGGCAGAAAAGAAAGTACAAGCTGTATCTGATTGGCCCACTCCAAAGACTGTTCGAGATGTACAATGCTTCCTGGGATTTGCAAACTTTTATCGCAGGTTTATAAACCTTTTCTCTCAAACAGTGGCGCCAATCACCAAGTTATTGAGAAAGAAAGAAAAAATGGTATGGTCTCCAGAAGCTGACCAAGCCTTTTTTAACTGTGAAAGAAGCTTTTTCCACTGCCCCAGTCTTGACTCACCCTGATGTGGATCGTCCATTCATAGTTGAAGCAGATGCCTCTGATGTGGCAATCAGTGCAGTTTTGTCACAACAAAGTAAAGACACTGGCCAACTTCATCCTGTAGCCTACATGTCTCAAAAGCTGAACGAAGCCGAACAGAACTATGTCATTGCTGAAAAAGAGCTTCTGGCGATCTGTGACGCCTTTAAGGAGTGGAGATATCATCTGTTGGGTGCCAAGTACACTATCACAGTATATACTGATCATCGCAATCTCCAATTCATGAGTTCAGCTAGACTTTTGACTCCTGGGCAATTATGCTGGATGCTGTTTTTTGCCGAATTCGATTTTGTGGTAACTTTTCATCCTGGTAAAGACAATCGCAAAGCAGACGCCTTGTCCCGCCAAGAGTCTACCATGTTGCCTACAATCCAGCCTTCCAGAGCTATTATTGCTCCAGACAAAGTCCTATGCATAATAAAAACCGAAGACTTCTTTGAAGACATCCGTAATTCTTTCACTATTGAGAAATGGCAGGCATGGGCTCAAGCAGATCCCAAAAGATCTATCAAGCAAGGACTGCCTTTCCATGACGTTTGTTTGTTTGTGCCCACTACCAAGCTTCGCAAGTTAGTATTTCATTGGTTGCATGTTATACCTACGGCAGGTCATCCAGGGACTCCTAAAACTCTTGAATTAATCCAACGATACTTTTGGTGGCCTACTCTGACAAAAGATGTCAAAACAATGGTAAATCACTGCGAAGTTTGTGCTCGCATGAAGACAAGTCATTCAAAACCGAAAGGTCTGTTGCATATGCTCCCAACTCCAAGTCGATCTTGGGAACACATCTCTTTAGACTTCATTACAGGATTACCAGTGGTTCAACAGCACTCTGTGATCCTGGTGATGGTAGATAGTCTCACGTAATACGGACTTTTCATTGCCTGTAAGAAATTGCCCACCTCCAGTGAACTGGCAACCATCCTACTGAATAGAGTGGTCCGTTATCACGGGCTGCCGAAAATGATTTGCTCCGATCCAGGATCGCAATTTGCCTCCAACTTCTGGAAAACGTGCTGCAAAACGCTTCAAGTCACATCCACACTATCTACTAGCCATCATCCTCAAACAGATGGTCAAACTGAGAGACTGAATCAGACATTGAAGCGATATCTGCATGCTTACGCTGAGAAAGCACTTCATTCCTGGACATCAATGCTCTGGTTAGCTGAGTTAGCTTACAATAACTCGTTTCACACCTCCACTGGTGTCACATCTTTTTTTGGCTTGTTTGACTATCATCCTGACACTTTGCCCATCACGATTCCCCAAGAAAGTTCTCTTACACCAGCTGTGTCGGAAACGATTCAACACCTCCATCAAACCCAGAAACGGATTCAACAGCATTTAGAAAAAGTTAAACAAAAATACAAAAAGCACTATGACAAGAAACATTGTGAAGGACCTCAGTATCAACCAGGTGATAAAGTATGGCTTTCTACAAGACATATAGACTTCAAGAAAAAGCACATGTTGTAGGAAGTTGTCTCTGTACACACTATTTCAAAGTTAGAAATAGTGTGCATAGTGTCCAAGGGTTCCCCTTAGAGGTAAGACAGTGGCAAAAAGAGATAATTCTAATGCTCTATTTTGTGGTAGTGTGGTCAAGCAGTAGGCTTATCAGAGGGTAGTGTTAGGCATTTGTTGTACACACACAGGCAATAAATGAGGAACACACACTCAAAGACTTATTCCAGGCCAATAGGTTTTTATATAGAAAAATATATTTTCTTAGTTTATTTTAAGAACCACAGGTTCAAGATTTACAAGTAATACTTCAAATGAAAGGTATTTCACTCAGGCATTCTAGGAACTTTGAATAATCACAATAGCATGTACAGTTTTGACAAAAATGGCAATAAACTATTTTAAAAGTGGGCACAGTGCAAAAATCAACAGTTCCTGGGGGAGGTAAGTAAATGTTAAGTTCACAGGTAAGTAAAACACTTATAGGGTTCTAATTTGGGTCCAAGGTAGCCCACCGTTGGGGGTTCAAGACAACCCCAAAGTTACCACACCAGCAGCTTAGGGCCGGTCAGGTGCAGAGGTCAAAGAGGTGTCCAAAACACATAGGCTTCAATGGAAATAGGGGTGCCCCGATTCCAGTCTGCCAGCAGGTAAGTACCCGCGTCTTCGGAGGGCAGACCAGGGGGGTTTTGTAGGGCACTGGGGGGGGACACACAAGCAGGCACAGAAAGTACACCCTCAGCGGCACAGGGGCGGCCGGGTGCAGAGTGCAAACAGGTGTCGGGTTTCAGATAGGAATCAATGGGGAGACCCAGGGGTCTCTTCAACGATGCAGGCAGGCAAGGGGGGGCTCTTCGGGGTAGCCGCCACCTGGGCTAGGCAGAGGGTCGTCTGGGGGTCGCTCCTGCACTGCAGTTCGGTTCCTTCAGGTCCTGGGTGCTGCGGGTGCAGTGCTGGTTCCAGGCGTCCGGTTCCTTGTTACAGGCAGTCGCGGTCAGGGGGAGCCTCTGGATTTCCTCTGCAGGCGTCGCAGTGGGGGCTCACGGGGGTCAGCTCTGGCTACTCACGGGCTCGCAGTCGCTGGGGAGTCCTCCCTGTAGTGTTAGTTTTCAGAAGGTCCAGCCGGGGGCGTCGGGTGCAGAGTGGAAAGTCTCACGCTTCCGGCGGGAAACGTGGGGTCTTTAAAGTTGCTTCTTTGTTGCAGAAAGTTGCAGTTTCTTGAACAGTGCCGCTGTTCTCGGGTGTTTCTTGGTCCTTTAGATGCAGGGCAGTCCACTGAGGCTTCAGAGGTCGCTGGTCCCTGTTTGATGCGTCGCTGGTGCAGTTTTCGTCAAAGTAGGGAGAAAGGCCGGTGGGGCTGGAGCCAAATCAGTTGTCGTCTTCACTGCAGGGCTTCAGGTCAGCAGTCCTTCTTCTTCTTTATGTTGCAGGAATCTAGTTTCCTAGGCTCTGAAGGCCCCTAAATACTGAATTTAGGGGTGTGTTTAGGTCTGGGAGTGCAGTAGCCAATGGCTACTGTCCTTGAGGGTGGCTACACCCTCTTTGGGCCTCCTCCCTGTGGGGAGGGGGGGCACATCCCTAATCCTATTGGGGGAATCTTCCTTCTACAAGCTGGAGGATTTCTAAAAGTAAGAGTCACCTCAGCTCAGGACACTTTAGGGGCTGTCCTGACAGGTGGGTGACTCCTCCTTGTTTTTCTCATTATCTCCTCCAGCCTTGCCGCCAAAAGTGGGGGCAGTGGCCAGAGGGGCGGGCATCTCCACTAGCTGGGATGCCCTGTTGCGCTATAACAAAGGGGGTGAGCCTTTGAGGCTCACCGGCAGGTGTTACAGTGCCTGCAGGGGGAGGCGAGAAGCACCTCCACCCAGTACAGGTTTTGTTCCTGGCCACAGAGTGACAAAGGCACTCTCCCCATGTGGCCAGCAACATGTCTGGTGTGTGGCAGGCTGGCAAAAACTAGTCAGCCCACACTGGAAGTCGGGTATGTTTTCAGGGGGCATCAATAAGATGCCCTCTGGGTGTATTTTAAGATAAAGTGCACACTGGTATCAGTGTGCATTTATTGTGCTGAGAAGTTTGATACCAAACTTCCCAGTTTTCAGTGTAGCCATTATGGTGATGTGGAGTTCGTGTTTGACAGACTCCCAGACGATATACTCTTATGGCTACCCTGCACTTACAATGTCTAAGGTTTTGCTTAGACACTGTAGGGGCATAGTTCTCATGCACATATGCCCTCACCTCTGGTATAGTGCAGCCTGCCTTAGGGCTGTAAGGCCTGCTAGAGGGGTAACTTACCTATGCCACAGGCAGTGTGAGGTTGGCATGGCACTCTGAGGGGAACACCATGTCGACTTAGTCATTTTCTCCCCACCAGCCACACAAGCTGGCAAGCAGTGTGTATGTGCTGAGTGAGGGGTCCCTAGGGTGGCATAAGACATGCTGCAACCCTTAGAGACCTTCCCTGGCATCAGGGCCCTTGGTACCAGGGGTACCAGTTACAAGGGACTTACCTGAGTGCCAGGGTTGTGCCAGTTGTGGAGACAAAGGTACAGTTTAGGGAAAGAACACTGGTGCTGGGGCCTGGTTAGCAGGGTCCCAGCACACTTTCAAATCATAACTTAGCATCAGCAAAGGCAAAAAGTCAGGGGGTAACCATGCCAAGGAGGCATTTTCTTACAGATGTTTAATCCCAAATTCATAGGTCCTTACACTGTCCTCCAGCAAATTAATCCAGTCACCTACAAACTGCAGTTGCCCCGGTCACTGCGTATTCATCTGGTGTTCCATACTTCCCTCCTGAACAAAGCAGTCCAGGACCCCAACCAGCTCCAGTTCTAGTACAGGGGGAAGTGGAATACGAAGTTAAACAGGTGTTGGATTCCAAACTTAGAGGTCGTAACCTGTGGTATCTGATTTCTTGGAAAGGTTACGGTCCTGAAAGTAACTCATGGGTCCGCATCTGATGTTCATGCTCCACGACTAGTGAGACGTTTTCATTGTCTTAACCCAGACAAACCAGGCCCTAGAGCACGTTTGGGAGAGGGAAGTGCTGTCAACATCAGGACAGTGCGCGCTCTACTGGCGACAAAAATGCAAAAACACAGCCTTTATGCAAAAGCATAATTCATGCATTGTGTTTATATGCAGTTTGTTAACCTTTTGCATTACAGACTTTAACCTTGAAAAACACTATTAATGATGTTTGCAATAACTGTTCATTTGCAAGGTATTGCTGCAGACTTACAGAGTGTGTTAGCGTGTGGTCCCTTCTAGGACATTCTAGAAGTTTTCTCTGCAGCATGACTGGGTGTGGTTTGTGGGCTGGGCCAGACTCTATATAAGGGAGCCAGCCCAGCTCCACGTGCTCACTATTCAGAGGTCCCGGTGCAGAGCAGCAACAATTTCCTGAGCTCCTGTTCCGGAGGCCTACCTTGAAGTTCCAGGCCTGCCCCGCATTATCTTGGTGATCCTTGAGCAGGGTGGTAAGGCGGTGGTCGGGCTGGGCCCCCGACCCTGTTCTAAAAAGACTCTTGAGTTTTTGGGCCTACCCGAGAAACTTTCAGAGTACGCAAATCATTTTCCACAAGTAAATCTTGGTGTTCGGATCGGCAAAGGCTTGCGCGATCATTTCATGGCATTTACATGTTCTGTGTGCGCGATTCATGTCCCGCATGTTAAACTTGGTGTTCAAATCGGCAAAGGTGTGCACAATCATTTCATGGCAACTAAAACTTTGATATGTAATGTTTGTTGAAGTGCACACATTTATTCTGAGTCTATGGTTTTCCTGTGAAGACGCTAAATTCAAAATGTGATGTTCTCTGTGTATATTTAGTCGCCGGTACAATTCCAATTGTTTTTTCGGGAACCTTTTTCAGATTGACTTCGGTTACAAAAGTAGTATTTATTCTGAAAACTGTATTCCAGAAGGTTCATGTATTTCTAAGCATTATGTGACATTTTATGAATGCTCATATGAAACATTGTATGAATCATTCTTGATTTATTCCAGGTAACCAGAGTTCTTGAGGCCTAGTTGTTAGTTTTTCCATGGTTACAGTAAGACAATTCTTAGAACCATATTCTAGTGAAAGTCAATGTGATTATAGTCTGAAATTGTGTTGTTTAACCTCTTGCTTCCTACAGGTCTCCTTCCTAGCTGTTCCCTACCTAATCCCCTTTTCCCCACTTGGACTCTCTTAGACTCTGTGATATTCTAATCAGAGTATTGGAGCTGTCTTGTGGTGGACATGTTGGGAATGTGCGCAGACCCCGAGGATCTGGTGACTCTGACACCCTGTGTGCCCGTTCAATGGAGAAGAAATGGGTAACGGCATCCGGGGGAGAACCGTGTGCGGCCTACCAGGCGAACATTGTTTCTGCGGGATCTGCCCTCTGAGTCCTACGCCCGCTGCGTCAGTATGCACACCCTTTCTGACAGCTCCTTCAAGGAGGTTTCCAGGTTGGATGTTCTGGGTGGCAAGGTCGTGACAGTTTGTTTCACCAAAGCCACCCTATCCGCTAGCTTTCTATGGTCCACATGAAGGAGGCCCAGGTCCGAAGAGACTGTGGGGGTCATTCTGACCTCGGCGGTAAAAGCTGCTTACCGCCGGTCAGAAGGCCGCCACAATACCGCTGCGGCCGCGGTCAGCCGCCACGGACATTCTGACCCACAACTGCAAAACCTCCAAAAATCCGCCCTCCACTGCAGTCCGCCACATCAGCGGCCAGCGGTAAACTGGAGAAGACCAAACCTCCACCGCCACGCCAACAGAAATACGCCCATCCCACTATGACCCGCAAATCCACGCGGCGGTCATTCAACCGCGGTATTCCAATGGCGGTACACACCGCCGCGGTCAAAATACACACACCTTTACAAACCCCTACCACATTGGACAATTTGAAAGGCACACACCTGAAACACATACACATACCACTCCCACACATCCAATACCATATAAAACACACACCCACATCACCCACAAACCCCTACCAACAAAAACCAGAGACGAAGGAGAGAGAGAGACACATCAGAGAATAGAGAGCCAGACACACAGAGGCACACCACAACATCACACACACCACATAGAAGCACAAAGCACCACACACCAACACACACATCATCACATACACCACCCCACACCTCATACACACCACCCCATGGCACCACAAAGGCACCCACGCTTTTCGGACCAAGAACTCCGGGTCATGGTGGAGGAAATTATAAGAGTTGAACCCCAGCTCTTCGGCACACAGGTGCAGCACACCACGATAGCTAGGAAGGCGGAGCTCTGGCAGCGGATCGTGGACAGGGTCAACGCGGTGGGACAGCATCCCAGAAATAGGGACGACATCCGCAAACGATGGAACGACCTACGGGGGAAGGTGCGATCGATGGTCTCGCGACACAACATCGCAGTGCAGAAGACTGGTGGGGGACCCCCACCCACTCCAACCGAATTCACAGCATGGGAGCAAGAGGTACTAAACATCCTGCATCCTGATGGCCTCGCTGGAGTACACAGAGGAATGGACTCTGGTAAGTACAAGCCCAACCACTTCACCCCCCCCCCCCAGCATGCTAACCCCCACCCTCACCCCCAACCCCCCAGCACACATCCTCCCTGAGAATGTCTCTCCAGCACAACCCACCCAACACCAACCCCTGCATGCCATCCCCAAACTATGGACACCCATCACCTAAGCATGACCACTGCACATACCCATCCCCCCCCCCCACAAAACACCCTCACAACACCTTCCCCAAGGGAATGCCAGCACTGGGGGACAAGGGCACCCATAAAACGCAAGCTAATGCACACACAGAAACAATAACCATACCCTCTTACCCCATGCAGGACCCGAACGACAACACACCGGTCAGGAGGGACCAGAAATGTCCATCCCACCCCCAGAACAGGCCCCTAGTGATGACAGCAGCTCTGTCGACCTGGACCCTGATGACCAGCCCGGATCATCGGGGACCTCTGGGCAGTCGGTTCCCCTCACCCAGACACAGGCCACTGCAGACCCAACCCCCTCTGGGAACAACAGCACAGCTCCCACCCAGCGGGCCCATGCCTCTGTCTCTAGGACAGGTCAAGCAGCGGTGTGTCTACCACTACAGGGCACCCAGGGTAACCCACCAACCCAACAACAACAGGGACCTGGGGGCAGTGGGAGTGGGCACACCGTCCAGGGGACAGAGGCCCAGGGAAACAGGGCAACTCGGAGGGCTGCTGTGCGACAGGGGGGGGAGGAGAGGCCCAGGGAACCCACTCTCCAAGAGGCCCTCACCACCATCATGGCAGCCTACCACCACTCACAAGAGACGATGGCGACGGTACTGGCCAGGTTCCAGGAGATCCAGGCACAGCAGGAGCAACGCTACATGGGGTTCAGCGACCAACTCACCAACATCTCAACCGCTATGGGGAGCATAGTCCAGGCCCTGAACCGTATAGAGGACACGTTTCGGGACCATGTGGCATCACACAGGGCCCCTGTCACTAGCCAGGAACAGGAACAGCCTACCACCTCCGCCGGCGCTAGTGGACAGGAGGCCCCACCACAACGACAGCCCACCAGAACCCCACCTCCTGCTGAACAACAACCACCCCGCAAAAGGAGCCTGAGATCAAAAAAACCGACAGAGTAGGATGTCAAGACCCCCGCCAGCATCACATACCCCCTGAAGTCCTCCCACTGTTCAACATTGCCACCCTGTCAAACCTTGAACTGCCCCTGCTCCATCCTGCCACAGGCATATGGACAATGCACCTGTCAGACTGAGAACTGGACTCTGCCATGGACATTACTCCACCCCCACCCATCACTGTTTCACTATCATGTACCAATATCTATGCACTAATAATAAATCACACATTGCACTGAAATCAATCAGGACTCAGCCTGTCTTATTTACAAATGTATGACACATTACATATCAATTACGTATTTTTAACATTGTGAATTACACATACCGAGGTAACTTAGCATTAGTCCATGGGCCAACCAAGCCGAGGTCACGCAGTGGCTCATACAGCACAGAAAAGGGAAGGGAAAATCAAACATCATGTTTATAGTTCTGGGGGGAAATCGACAAAGTTGAGATGCAGGAGGCTTTCACGAAATGTAAAATGGCATGGGTGATTATTACCTGTGTGCTACTGAAAATACTGTTCTATTACTCTGTCCCTGTTGTCTGTGTCGTCCTCTGAGTCTTCCTCCTCTTCACTCTCCGCAGGCTCCACAGCTGCTTCAACACCACCATCTGCACCATCCTCCTGCAGGAAAGGAACCTGACATCGCAATGCCAGATTGTGAAGCATACAGCAGGCCACGATGATATGGCACACCTTCTTTGGTGAGTACATCAGGGATCCCCCTGTCATATGCAGGCACCTAAACCTGGCCTTCAGGAGGCCAAAGGTCCTTTCGATGATCCTCCTAGTTCGCCCATGGGCCTCATTGTACCGTTCCTCTGCCCTGGTCCGGGGATTCCTCACTGGGGTCAGTAGCCAAGGCAGGTTGGGGTAACCAGAGTCACCAATTAGCCACACACGTTGTCTCTGTAGCTGCTCCATCACATAGGGGATGCTGCTATTTCGCATAACATACGCGTCATGCACTGACCCTGGGAACTTGGCATTTACATGGGAGATGTACTGGTCAGCCAAACAGACCACCTGCACATTCATCGAATGATAATTTTTCCTGTTTCTGTACACCTGCTCATCGTCTTTTGGGGGTACCAAAGCCACATTGGTCCCATCAATGGCACCAATGATGTTGGGGATATGTCCAAGGGCATAGAAATCACCCTTCACTGTAGGCAAGTCACCCTCCTCTGGGAAAATGATGTAGCTCCGCATGAGTTTCATCAGGGCAGACAACACTCTGCTCAAAATCTTTGAAAACATAGGCTGAGACATTCCAGATGACATGGCCACTGTTGTCTGGAATGACCCACTTGCCAAAAAATGGAGGACTGACAAAACCTGCACCAGAGGGGGAATCCCTGTGGGTTGGCGGATGGGGGACATTAGGGCTGGCTCCAGCTGGGCACACAGTTCATGGATAGTGGCACGGTCAAGTCTGTATCGAAGTATTATATGGCGTTCTTCCATTGTCGACAGGTCCACCAGCGGTCGGTACACGCGAGGATTCATCCTTCTCCTCGCAAGTCCCAGCGGACGGTGCCTAGGAAGGACAACATGGAGCACAGAGTCAGGCAAACCACAGGTACGTACAGACAGCTTGCACAGTTAAAGAATGGCAATGGGTTGAAAGGCGTGTATGTGTGGCAATGCAAGGCCTAGGCCTGTGTGTCGCAGTCAAAATTAAGCCATGTAGGCCCTTGAAATGGCGGCTGCCTGACCTGTGAAGTGGGACAATGGGATGTGAGGTCAATGCGCTGGCGGGGCACACTGTGGCGGTAGGCGGTCGAAGACCGCGGCGCAAAGCCGCATTGGTTAACATTGAACCCTATGGGTTTCAGGAGCCAATGACGATGTGCGCCGGCGGTCGCGGTACGCACCGCCGCGGTACGCACCGCCGCGGGCGTGACCGACATTTCCTAGCTGATTGATCACTCGAGACCTGATCATCCGCAGGAGAGGACCTATACTGCAAGTGCTGCTGTGACCTCGGTCTGGAAGTGACAATGGCTGCTGCGACTGGGGAAAGGGCCCCTGCCTTCACGTCTGAAGAGTTGGAGAAGCTCGTGGATGGGGTCCTCCCCCAGTATGCGCTACTCTACGGTCCTCCAGACCAACAAGTGAGTACACCGGGTGCACATGGAATGGGCTATGCCTGTGTGGATTGGGGTGGATGTAAGTTGGTGGGGTGGGGGGCGAATGAGGAGTGCAACGCACGACAGATGAGAGCATGTGCCATATGGCAAAGTTGGTGGGGGGGGCCAATCACATCTAACATGCAGGTCATTGATGATTTCCTCCTTTCCACCCTGTACATGTCAAATAGGTCAGCGCCCATCAGAAGATCGAGATTTGGCGTGCCATCGCCAAGGAAGTCCGGAACTTGGGGGTCCACAACAGACGGGGCACCCACTGCCGCAAGAGGTGGGAGGACATCCGCCGCGGAACAAGGAAGACCGCAGAAACACTGCTGGGGATGGCCTCCCAACCTAGGAGGGGTGCCAGTCGCACCATGACCCCCCTGATGTCCCGGATCCTGGCGGTGGCCTACCCTGAATTGGATGGGCGCTTTAAGACATCACAGCAGACACAAGGGGGTGAGTATCAGCACATTCTCCTATCTTTCTGCGCAGTGGAGGCGTCTGGGTGGGGGAGGAGGGCTGTGGGTGACATTAGGCCAGGGCGCTTTCTGTAGTGTAGTCCTCTCCCTTAGGCATGGCCCTGTGCCCCCGGCCCCCACCTCTGTAGGGTGACAAGTACAGCCCTTGATGGTCCAGCATCACCCATGTGCGCGTTTGACGTCTCTTGGCCTGTTGTCCTAGTCAGTAGTACTGAGTAGTGTACCCCGAATGCGCGGCTTAGTGCATGAGGCTCCTGTGTCTGTCCTCTCCGCCAACGGTGTTGACATTGCATGCACTCAACCTGGTCTTCTTTTTTCTCCCCCCACCCTTTCTCTTCATCTTCTTGTGCATGTGTGCATTAGCATCATCAGGCGGAGGAGATTTGGCATCGGAGCACGAGGGAGCTGCAGGACACAAGGCCCTGGTGGGCCCAAGAACAGACACCGAGGGCACCAGTGATCCGGAGGGCGAGGGGAGCACCACAACGGGGACCGGTGGTGAGACCAGCGACTCAGACACGTCCTCGGATGGGTGCTCCCTAACGGTGGCAGCAACATCCGGGCCCCCCGCCTCTACAGGTACAGCCGCCACCCAGCACACCAGCACCGCCCTCCCAGCAGCCCCTCAGCCTACGCTCCGTGCCCGCTCGCCCAGGAAGGCGCGCGTCTCCTTCGCCCCAGGCACCTCAGCCCCTGCCCCTGTTGCCCCTGCTGCCCTCAGTGCGGAGCTCATTGACCTGGTGAGGACGCTCATTGTTGGGCAGACTACCCTTTTGAATGCCATCCAGGGTGTGCAAAGGGAGGTGCAACAGAGCAATGCGTACCTGGAGGGCATTCATTCGGGTCAGGCTGCCCATCAACGAGCGTTCACTGCTCTGGCCTCAGCACTGACGGCAGCCATTGTCCCTGTTTCCAGCCTCCCTCTTCTGACTGCCTCCAGCCTGTCTCTGTCTCCTGTTCCTCAGCCTATCCCATCCACACCATCAGACCAGCCTGCACACACCTCAACACCCAAGAGCAGCTCATCCAGACACAAGCACCACAGATCCCACAAACACTCACCCAAGCAACACACAGATGCAGACATTCCAGCAGTCACAACCACCTCTGTGTCCCCCTCCTCCTCGTCTCCCTCCTCCCTCCCTGTGACGTCTACACTCACACCTGCATGCACCCCAACATCAGCCAGTGCTTCCATCACCACCTCACCCTCCAGTACAGTCCACACTCGTGCAGTCACCACCCCCACTGCCATTTACACGTCCCCTGTGTCCTCTCCCACTGTGTCTGTCACCCCCTCTTCCAAGACACACAAACGCAGGCAGCCACCCACCCAACAGCCATCCACCTCACGTCAGCCTACAGCACCAGCACCTTCACCCAATGACAGCACACCTGACTCTCCTACAACCACATCCTCTTCCTCCACTCCCATCACCACTTCTCCTACCCTTTACCTTGGACCTAAAAAGCTTTTCCTGGCTAATCTTAACCTCTTTCCCTCCGATGAGCTCCCCCCTCCATCTGCAAAGAGTCCCAAGAGCACCGCAGCCACCACCAGCCCAGCTTCGAGTGTCACTGTTGTGCATGGGTTCTGGAGTCCACCCTTTGCCAGCAGTGACACATCGATCAGCAGCAAGGACACGTCCAGCCCCCCCCCCCCCCCGGCAAGAGGACCCGCAAAAACAAGGGCCGCCGTGCGAGGACTGACAGGGCTGCCCCCAAGGAGCAATGTGCGGCCACTTCACCAGCCACACCATCTAGGGGAGGCAAGGGCCCGAGAGCCCCATCAAAGGAGCGGAAGGGCAGCAGGAGCGCGGAGAAGGTGGACCCCACATGTCACATCCCAGCTGGGAAGGAGGACACTAAAGAGGCCAGGAGTCCGTCCCCGAAGGGTCCAGAAACGTCACGGTCCGAGGGCGACTGAGCAGGGAGTGCAGCACAGGTCTGGCTCCCTTGACCTGCTGGATGAGCACCGCTGAAGAGGGCCCGCGGTGCAGAAGAGCACCGCTGAACAGGGCCCGCGGTGCAGAAGAGCACCGCTGAACAGGGCCCGCGGTGCAGAAGAGCACCGCTGAAGAGGGCCCGCCGTGCAGAAGAGCACCGCTGAACAGGGCCCGCCGTGCAGTAGAGCACCGCTGAAGAGGGCCCCGCCGTGAAGATAGGCACCGCTGAAGAGGGCCCGCGGTGCAGAAGAGCACCGCTGAACAGGGCCCGCCGTGCAGAAGAGCACCGCTGAAGAGGGCCCCGCCGTGAAGATAGGCACCGCTGAAGAGGGCCCGCGGTGCAGAAGAGCACCGCTGAACAGGGCCCGCCGTGCAGAAGAGCACCGCTGAACAGGGCCCGCCGTGCAGTAGAGCACCGCTGAAGAGGGCCCCGCCGTGAAAATAGGCACCGCTGAAGAGGGCCCCGCCATCTCAAGCACCGCTCCGCTGGGCCCTTCATCTCAAGCACCGCTCCGCTGGGCACCGCCATCTCAAGCACCGCTCCGCTGGGCACCGCCATCTCAAGCACCGCTCCGCTGGGCCCTTCTTCTCAAGCACCGCTCCGCTGGGCACCGCCGTCTCAAGCACCGCTCCGCTGGGCCCTTCTTCTCAAGCACCGCTCCGCTGGGCCCTTCTTCTCAAGCACCGCTCCGCTGGGCACCGCCGTCTCAAGCACCGCTCCGCTGGGCCCTTCTTCTCAAGCACCGCTCCGCTGGGCCCTTCTTCTCAAGCACCGCTCCGCTGGGCACCGCCGTCTCAAGCACCGCTCCGCTGGGCCCTTCTTCTCAAGCACCGCTCCGCTGGGCACCGCCGTCTCAAGCACCGCTCCGCTGGGCCCTTCTTCTCAAGCACCGCTCCGCTGGGCCCTTCTTCTCCAGCACCGCTCCGCTGGGCACTGCCGTCTCAAGCACCGCTCCGCTGGGCCCTTCTTCTCAAGCACCGCTCCGCTGGGCCCTTCTTCTCAAGCACCACTCCGCTGGGCACCGCCGTCTCAAGCACCGCTCCGCTGGGCCCTTCTTCTCAAGCACCGCTCCGCTGGGCCCTTCTTCTCAAGCACCGCTCCGCTGGGCACCGCCGTCTCAAGCACCGCTCCGCTGGGCACCGCCGTCTCAAGCACCGCTCCGCTGGGCACCGCCGTCTCAAGCACCGCTCCGCTGGGCCCTTCTTCTCAAGCACCGCTCCGCTGGGCACCGCCGTCTCAAGCACCGCTCCGCTGGGCACCGCCGTCTCAAGCACCGCTCCGCTGGGCACCGCCGTCTCAAGCACCGCTCCGCTGGGCCCTTCTTCTCAAGCACCGCTCCGCTGGGCCCTTCTTCTCAAGCACCGCTCCGCTGGGCCCTTCTTCTCAAGCACCCCTCCGCTGGGCCCTTCTTCTCAAGCACCGCTCCGCTGGGCCCTTCTTCTCAAGCACCGCTCCGCTGGGCACCGCCGTCTCAAGCACCGCTCCGCTGGGCCCTTCATCTCAAGCACCGCTCCGCTGGGCACCGCCGTCTCAAGCACCGCTCCGCTGGGCCCTTCTTCTCAAGCACCGCTCCGCTGGGCACCGCCATCTCAAGCACCGCTCCGCTGGGCCCTTCTTCTCAAGCACCGCTCCGCTGGGCCCTTCTTCTCAAGCACCGCTCTGCTGGGCACCGCCGTCTCAAGCACCGCTCCGCTGGGCACCGCCGTCTCAAGCACCGCTCCGCTGGGCACCGCCGTCTCAAGCACCGCTCCGCTGGGCACCGCCGTCTCAAGCACTGTTTATGGTTCACTGTGCCCACCATGCCTCCTCCTTGACCAGTGGAGACTGTCATCCACCTGATGGACTGTGGCTTTGCACTCCCCAGGATGGTACAGTGGGCAGCCCACCCACTGTAGAGACATTGAGAGACTGTGGCTTTGCACTCCCCAGGATGGTACAGTGGGCAGCCCACCCACTGTAGAGACATTGAGAGACTGTGGCTTGGCACTCCCCAGGATGGTACAGTGGGCAGCCCACCCACTGTAGAGACATTGAGAGACTGTGGCTTGGCACTCCCCAGGATGGTACAGTGGGCAGCCCACCCACTGTAGAGACATTGAGAGACTGTGGCTTTGCACTCCCCAGGATGGTACAGTGGGCATGGTGGCTCCTCGTGGATCTGGCGTCGTGGACTCATGTGGCTGTGGTGCCCCCCCCCTTCCCTTTCCCCTGAGGTGCCTGTAGTTTTTACATCTGATGCCCCTGCAGTGTTCTCTCCAAAGGACTCAGGTCTCCTGTGTGGGCTTTGCCCTTGTTTCTCAAAACTTTGGCCCACGGACATGATGAATTCGTAGGATGTGCAGGACTTGTTACTTCAGTTATACACTGATGTGTATATCATTTGTTTTCTTGTAAATATCTTTCATGGTTGTACGATAATTTTCAGGAGCTTTTTTGTACATAAATATTTATTCCAAATTTGATTATGTCATAGCATTTTTCAATGGTGTTTGGGTGGTGTCACTGTGACTTGTTGCTCTGCATTGGTGTGTACATAGTTGGGGGTGGGGGGGGGTCGCATATGTGTGTGGCCGTAACCTTTCGTCCTCCCCCTCCCGTTTGTCGTAGGTGCAGTACTCACCGTTGTCGTCTGCGCCGGACTTCGTACTCGTGGTAGATGATAAGGTAGACGAGAGCAGGTAGGATGTTTAATTCGGGTTCCATGCTGTCCTCCTTCCTCCTGGAGTGCGTAGTGGTGTGCGTTTTCCCGTTCGTAGTCTGTTTCCGCCGTGTTTTTATCGGCGGTGCTCCCGCCCCGGAAAAGGTGGCGGATTGGTGAGTTGTGATAGTGTGGGCGGTACATTGTCTGCCGCCTGCCTGTTGGCGGTGACCGCCGCGCTGTTTGTTTGTACCGCCGTGGCGGTCGGAGTGTTAAAGTGGCTGTCTGTGTTGGCGGTTCCCGCCAGGGTCAGAATTCCATTTTTTTGACCGCCAGCCTGTTGGCGGGTTGGCCGCCGCTTTAACACCGACCGCCAGGGTTAGAATCACCCCCTGTGTCTATCTTAGACTCCAGCGAAGTCTGAGTGCCATCAATAGCTAGTAGTACAGCATCTAGCTTTTCTTCTAGGGTGCTGGGGCGCTCCGCCTTCGCCATTGAAATAGTTGGAGTCAGTGGAGTCCCCCGGCGCTGAGATGTAGGTGGCTGCCCCCAGGCCACTGACGAACCATGGCTAACAGTACAGTGTTATGTGAAAGGCGATGAATCAACACTGCAAATTCTATGCCCGTCAGTGCCTCATGTTGTAATGTTTACTCCTAAAGGGGACTTAATAACAGCAGGGTTGAGCTGCTGCCGGGGCGCGCCTGTCATCCAGGGATAAAGGTGCAATGATGTTTTCAGCAGGTCGCCCCCTCAAAAGCTATTGCACAGTATATTTGTCCCGGCCATGTTCCATAACACCATCATGCCTGCTGAGCCATAGGCGTGCAATTTGATACCAGCGGGGCTAAGGGCCTCGATACATGCAGCCTCTGCGGGCTGCACCCATCCGCCAGGATTCCTCCAACGATGCCTCCCGATGTCCAGCGCTACAGTCCCACAGTTAGAGCACAGTCTGCCCCCCAGAAAGCCTGACAGCAGAACAACCGAGGCACACCGGTGTGATCCCCGCACCCATGCAGTGGGGACACCACTGTCAGTGAGCTCCACAACAATGCCGGTAGGAAATCACATCCGAACTCCCCCTCCACCACCGGGGGTCCGCTCCGTAGGCCCCAGGCACTGCCAGACGTCTCTTGTTCTCCGCCGCTGCAGCAGGGCACTCCGCGACGCCCCAGCATGTTACAATAATCTGTGCGGCCTCGCTCGTCTCTGCTCCACCAGGCAGTCCCTGAGCGCAGCTCAACTATTTAGCCCCACGCCCGGGGCGGCGTCGCTGCACCTCTCGGCCAGCTCCTGCAGAGCGCCCGGGCGCTGCGCAGCCCCAGCTATACCAAGGGCCAGCCCAGCGCTCCATGCGCCTTTTTGTCGTATGGGCTGCACTGCTCCCGCAGGGCCCTCACAAGCGCGTACAATCTCCAAGGGGAACGAAGGGGCCAGTTTCCGCTGCTATGGCACCACAGCACTCCATGCGTGCTGTTGTTTACCGACACTTCTCCTCATGCCAGTCGTATCGTGCAGGATAACTCCGTGGCGCTGCGGAGCTCCTCTAAAGAGCGTCCCCCATGATGGCTCCTCAAGCCACGTCCTCAACGCTAATTTAATTATCGGTAATCCAGTGTCTCTGCTCAATATTTGTTTGGGAACAAAATAGATGGAGGCTCCTGCTGGAGAGGTAGAGTACCTGATAAAACCATTTTCATGTTATCATGTTGTAGTTCTGCAACTTTGTTTCTTCCTGTTGTGTTAGGGCACAGATTCTTCTATGAGTTATGCTGGCACCAGAAACTAATTTGGTAACATAATCATAGTGCTGATGCGATGGTAACTTCTCTGCTTTCTTTTAGAAAACACATCACAGAATCTGCATATGCCATTCATCGATATTGGTGAGGTATTAGCTGCAATCATTTTAGAGCATTCATGCTCTGCAGGAAAATAATTTCATGACGTTTTGAGAAAAGGCATATTGTACCTTTAGCCTGTCTATTAAAACACTGTGTTTCTTTAACCAACATGACAAAGAAGGCTGGGACATTGATAACACCAGTGAGAACTTCAACATGACCACAAAATACTAGAAAAATAAGCTGTTTCTTGTGTTGCGCCTCCTAAGAAAATGGTGCATCTTTTATGACACAATTAGGTTCTGCTTTGTCTTTGAAAAGAAGTGACATACCATAAGTAGATGCAAACTGAGTATGAATAAGGAGGATATATATCCTCAATGGGCCTTGATGAAGTAATAACATTTCAGTAACAAATGAGCACTACGTGTAGTAGGTGTCTTAATACTTGGTTTCTGTCTACTGTTCAGAGATGATGAGTTTTATGTCAACTGAACAAGTGTGCATGTCCAGAAGGATAAATATAATTTGTTTCTATGGCATCAGGCACTTTTCTGCTGTTGCTAACTTCATCAAATGTCCAATTTGCATCGATTCCTCACTGGGTATTGATGCAGAAGCAAGGTTGGAAACCGTATTAAGAAGATACTCGATAGGACAAAAAATAGATCAATGAAAGCTGAAGAGGTGGTCGGTCAGTTAAAAGACATTCGCAAACCATCTTTAAGATCCTCCTGCAGACCCTGTTAAAATGCAGTTCCTGCTACTTCATGAATCTAAGACGCCTCCAAACAAAGTCTTTGAAACTGGGTGATATACTTAATAAAATCTTGGGAACCCTTTTGAAAAGTAAGTAATCCCATGTGTGTCTCTTGCACATGTCACCTTGAACGGATTAGGATTCATTCACAGTTTTGTAATACTGCGGCTTTTTCACTATTAATAGAGTAGCCCAAGCAAGGGTTTTCTTACTCTAAAAGAACAGCAAAAACAATACATGCAATTGCCTTTGAGTCTTGTAATACAAGATGACCAGTATCTGTATCAGAGGAAGCCACAGTAGTCCTCAGAGAAGGTCCTATAGGTAGCAAGTCCAATGGCAATGGTTTGAGCCTGCTTGTAAAGTGATTGACTTGATCCAATAAGATTGCTTGTTCAGTCCGAGTGGTTTTCATATCTATTTTTATTGTTTCGGTGGCTCAAGACAATACCAAAAGAGGGGTGCTTGTTGTATCTACTGTGGCCTGGCAAATTGATAAGAATAAGGAATAGAGGGAGAGTGCACCTAAGATAACCCTCAGTTTCCGAGCAGCCACATTCCCTCAAGGACACAATATGTGTAATTGATATAGTAGTAAAGAGATGGCCGACGGTACACAGGAACAAAACAAGGATAAAATGGGCAAAACAACAGGGCTATATGGGATAGATGATGATAACACAAAGTTAATTCAGTTCAAAATGTTAAACAACAATGCAGTAATCACAGTTGAAAGGTATTTGAATACAAGGCCTAGGGATAGCGGCCCAGAGGAAATGAAGGAGACTGGCTCCACTGGAAATAACTGGTAAGTGTAATAAAGTGCAAACACCAAAAAACAAGGACTAATTCCAGCCAGGTCTAAACCGACAGAAGAGAGGTGAAGAAAACATCAAATGTCAGCAAGGAAGGAGCTGGGTGACAAACTGCATGCAAGAACGGCTGCATTGTTGCAGCCAGTGTTCTTTTCCATCCCTGCCAGTTTATACAGTCATTGCTACTCAGGACCCCGAACGGGAATGAGAAGATCAACAGATGTTAGTCTCTTAGTAGTAGCCATATTTGATTGGGATTATTCTATGTCCAGATGTTCTATTACAAAAATGAGGCTGCCACTTTGGAATGGGTTCCCAACAAGTGTGATGCCAATGACATGCTCCACTGCAACCCCAGGTCGGGCACCCGATTGTGATATTTCTTAACCCTCAAACCAGGATTCAATATTCACCGCCAGAAAGTCGAACCTAACATTGAACCAACTGCAGCCTTTCTTGTTCCAGGTGCAGAGCACAAGTGTTAGTTTTGGCATTAATAATTATACATAAATATCTTCACAGTACGAGCAGAACGCCAGGATATAGAAATTACACAAAACGCAATTCAGAATGAATTCAGTAAAAAAAACATATAGCAGTAAAACTAAGGTACCAGGCTAAGCGTCCTATAATCTTACTTACAAAGCTCTGATGTCCACAATGCTGGGAACACACCTTAAAAAATAAGCCTAAAACCAACACAAAGCAGTGCTAAACAGGTACAAAACAGTGACAAAGTGGTAGCAAAAAGCTTCTCCTCATAACCAACGATTGGAAGCAAAATGTGATCTTCCTCGAAAACCACTTACTTTGTAGCACTTCATAACGCTTAAGGTCTGTGGTCGTAAGGTTTACAACCATCTTAAGTAGTACAGAAACAAAGGAAATATATTGGCAAATCCATCAACAGTAACGTTTGTAACCTGCAAAGGAAGGTGGTGGTGTCTCGATTTCATGGGCAGGTTACTGTTACCAGGGAGGTATGCCGACTTCCTGATTTAAGGCAAGGGATGCTAATCACACATGATGGGATATTGTATTGTATTGTATTGTAATCGTATTTATATAGCGCTTACTACCCCTGACGAGGCGTCAAAGTGCTTTTCGGTGAGTAGCACGCTACTCTGGAACCCAACAAGAATTAGTGATGGATTAGTATCGGGAAATAATGAGTACAGTTTTAGTATTATTATGAGTTAATTTGAGCCACGGATATGAGAGTTTGTTAGTTAGATTGACTGGAGTAATGGAGGGGTGGAGGAGGAAAGAAATCCAGAAGTGTTAATTGGGAGTATATCCTTCATTTACTCAACCCAAAGGCTTGGGATGACTAAAGGGGGATGGAGGAGGGAAGAGTATGTGGAAGGGTTAGGGAGAGCGTAGTTGCAGGGTGAGATAAATGCGGGAGAATTTAGTAGGGTTGTGTGGAAGATCACGGTAGTAGAGTGAGGTTTGGTGAGTTAGATGTGGAAGCGGAGGGAAGAGCTTAGGCAGAGTTATTTAGTAGATGAAAGTAGTAGAAAGGATTTGGGATGAGTCAGAGTGAGAATGGAGGATAGTTTGATAGAGACATGACATATGATGATGGGTAGATAAGTGTGATAAGATGAGAGCAGGAATTCATAGATATCTAGTATAACAACCCACCCAGGAGCCATCCAATGACCCAAGAACATGCCAAGCACAGAAACAACATATACGCATACATACATATACATATATATATATATATATATATACATACACACATACACACACACATACAAACACACATGAATACACACACATATGCACATACAATACATAATTAGAACCATGGGTAAAATATACTTAGTCAAACAGGTTTAAAGAGTGTGTGTGTATTTTATTGTTATGGTATAGTAGCGATACATATTTTCTAAAGAACTATACATAACCAGAAATATACACATAATCTGAAAAATATTTAGCAACATAGGCATATGCAGTCCATAGTTGTTTGAATATGGTGGTTATGAAGGAAAGAGCCAACTCTTGAGTAGTTTTCTGAAGACAAGAAAGTTATCTGTGGCTCTTATAGTTGGGGGTAATGAATTCCAGTGTTTGGCTGCTTGAACGGAGAAGGATGTACCACCTATAGTCTTTTTCTTGTATGGTGGTGTTCTAAGGCGGGGTGCCAATCTTGAGCTGAGGTTTTTTTGTTGGATGTATTTGGTTATTTTGTTTCTGATAAAATGCGGTCCTGTTCCATGTATAGCTTTGTGGGTGATACAAAGCAGATTGAAAGTGCATCTTCTGGCAACGGGTAACCAGTGTAGTGCTCTCAAGGCAGGAGAGATGTGGGCTTGCGGCTTTACATGCAATAGTAGCCTGGCTGCAGAATTCTGGATACGTTGTAGTTTTTTCATAATAGATAGAGATGATCCATGGTAGAGGCCATTGGCATAATCCTGTTTGGATAGTACAAGCAAGATAGTAGCTTGCACCTTGTGTGGAAATCCGATGTGGGGGAAGATGCGTCGTAAAGTCTTCAAGGTGATGAAGCTTGTTCGTGCTAATTTGTCCACTTGGGCACTCATAGTTAACTTGGAATCCATAGTGATTTCAAGGTTTTTAACTTCCTTGCATAATTGAGGAGGTGGTCTGAGATCGTCCAGGAGGGGGGACTGCCTATAGTATTCTAGTTCAGTGTTACTATAATAAAGTACCTTTATTTTTGCAGCACTGTGTGTTTCCTTTAATGTGCGATATGTTACTGTGTGACTACTGTGGTATTGCAAGTGCCTAACACTCCTCCTACATAAGTTTGGCTGCTCATCACAGCTACCACTAGAGAGCCCTGGCTTCCTAGACACGAAAATTTACTAACATGGGTTACCTGTACCTGGTATAAAGGTGCCAACACCATAGGTGTCCACCACACACCAGGCCAGCCTCCTACACGTGGACAACCCTAAAAATAAAGAAAAGGAGTCCTCTGTAGGCCCCCCAAAAATCTGCACAGGAGGGTAGGTCTCAAGGCACCACACAAAAAAACAGTGGATACCAGGGTAAAAACTGGAATACTACTAAGGCATGGTGCCATGACTGAGGACAGGGCATCACACCAAGGACACTTCTAAAAACAAACCTACTAGTAAACCCCCAGGGGTTGCCAGTGTAGCCATAGGGGATGATTTCCCCTGATGAGGAGGTCCTCTTAGCCTTTTAATGGAAAGTGGCCCCCCAGGTGAGTTGGAGATTCCAGAGGGGACTAAACACTTCCACCACCTACTGGTGAATGAAATCCCAGCCACGGCCCTGAGAGATTCCTGTGCCAGTCATACTGTTGCGCATGACAGGATGGTGCTCTCAAACCAGTATATCTCAGGTGAGGATGCCAGGGTAAGGATAATCCCAGGGGAGGTCACTACCAGGCCCGTGCTTTTAGTGACCCTAGAAAAAGCTGGTTCCCCTAGCTGGAGAAGGGCGATAGTGAGTAAACCCCTCCAACCCCATTCTGATTGCCTCCTTGGTAATGACCTCCCAGAGGTTGGTCAGAGCCAAAAAGAGGAGATGGTCCAGTGCCAGCCCTCTTCCAAGGATTCTAGAAGTGTTGTCCCTATGGTGAGCACAAGTAGGACCTAGAAGAAAAAGAAGAGCAAGAAGTGTAGGAAAGATGGGCAACTTTTAGCCAAAGTTCAAGTAAGTCATGGAGATTCTGCTCTAGTAAGGAAGCTTGAGGACGTAGAAACTGGGTTGCGCACGAACAGGAACAGACTAGAAGAAACTAAACATGGATTCTGGAAGAAGAGGACCTGCAAAAGAAGAGGACAGTCCAGTCCACAATGGCAGGAGCCATTACCCACCCTTCTATGGATGAAGATCCGAGTCGCTGGGGGAAGACCAGCAGTGGCGCCCAGGAGCTGAAGAACACTCCTTGGAGTGGTCCAGATGGTGTCCCACATCAGTTGTCGGGTTGCAGATGGTCACTGGTTTAGGACAACCACCAACAAGCCTTGGCAAATGTAAAAGAAGCAAAGGAGCGTTGCAAGGCAGAAGAGGACCACCAAGGTCCAGGGGACTCAACCCTTATAGGGGAGTCCGGGATGACCCTCAGCAGTCGAGAGAGCCAACAGAAGCAGTCACAGCCCCACAGACAACCCACTGGCAGCAGGAACAGTAAGTCACAGTGAGGCGCAGTCAGCACACCCAAGGAGGAGACCCACGTCACCTGAGCAGCAGAGAGAAGACCGTGCCCCGCAGGAAGAAGCGATGGGGGCCGGGGCCACACGGAGCCTGAAGACCCCCTGGAGCAGGAGATAACAAGCCTTGGCAGCCGCAAGAGTCACAGCGCACAGGGCACTGCTCTGCAAGGAAAGGCAAGGGCCCACTGTCTCCCAAGTTGGACAGATGGCAGAGAGGACCAAAGGGACCGATCCAGAGCACCACCCGTGATGCAGGACCCACACAGTTCCAGAGGAGAGCAGATCCACGGAGTCGGTCATCATTGGAGTCGGGCCTGCAGATGCAGGGGAGTGACTCCTTCACTCCAAGGGAGACTACCTCTTGCTTCTTGGTGCAGGCTGAAGTCACGCCAACCCCAGAGGATGCACAGAGGGGGAAACGCCGCAGTTGCCGGAAAGAGCAGGCTAAACAAAGTTGCAAAGCGGAGTCATCGCTGGAATTGCAGATTGTCGGTTCCTGGAGAGTCCAGCCGTGGCTCCAATGGCCAGAAGACCAAGTAAACCATGCAGAGGGGTCCTGGTGGAATCCCGCACGTCGAATCCGAGGACCCCACCCACAAGGGAGTCCCCAAATAGCCCTAAAATAGTGACCACTTATCATGAGGGGTCTGTGATATCACCTGCCTGACCCGGCCACCCAGATGCCCCTGCACATCCTGTTTTAAAAATGGCAGAATCAAGAGGCCACCTGGAGGAGCACTGGGCACCCCCCCTGGGGTGGTGATTGACAGGGGAGCGGTCATCCCCCCACTCCCCCTCCCAGTCTCGCGCCAGAGCGGGGATCTGTATATCTCACTATCTAATACACCTCAATGCTCCGGGTCAATGGTTCCTGACTTCAAAGAGAACAACAACAGTGAGAAAGGGTGGCACACAAAAACAGGCCCATGACAAAGGGTACAAGCCACAAAACAGGCAGGGCTCACCATTGATAAATATCTCTAGATTCAGCAAGCTAGTTAGCAAACTTGGTGCTGGAGCACTGCACACAGCAAGGTCAAGTGAAGAACAGATTGTACTCACCATGCAGGATTACTTCGCATCTGCACATGTAACAGCTGATTTCTCTGGCAGCTGTCCAGACTCTGTGGAGCAGTAGAGAGCTTCAAGGCATTGTATTCACTTCTTTTGACGCCATAGGCTGGCTGGAGGTTCTACCCACTAGCCTCAGCAGCTGCCTATTGGCTTGTTTTTCCACCCTTTTCAGAGAACAAAATGCCAGTCTTTTTGGCTCATGATTTAAGATTCTGGAATGATTCTCTGAGCAGAGAGACGGTCTTTACAACACAGTTTTTACAATGAACTGCTTTTACCATGTAAAAATACCACACAAGTAAGTATTTGTGCCTATATCATGAATACCTTTATCGGCAGGTAAGCTTTTTTTGTAGTGATAAAAGGAGGTAAGGGTAATATAAGGGTTTAGAGGAAATTTTGAATTAAGGGTTGGGTAGTGGTAAAAAGAAGTAGGAGTAAATATAGTGTTTAGGAGTGAGTAATTGTAAAGGACGGAAAGGGTAAATTTAAGGGTGGACAATGGTCAAGGTAGGTAAGGGTAATTTTAGTATTAGGGTGGGCAGTGCTAAAGGGAGGTAAATTACATTTTTAGGGTTTAGAGGTGGGCTGTGGTAAAGGGAGGTAAGATTAATTTTAGGGTTTAGGGTTGGGTAGTGGTAAAGGGAGACAGGGGTTAATTTAGGGTTTATGAGTAGATAGTGGTAAAAAGAGGTCAACTTAATTTTATCATGTAGAGCTTAGTGGTAAAGGAAGTTGTGGATAATTTTAGCGTGTAGGGGTGGGAAGTAGTAAAGGGAGGATAGGAATAAATTAAAAACAGGTGGTCCAGGGAGCACCCCCCCCCCCCAATCACTCAAAGGAAAACAAATGAAATATGAAATTATAATTGTATATACATATACGTGTGTGTGTGTGTGTGTGTGTGTGTGTATTTGAAAGAATATGACTACTTGACTATTGCTTTAATTTGTACTTTGTACATTATATATTTTTAAAATATTAACAGTAATGTCTGATGCATTTATTTTCTTAAATTACATTTAGGATCTTGTCTGTGCTCCACAAACCCATAATTTTGATGTGTAAGTTAAAAATCAACACACATTGGCAAAGCTCTCCTCTGGAGTTGCAGCCATTTATGTAGGTTGCTGTTGTGAAAATAATTGTAAATACATACATGACAACATTTCAAAACGGGACAGTGGTAGATAGTGCACATAAAATGTTGTTTCCCCATCGGCATATTAAAGCCCAGGCAATTCCATGCAGGAGACAGCTAAAAAGTAGCTATTTTTGTCTCTAGTGATCAGAAGTATCCCGCCTGACTCGGGCCGGTAAATTAAGGGTGACCAGATTTTGAGGAGCAAAAACCGGGACCGGTCAAACATAAAAGAAAGACTAAATACATTAATCTCACTTTTATATCTGGCCTGTCCCTTTTTTTGCGTAGCTTTGTGAAGGTGTGTTGTCCGTGTGTGTGTGTGTGTACACGCACACATATATCTATACACACACATTTACAAGACTACATATATACAATTAGCTATGGCTTGACCTTCCACCCTGCACCTCAACCCGTCCCCACCCACATCTCTGCTTCCCACTCCATATCTCTGCTGAGAGCAGACAGGGGACTGTGTGGCCTGACAGTAGCATATGAAATACTTTAATTATTTCATAGTTTGTAAGCCTCGTTAATTTATGGTTCCCTAGGTAATCTGATTTTTGTCCCCAAAACCGGGACATTAATTAATAATCTCACCCGTGTCCCAAAAACCGGGACATTTATTTAAAACTAAGAGAAGCGGGACAGTCTCTAAAAACCGGGACTGTCCGGGGAAATCCGGTACGTCTGGTCACCCTAATGTGAGTATGTATGTAAATACTTTACAAGTGCAGCAAGGTGGATTTCAGAATAAAATGTGACATCTGTGAGATGCCCTTCCAGTTTACCAAGATTTAAATACATTGTAACACTGTGTCTGGCATTTTGACGCTAGAGGGTGCAACAGACAAGAAAAAAAGGACGTAGTTGCTGTAACAAAGGTTGCACAAGGCATCTGCGTGACGTTTTGCATCGTGCATAGCTCCAGAAAAACAATACAACGTTTCCGACTTCAGAATTAAAAATACAGATTTCTCAAATACTGATTCACTCCCTGACTACGAAAGAGAAAAATAGACCAGGGCTACTCGAAACAAACGTGGGGTATACTCGTAAACCATGACACGCTGTTTAGGCGCGGGAAACTTGGAGGGGAGGCAGAGCTTTGATGGAAAATGGGTGCCTATTGGAGCATTTCAAAGATCAGGCCAGTAAGAGATAAGCATTGGCAAGGCCAAAAGATCCGATATTAGCAAGGTGGTGCATGGTTATTGTCTGATATTGTTTATTGAAAGCGTGTGCGATAAATAAAAAAATACAATTAAAAAAAGGCTGCTGCCTAGAGAGATGTGGCGTTATGGCCAGAGCTGCCGACTTTAAACTGGAGAACCGGGTTCGAGGTTCGGTGTCGGTTCAAGGTCCTGTGTTTCTGAGCAAATCACACAATCATTCTCCGCGCCGAAAAAAGATTGAATGTAATTGGTGTTCATGTAAAGCGCTCTAATAACTTGAGTCGAGTACACGCTAAAAAATAAACGTGACCGACGTGTACTTGAGATTCAAATTCTGAATTTAAATAACGAGACCGTTTTAATAGAGATGGTCCATTTTTAAGTGCAATGGATTGGTACGAGTACCCAGAAACTGAATAGGAATTATGTCTACGATTGGTTGTTTACCACTGTAATTTGTTAAGAAACCTTGTGGAGATTAAAGCATGTTAAGTATGCAGAGGAGACGCATAGATCACCAAGTAGGATACCATACTGTTAGAAGTGCTTTAAATGGGAAGGTACTTACAGGTACTGTGTACCTGCACGCCTTTCATTTTAAAGGGAGAGTACCTGCACTTCTCAGTGTGGGTTCAATTCTTTCAGTGGTAGAGTACATGCTCTTGTCAGTTGACCCTGTCACCAGGCAGGTCGCTCCCCCCATCTGCCACGCAGCCCCCTGTGGGTTGAACCTCCGTTGCCGCTTTTGCCGCCTGACTACTCGCTCCCATTTTTCTGTACCCCTGCGCTTGGCTTCTGTGCCACTTAGTTTTTTTTTCATTCTGTGCCCCTGTGTTGTGCTTTCTGTACCCCTGTGCTCTGTTGTCCCTCTCCTGCCGTCTTTTCCCGAAGTTTTTTCCCCGGGTTTTTCCCTCGCCGCTGAGCCCCTGCTGCCCCGCCCCCTTCACTCCCATTGGCCGCCCCGCTCCCACCTCCCACGCCATCGAACTTTGGGACCTCCTAGACTCCACCGCCCGACGTCGCCTTCCTGACGGAGACCTGGCTGAACGCCACCTCAGCACCAGACATCGCCATAGCCATCCCACAGGGCTACAAGATCTTCTGCAGAGACCGCACCAACGGAGTGGGAGGAGGAATCGCCATCATCCACAAAGACTCCATCAAAATCTCAACGAACACCAATGACACCCTGACCACTGACGAGCATATGCACTTCCAGATCCACACCGACCCCAAAACCACTCTCAGAGGAACTCTCATTTACAGACCTCCCGGACCCCGCCCACAGTTCAGTGACACCATCGCCGACCTCATCAGCACCCACGCCCTCGCTTCCACGGACTACATCCTCCTCATGGGACCTGAACTTCCACCTCGAGAACAACAACAACGCCAACTCCACCGACCTGATCGACAACCTCGCCAACCTCGGACTCAAACAGCTCGTAACGTCACCCACTCACGCCGCTGGACACACGCTCGACCCCATCTTCTCCGCAAGCCCCCACGTCTCCTTCAACCACACCACCGAACCACACTGGACCGACCACAGATGCGTCCACTTCACCTTCAAAAAACCCACCACACACCACCGCACCCAACAGCTACCACGCCGCTGCTGGGGCAAGGTCACCGAGGACCAACTGACTACCGCCCTCGCCCTAAGACCACCCACCGACCCAGACACCGCCGCGACCAATCTCACACAGTGGATCAACGACTGCGCCAACACCCTCGCCCCTCTCAAGACCTCTACAACCAACCACACCAACAAGAAAGCCGCCTGGTTCACCGAGGACCTCCGGATCTCCAAGCACACCTGTCGGAAGCTGGAGAAGAAATGGCTCCACGACAGAACACCAGACAACCACACAGCCCTCAAGAGCGCCACCCGCAGACATCACCAACTCATCAGGACCGCCAAGAAGACCGCCTTCAAGGACCGCCTAGACAACAACTCACACAACACCAAAGAGCTCTTCAGCATCGTGAAAGAACTCTCCAACCCCAGCTCCATCACCAACGACATCCCTCCATCTCAAGACCTGTGCGACTCCCTGGCCACCTTCTTCCGCCGCAAGATCACCGACATCCACGACAGCTTCAACCCCGACCCCCCTGCACCCACCACCTAGTCCACCGCCCCTGCGACTACATCTAGCACCAGTCGCCTGACCGTCTGGTCCTGCGTCAGCGATGAAGACACCATCAAAACCATGAACTCCATCCACTCCGGATCCCCATCGGACCCCTGCCCTCACCACGTCTTCAACAAAGCCAGCGCAGCCATCGTGCCCCACCTCCGGAAAACAATTAACTGTTCCTTCGAGACAGCAACCTTCCCAGAAAGCTGGAAGCACGCCAAGATCAACGCCCTTCTGAAGAAGCCCAAGGCGGACCCCAAGGACTTCAAGAACTTCCGGCCCATCTCCCTGCTCCCTTTCCCGGCAAAAGTGACCGAGAAGATTGTCAACAAACAGCTGACCTGCTACCTCGAAGTCAACAACATCCTGGACTCTTCCCAATCCGGTTTTCGCAGTAACCACAGCACCAAGACCGCCCTCATTGCCGCCACTGACGACATCCGGACCCTGATGGACAAAGGAGAAACAGCCGCACTCATCCTCCTGGACCTATCAGCAGCCTTTGACACGGTCTGCCACCGCACCCTATCAGCACGCCTCCATGACGTCGGTATCCAAGAGAAGGCCCTGGCCTGGACCACATCCTTCCTCTCCGGCAGAACCCAGAGCGTCCGCCTCCCACCCTTCCGCTCCAAAACCACCGTGATCATCTGCGGCGTCCCACAGGGATCCTCCCTCAGCCCGACACTGTTCAATATCTACATCTACATGGCCCCCCTAGCCCACGTCGCACGACAACACAACCTCAACATCATTTCCTACGCCGACGACACCCAGCTGATCATATCCCTCCCGAAGATCCCCACACCGCCAAAGCTAACCTCCACCGAGGAATGAAGGCCGTAGCCGACTGGATGAAGGACAGCAGACTGAAGCTGAACTCAGACAAGACGGAGGTCCTCATTCTCGGACCCACCCCATCAGCCTGGGACGACTCTTGGTGGCCCACGTCACTAGGCACAGCCCCGGAACCCACGGACCACGCATGCAACCTGTGGGTCATCCTCGACTCCACTCTCTCCATGACCAGGCAACTCAACGCCGTCTCCGCGTCCTGCTTCAACACCCTCCGTATGCTCCGCAGGATCTTCAAATGGATCCCCCTCGACACGAGAAAAAACGTTACCCAGGCCCTCATCACCAACAGACTCGACTACGGGAACGCCCTGTACTCAGGAACTACAAGCAAGCTCCTGAGACGACTCCCATGCATCCAGAACACCTCGGCCCGACTCATCCTCGATGTCCCCCGCCGCAGCCACATCACACTCCACCTGAGAGGCCTGCACTGGCTCCCCGTCAACAAAAGGATCACCTTGAAGCTCCTGATCCACGCACACAAAGCACTGCACAACACCGGACCCACCTACCTCAACAACCAACTCAGCTTCCACATCCCCACCTGAAGCCTCCGCTCAGCCAACCTCGCCCTCGCCACAGTCCCCCGCATCCGAAAAACCACCGCCGGCGGCAGATCCTTCTCCTACCTCGCCGCCAAGACCTGGAACACTCTCCCCATCATCCTACGACAGACCCAGGACCTGCTGGCCTTCAGAAAACTCCTCAAGACCTGGCTCTTCGACCAGTAGCACCCCCACCTCCCCAGCGCCTTGAGACCTTCGCGGGTATGTAGCGCGCTTTACAAATGCAGTGATTCATTGATTGATTGATTGATTAGTACTCTGCCTACACTTCTTTAATGTCAATCCAACCACTGATTGCTAGTGTACAAAGAGTGTGCTCCCCAACACATTTTGAAGAACTTGATCTGGGGCTTTAGAAGTACATTTGTCCAAAAGCAGTTCTACAAGGGTGTTGACGATCAGACATTGTTTTCAAATGATATGATTCAGAGCCATCTCATGACATCCAGTCCCATCCAATCAAGACGCTACAGAATCCCTCTGCCAGGTATAATCCTTAAAGAGCCTACCCCATAACTATCACCAGAGAGTTAATACAACACTATAGCGATATTCCAGCTGTTGGAGTGTGTTTTTCAAAAGCAATATTAACCTGAAAAAGCTTGGAATATATTGTGCGATGAAACTGCATAGAAAATGCATAGAAAATGTGTTAACATACAAATAATGCACACGTTTGGTATGTGCCCACGGGGAGTGGCTACCAATGTATACGAAGACTAATGAATCTTATTAATGATGAATTGATTATGTACTAATGCTTTGAATTTATATTAGCATATCATAATTGGAGTTATGTATTAGAAGTTGCTTATTAAATTTGAAGGCCTTAGCTTAGCGAGGGTCTGGGCCTAGTTGCCTGGTCTCATTTTAAACTGTATTTTTCTAACGTGCAATGTGCTGTTTTCCTGCAAGGACACGAAACTGTACTTTTCCAGAAATTAGATGAGTGTGTAGCTGTAGTAAATTCTTTCTCATGGGATTCGACTTGCTCAAGGAAACATTCTTGCTGAATGCAACAGTGTACTTCGGAACAGGTGCAAGGCTGCCTGGAGTAGAGGAAGACAATGGAACCACTGACTGGGGCGTAAAGTGTAACTTTTCTTACATGACATTCTAACTGATAAAGACGTCAATAACATGAACCAATCGGCGACGTGAGAACTGTGGTTTGTGGAAAATTCTGGTGAAGTGTGTGGAGAATTATTGGACAGAGATAATGATGCACCAATTATTACCCAATGAGAAATTAAAGCCAGATTAGACAGTTTTGATTTAACTGCATAACCCGAGGAGAAATCAGCCATTTTTCAGATCCCATTCTTCGCCATCCTTAGCCATTCTTCTGAGCCGTTTAGTCCCCATTCTTTTGAAATTTTGCCATTTGTTCGTCCTGATACTTTGAATCATCCTCTATCCATTCTTACTTATACTTACTTCTCCTCCCTATGAGGGAAGACCCTATTCCTTAGCTATGCTATATTGAGACTTTACCCCGTCCTACCTCTGCTGATGATGAATCGACTGATGTCCTGAGGACGAAGACTGATGCTGCTTGCTGATCCATTGGACTGGTAACTATCTGATGCAAAATTGTAATTGTCTGTTTGCCTTTCCTTTCTATGTACCAACTGCTATTTTGATAGAGGCCATAGTTTAGATGTTTTCTAAATCCGTGTTTACTAAATTGTTTTGCATGAAGCCCAACATGCTTATGCTAATTCAAGGTTAGTTAAGGTGTTCACAAATAATCTGATGCAAATAGACATATGACTGAGTACTTGCTTTGTTGAATCATGTACTAATGAGACTTTGCTAGGTTGATACATATCAATGATGTGCTTAAGTACTATATTATCATA
Source organism: Pleurodeles waltl (assembly GCF_031143425.1). Classification (NCBI taxonomy): domain Eukaryota; kingdom Metazoa; phylum Chordata; class Amphibia; order Caudata; family Salamandridae; genus Pleurodeles; species Pleurodeles waltl. The sequence continues at coordinate 577,242,849 of NC_090444.1, read as the reverse complement.
ATCTATGCATTAATTAAGTTGTGTTCTGATTGCCAAATAATAGTGGGTTTTGATGAGCTTATTGCTATTGAGATTAACAAACATGATATTAGATTGTTACAAATAGGGAAATAAATATCCTAACACTTAACTAACTTGTTGTGGTTATTCATGACCGAAAGGTCATGGTGTGTTTAACTCATTGATTTGTATTAAATGTTATTGATTAGCTTGTTGATTAGTTACTGTGATTATTGATTGGGTTACTGATCCATTGATCTGTGATGCCAAAAAGGCATCTCGTCCTGGGAAGTCCCCGAACGTGGTCCAAAGGGTCATCGACATATGCTTGTCTCCTTGTAAGTTCACTTATCAAGGCTCCGACGCGCTATCAGTTTTTGGTAGCAGTGTGGATGGTTTGGCCCTTTGGGGCCCCAGGGCGAGGGACTACGGTTTGATAGAGTTGATGGTTCTAAAGGTCCGGTAGGGTTGGAAGTAAGCAAGGTGTATCGGAAAATTGAGTTTCGGGAAAAATTATTCTTTTTTAATGATGCAAATTGAAGAGACGATGTGCCCCTAAGTCCCAAATGACTTACCCGGAATCTCGGAGCTTGCTGAAGAGAGTTTGAATATGTTCTCGGCGTTCTAGTGATAGTGTGAATGAAGTAGGTTTTGCGCTTGCACAGCTTATGCATACTGCAGGTGAATTGTGAAATGTGTGAGGATTTTAGGCCAAATGATGATGTTTTAGTAGGAGTGTGCGTACTCCGCAGAATGAGAGTAGGGAAGTTGGCAAACTTCATGTGAGTGTGGCGCTTTGTGCAAAAAAAATGTCCACGTGGTTGTTGATGATGTACAGGCCCTGCGTGGTCTAAGACTCCGGAGTATATTGACACTTGGTTTATGTTGTAATTTGTGCGGTTTAATAAGCCGATGGTGAAATCGACGAGTCGAGTTTAAGTCAAGGTGAGTGAATGAAAACTTCGATGGAGATTTGGTGAGTTCTAAAGTGAACTAGAACAACCCATTGACAAGTCGAAAGTAAAATTTGCGGGTCAAATTTTGCTTGCGAGTTTGGGATCTGAAGAGAGAGTAGCGGCCGAGGCTAAGCAAAATCTCTGTAAAGTTTTGAAGCGATTGTGTTACCCTTTCCTGTAGTAAATCGGCAAATTTGAGTTTATTTTGGTTGGTGCTCGCAATACATTGCATTAGTTTTGTGTGAATCGAGAGAGTGAGGGGGGCAAGCCTCAAGACTTTGTCAGCCTCAGTGTGTGTGAGTGTGACGTCAGTGGAGCCGCACTGGGATAGGTTAGTTAGTGAGAAGGGTCGCATACGGATTGGCAGCCGTCCGTGAGAGGCAATTGGTTGAGAAGGTAGGCGAAGAGAGTTCTGGAAATTAAAGTCACTTCCTGATTTGATTGTAAGCAAAATAAACAACGTAAAAATGAAAATTTTCAAGGCTTTAAAGAGCGCTTTGAGGGGAGACGTATATATTACCGCGAGTGTAGGGGAAGTTACACCGCCATAGGATACACCGGCTTATGTTGTAATGGAGGAAAGGGGTGTTGCCCCATGTCTTTGGCTAAAGCAATGTTGCAAAGCGACAGAGAAGGAAGGGTGTTTGGCGTTTCCGGAGCACGGAACGTTCAATTTGAGGGTTTTGGAAAATTTGCTGAGGGTGCTAAATGAGTTAAAGCCACCTCCGAGGCCAGCACAGTTTGAGGCATTAGCAATTTGGGAGCTGATGGCAATATGACAACAGCAATTTGGGAGCTGATGGCAATACGACAACAGCAACAGAAATTTGAGAAGAGAATGAGGAAAGCAGAAAAGACACTAGCAGAGGCTAGGTGGGACAGTGCACAGAGAGTTTGGAGGAGAGAAACAATAGATGGGGTCAGGATGTTTCCAGCAATAGCTCAAGAAGGTGAAGACAAAAGGGGGAAAGCTACATGTAAGCCTGACAAAAGTCCCTCCAAGGACAAAGAGGCTAGGAAGCCGTGGTCAGAGTTAGATGGCTCGGACGATGAGGAGTTCCTTAACCAGTTGCTGAATGACCGACCACCACCATATGCAATAGACGACAATAGACCGAGTACTAGTACATGTCCTGCAGGTTCGACTTAAGACAAGGTGGCGACAAGCCCGATACAGGCTAGCCCTGCCTCGACACCAGTTCTGGTGCAGAGTAGTTTTAGTGTGTCCAATGCTCAAGGTATGCAATCTCAACTGCAACCACCACAGGTTCAGAGACTTTACCCGGATGTCCCAATCTTAGAGACTACAACAAACCTGATGGTGCCAACAGAGATGGCATATTCAAGACCAAAGTTGATTCAGACTGATCCCACTCCACCTTTACTGCCCCAGGTACAGCAACAAATGATTCCAAATTACACTTTGGTCATGGGACCGCAGTCTACCATGGCACCAGTAATGAACCAGAACATGGGAGTTAATACCCCACAGGTTTTGGGAAACAGACAGACACCAGCCGCCATATCTTTGCCCATTACAGTTGGTCCACCAGTACCGTTGTATGCGCAGGCGAAGCCTGGTGTATGCGAACAAGGTGTAATGACTCAAGAGATGACAAGAGGAGGGTTCATAGGGAGCTCTCAAGGGATGACTCCAGTGGAGCCAACATTTGAAGGATCTAGGTCTTTGTTAGACTTCAGTCCGATTGGGGTTCCTCCAGAGGCCATGAGACAGACAGGTTCGAGACTGTTAACTCCGCAGATCTCGAGTGCGAATATACCGCAGACACCTTTAGCGCAGGCTGGGAATATCTCCTTACAAGGGTTAACAGCACAACAGTTGAACGACTGGTTAGACAAGCTTAATACTCCACAGACTACTCCTGCAGCAGCAGGGAGAACGGAAGGAGAAGAGTACCTGAATTTTGTGAGGTTGGGCATGGAGGCAAATGAGGTTGTTGAAGGGAGCATGGGAGTGAACAGGTTAGAGTCATACACGGAAGCAGAACTGAGATACCTGTGTCCAAAGATAACTAAAGAATTGAACAGGGTGCACCAGAGGTTGGCAAATTTGGCAGATAAATAATGAATAGATTTAGAAAATTCCAAGCATCTGAAGAGGAGTTACAGGTTAGACATTGAGCCTAGGGATTTTGAACATATGAGGTTTACTGGGATGAAGGCACACCTCAAGGAGATACTGCAGAGTGCACAAGTCTGGGGAGCTTTAGAAAAGTGGGAAGGCAGATGGGTTAAGAAAAGAGATAAGAGGAAAGGCTATTGCATAGAGCAGTCAACAAAGGCATTACCGGATACCGGTGCAGTAAAGATGTTACCAATGAGAGAGACTGCCGGAGGGGTTCTTGTCCATGTGCCGTGGACTAGAGGTGACATCCTTTCATTTACGAATGACTTTCCCAGGCTGAGGGAGAAGCCAATAGAGTGGTATCAGCAGACGGATAGGATTGTGAAGCTAGCAAAATGCCTCTGGGAAGACCTGAATACTCTCTTTGAGATCATAGTCCCAGCTGATTTGTGGCTTGAGTGTAAGAGGGGCGTGGATTGGCCGACTGAGGAACCGGCAAGGGACAGGATCACAGGAGCACTGTCTCCTGAGGTGATGAAGTATTACTATAAGGTGATTGAGTTCCTGAAATCGAGGGTTTCGCTGAAGAATATTGATTGGCAAAAGATTGATCGGACGGCTCAGGAAGCCAAGGAGTCGATACATGCCTATTATGAGAGGTTGTTGAAGGCGTTTAAGCACTACAGTAGTACAGAGGTTGTTGAGGTGAAGGACATGAATCACCTTGTGTTTAGATTTGTTGAAGGGTTGAGACCTGAGATTAGTCAAATGATTAAGAGTCACTTGATTTGCTGGCAAGCAAAACCGATTGATGAGGTGTTGCAGTATGCGAAGTACTGTAGTGAAGAGATCGAGCTGAAGCAGAGAAAGTTGAAGGAGAAAGCGATGGTGATGCAAATTAAGGCAGCACAGTCATGAATGCAGGGAGATTGTCTACAGCAGATGGTGCAACGGCTGCAAGGGAACGGGATGTTTCAAGCGCAAGTGAGAGGCAGAGGTCGCAGAGGTTTTGTGAATCGAAGTCCAGATTTGAACACTGTAGTGGTTCAAAATGATGTGCAGGGGATGAAGAAGATGTTGCCTTGTCATGCCTGTGGGGTCAATGGCCATTGGAAACGGGAGTGCCCGATGATGGTGCAGGAGGGTGTTGTTCAACAAAGCAATGATGTCAGTTCATTCCACTATGTGAGAGGACCGAGATTGAAAGGCCTGAATCCAAATTTTCAAAATAATATGAATCAGATGCAATGTTTTCAACCCATGCAGCAGGTGCAGATGCCACGTATACAGCCGATGCAGTTACAACAAATGCAACAGCAGGTTCCCATGGTACCTAGACAGCAAATGCAAGTACCTATAGCGCCAATGGAACAGCAGCAGGTGATGCTTTCTCAACAGGTCACAGGTCAAAGAATGAGTCAAAATAACACAGTACAACAGTTCCCATTGCGTGGTGAGAATGGAATAAACGATGAATGGTCGGATGAGGGTTCAGATAGTGAGGAGTGTAGTCTTGCAGCGTCCTTAGAGGTAGATCAGAAAGGGCCCTATGTTCAGGGGAAGGTGATGGGTCACAAGGTTTCATTCTTGGTTGACAAAGGAGCTACACGCTCTACAGTCAGAAGTGCAGAGGTTCTGAAGCTGCCTCTTTCAGGACGTACAGTTAAGGTAGTGGGAGTAGCAAACCAACTCATGACTAACCCGATCACAGATCCAGTTCAGGTTGAGCTTGGCACTTTCCAGGGGCTGCATAGATTCATGGTCTGCGATTTAAGTCCCGTGTCCCTACTGGGAAAAGACTTACTGTGCAAAACAAGGTATTCAATCACCTGTTCAAATGAGGGAATTGAGGTTCAGAGAAACAGTGATGATGAGGGAGAAGAGGAACAAGTTTCAGAGCCTGAAACCGAGACTATAGACGAGGAGTACCCTCTGATTAACTTCATCCCGATGTTCACAGTGGCTGATCTCCCGGCAGACTTGCAGGGAACAGTGCAAGAGAAAGTGTGGGATTTGACAGGGAAAGAAGTAGGACTGATAAAAGGAGTAGAACCAGTTAAAGTCAGTGTGAAGGCAAATGCTGTGTTTCCCCAGGTACCGCATTATCATATGGTGCAAGATGTCCTTATAAACGTTTTGCAATTGCAGACTTTGTAAAGCAGGGAGTCTTGAAGGAAGTGATGAGCAGCCCATGTAATTCACCAATAATGGGACTGAGAAAGCCCTGTGGGAAGGTTCGAATTGTCCAAGATTTGAGAAAGATCAATGACATAGTTGTGAAATGCTGCCCAGTGGTGCCAAATCCAGCTGTGATTATGTTTCAGATTCCATGTGAAGCAGAATGGTTCACAGTAGTTGATTTGTCCCAAGCATTCTTTTCTGTGCCTCTTCATGAGGATAGCCAATTTGTAAGGAAATGCCTCCTTGGCATGGTTGCCCCCTGACTTTTTGCCTTTGCTGATGCTATGTTTACAATTGAAGTGTGCTGAGGCCTGCTAACCAGGCCCCAGCACCAGTGTTCTTTCCCTAACCTGTACTTTTGTATCCACAATTGGCAGACCCTGGCATCCAGATAAGTCCCTTGTAACTGGTACTGCTAGTACCAAGGGCCCTGATGCCAAGGAAGGTCTCTAAGGGCTGCAGCATGTCTTATGCCACCCTGGAGACCTCTCACTCAGCACAGACAGACTGCTTGCCAGCTTGTGTGTGCTAGTGAGGACAAAACGAGTAAGTCGACATGGCACTCCCCTCAGGGTGCCATGCCAGCCTCTCACTGCCTATGCAAGTATAGGTCAGTCACCTCTCTAGCAGGCCTTACAGCCCTAAGGCAGGGTGCACTATACCATAGGTGAGGGTACCAGTGCATGAGCATGGTACCCCTACAGTGTCTAAACAAAACCTTAGACATTGTAAGTGCAGGGTAGCCATAAGAGTATATGGTCTGGGAGTCTGTCAAACACGAACTCCACAGCACCATAATGGCTACACTGAAAACTGGGAAGTTTGGTATCAAACTTCTCAGCACAATAAATGCACACTGATGCCAGTGTACATTTTATTGCAAAATACACCCCAGAGGGCACCTTAGAGGTGCCCCCTGAAACTTAACCGACTGTCTGTGTAGGCTGACTAGTTCCAGCAGCCTGCCACACCAGAGACATGTTGCTGGCCCCATGGGGAGAGTGCCTTTGTCACTCTGAGGCCAGTAACAAAGCCTGCACTGGGTGGAGATGCTAACACCTCCCCCAGGCAGGAGCTGTGACACCTGGCGGCGAGCCTCAAAGGCTCACCCCTTTGTCACAGCCCAGCAGGGCACTCCAGCTTAGTGGAGTTGCCCGCCCCCTCCGGCCACGGCCCCCACTTTTGGCGGCAAGGCTGGAGGGAACAAAGAAAGCAACAAGGAGGAGTCACTGCCCAGTCAGGACAGCCCCTAAGGTGTCCTGAGCTGAGGTGACTCTAACTTTTAGAAATCCTCCATCTTGCAGATGGAGGATTCCCCCAATAGGGTTAGGATTGTGACCCCCTCCCCTTGGGAGGAGGCACAAAGAGGGTGTACCCACCCTCAGGGCTAGTAGCCATTGGCTACTAACCCCCCAGACCTAAACACGCCCTTAAATTTAGTATTTAAGGGCTACCCTGAACCCTAGAAAATTAGATTCCTGCAACTACAAGAAGAAGGACTGCCTAGCTGAAAACCCCTGCAGAGGAAGACCAGAAGACGACAACTGCCTTGGCTCCAGAAACTCACCGGCCTGTCTCCTGCCTTCCAAAGATCCTGCTCCAGCGACGCCTTCCAAAGGGACCAGCGACCTCGACATCCTCTGAGGACTGCCCCTGCTTCGAAAAGACAAGAAACTCCCGAGGACAGCGGACCTGCTCCAAGAAAGGCTGCAACTTTGTTTCCAGCAGCCTTGAAAGAACCCTGCAAGCTCCCCGCAAGAAGCGTGAGACTTGCAACACTGCACCCGGCGACCCCGACTCGGCTGGTGGAGATCCAACACCTCAGGAGGGACCCCAGGACTACTCTAAGACTGTGAGTACCAAAACCTGTCCCCCCTGAGCCCCCACAGCGCCGCCTGCAGAGGGAATCCCGAGGCTTCCCCTGACCGCGACTCTTTGAATCCTAAGTCCCGACGCCTGGGAGAGACCCTGCACCCGCAGCCCCCAGGACCTGAAGGACCGGACTTTCACTGGAGAAGTGACCCCCAGGAGTCCCTCTCCCTTGCCCAAGTGGAGGTTTCCCCGAGGAACCCCCCCCTTGCCTGCCTGCAGTGCTGAAGAGATCCCGAGATCTCCCATAGACTAACACTACAAACCCGACGCTTGTTTCTACACTGCACCCGGCCGCCCCCGCGCTGCTGAGGGTGAAATTCCTGTGTGGGCTTGTGTCCCCCCCGGTGCCCTACAAAACCCCCCTGGTCTGCCCTCCGAAGACGCGGGTACTTACCTGCTGGCAGACTGGAACCGGGGCACCCCCTTCTCCATTGAAGCCTATGTGTTTTGGGCACCACTTTGAACTCTGCACCTGACCGGCCCTGAGCTGCTGGTGTGGTAACTTTGGGGTTGCTCTGAACCCCCAACGGTGGGCTACTTTGGACCAAGAACTAAGCCCTGTAAGTGTTCTACTTACCTGGTTAACCTAACAAATACTTACCTCCCCTAGGAACTTTGAAAATTGCACTGTGTCCACTTTTAAAACAGCTATTTGTCAATAACTTGAAAAGTATACATGCAATTTTTATGATTTAAAGTTCCTAAAGTACTTACCTGCAATACCTTTCGAATGAGATACTACATGTAAAATTTGAACCTGTGGTTCTTAAAATAAACTAAGAAAAGATATTTTTCTATAACAAAACCTATTGGCTGGATTTGTCTCTGAGTGTGTGTACCTCATTTATTGTCTATGTGTATGTACAACAAATGCTTAACACTACTCCTTGGATAAGCCTACTGCTCGACCACACTACCACAAAATAGAGCATTAGTATTATCTCTTTTTACCACTATTTTACCTCTAAGGGGAACCCTTGGACTCTGTGCATGCTATTCCTTACTTTGAAATAGCACATACAGAGCCAACTTCCTACATTGGTGGATCAGCGGTGGGGTACAAGACTTTGCATTTGCTGGACTACTCAGCCAATACCTGATCACACGACAAATTCCAAAATTGTCATTAGAAATTGATTTTTGCAATTTGAAAAGTTTTTTAAATTCTTAAAAGACCTGCTAGGGCCTTGTGTTAGATCCTGTTTAGCATTTCTTTTAGAGTTTAAAAGTTTGTAAAAGTTTGAATTAGATTCTAGAACCAGTTGTAGATTCTTAAAAAGTATTCCAACTTTTAGAAGCAAAATGTCTAGCACAGATGTGACTGTGGTGGAACTCGACACCACACCTTACCTCCATCTTAAGATGAGGGAGCTAAGGTCACTCTGTAAAATAAAGAAAATAACAATGGGCCCCAAACCTACCAAAATACAGCTCCAGGAGCTTTTGGCAGAGTTTGAAAAGGCCAACCCCTCTGAGGGTGGCAACTCAGAGGAAGAGGATAGTGACTTGGAGGAAAATTCCCCCCTACCAGTCCTATCTAGGGAGAACAGGGTCTCTCAAACCCTGACTCCAAAAATAATAGTCAGAGATGCTGGTTCCCTCACAGGAGAGACCAACACCTCTGAAATCACTGAGGATAACTCCAGTGAAGAGGACATCCAGTTAGCCAGGATGGCCAAAAGATTGGCTTTGGAAAGACAGATCCTAGCCATAGAGAGGGAAAGACAAGAGATGGGCCTAGGACCCATCAATGGTGGCAGCAACATAAATAGGGTCAGAGATTCTCCTGACATGTTGAAAATCCCTAAAGGGATTGTAACTAAATATGAAGATGGTGATGACATCACCAAATGGTTCACAGCTTTTGAGAGGGCTTGTGTAACCAGAAAAGTGAACAGATCTCACTGGGGTGCTCTCCTTTGGGAAATGTTCACAGGAAAGTGTAGGGATAGACTCCTCACACTCTCTGGACAAGATGCAGAATCTTATGACCTCATGAAGGGTACCCTGATTGAGGGCTTTGGATTCTCCACTGAGGAGTATAGGATTAGATTCAGGGGGGCTCAAAAATCCTCGAGCCAGACCTGGGTTGACTTTGTAGACTACTCAGTAAAAACACTAGATGGTTGGATTCAAGGCAGTGGTGTAAGTAATTATGATGGGCTGTACAATTTATTTGTGAAAGAACACCTGTTAAGTAATTGTTTCAATGATAAACTGCATCAGCATCTGGTAGACCTAGGACCAATTTCTCCCCAAGAATTGGGAAAGAAGGCGGACCATTGGGTCAAGACTAGGGTGTCCAAAACTTCCACAGGGGGTGACCAAAAGAAAGGGGTCACAAAACCTCCCCAGGGGAAAGGTGGTGAGACAGCCAAAAATAAAAATAGTCAAGAGTCTTCTAAAGGCCCCCAAAAACCTGCACAGGAGGGTGGGCCCAGAGCCTCTTCACAAAACAATCCTGGGTACAGGGGTAAAAACTTTGATCCCAAAAAGGCCTGGTGTCGAAACTGTAGTCAGTCTGGACACCAAACTGGAGACAAGGCCTGTCCCAAGAAAAGTTCCACTCCAAACTCCAATCCAGGTAACACTGGAATGGCTAGTCTCCAAGTGGGATCAACAGTGTGCCCAGAGCAAATCAGGGTCCACACTGAAGCTACTCTAGTCTCTGAGGGTGGGGTGGATTTAGCCACACTAGCTGCCTGGCCTCCTAACATGCAAAAATACAGGCAGCAGCTCTTTATTAATGGGACAAGTGTAGAGGGCCTGAGGGATACAGGTGCCAGTGTCACCATGGTGACAGAGAAACTGGTTTCCCCTGGCCAATACCTGACTGGAAAAACTTATACAGTCACCAATGCTGACAATCAAACTAAAGCACATCCCATGGCAATGGTAACTTTAGAATGGGGAGGGGTCAATGGCCTGAAACAGGTGGTGGTCTCCTCAAACATCCCAGTAGACTGTCTGCTTGGAAATGACCTGGAGTCCTCAGCATGGGCTGAGGTAGAACTAAAAACCCATGCAGCCATGCTGGGTATCCCTGAACTGGTGTGTGTAAAAACAAGAGCACAATGCAAGGCACAGGGTGAAAAAGTAGAGCTGGAGTCTGGAAAAATGGCCCAGCCTACCAAGAGAAAAGGAAAGTCAGTTGGGAAACCAACTGCAACACAGTCAGAAAAAGAGAACCTCTCTTCTCAGGAAGAAGTTCTGCCCTCTGAGGGAACTGAGCCTTTGGAGCTTGAACCTTATCAGGTTGAGCTCTTAGGCCCAGGGGGACCCTCAAGGGAGGAGCTGTGTAAGGGACAAGAAACCTGTCCCTCTCTTGAAGGCCTTAGGCAGCAAGCTGCTGAAGAGTCCAAGGGCAAGAAAAATGGAACACATAGGGTCTATTGGGAAGATGGACTCCTGTACACTGAGGCCAGAGACCCCAAACCTGGTGCCACTAGGAGAGTGGTAGTGCCCCAGTCATTCAGAGAGTTTATTCTGACCTTAGCCCATGATATTCCCCTTGCTGGGCATTTGGGACAAACCAAGACGTGGGAGAGGTTAGTCAACCACTTCTACTGGCCCAATATGTCCCAGAAGGTTAAGGAGTTTTGCCTCTCCTGCCCCACCTGTCAATCCAGTGGTAAGACAGGTGGGCACCCAAAGGCCCCCCTCATTCCACTTCCAGTGGTGGGGGTCCCCTTTGAAAGAGTGGGTGTGGACATAGTTGGTCCACTGGAACCTCCCACAGCCTCAGGAAATATGTACATCCTAGTAGTAGTGGATCATGCTACTAGATATCCTGAAGCTATTCCCCTTAGGTCGACTACTGCCCCTGCAGTAGCCAAGGCCCTCATTGGTATCTTTACCAGAGTGGGTTTCCCTAAGGAGGTGGTGTCTGACAGAGGTACCAACTTCATGTCAGCATACCTAAAACACATGTGGAATGAGTGTGGAGTGACTTACAAATTCACTACCCCATACCATCCACAAACTAATGGCTTAGTTGAGAGATTCAACAAGACATTAAAAGGCATGATCATGGGGCTCCCAGAAAAACTCAAAAGGAGATGGGATGTCCTCTTGCCATGTCTGCTTTTTGCTTACAGAGAGGTGCCACAGAAGGGAGTAGGATTCTCACCCTTTGAACTTCTGTTTGGCCACCCTGTAAGGGGACCACTTGCTCTTGTTAAAGAAGGCTGGGAGAGACCTCTTCATGAGCCTAAACAAGACATAGTGGACTATGTACTTGGCCTTCGCTCTAGAATGGCAGAGTACATGGAAAAGGCAACCAAAAACCTTGAGGCCAGCCAACAGCTCCAGAAGTTTTGGTATGACCAAAAGGCTGCAATGGTTGAGTTCCAACCAGGGCAGAAAGTCTGGGTTCTGGAGCCTGTGGCTCCCAGGGCACTCCAGGACAAATGGAGTGGCCCTTACCCAGTGCTAGAAAGGAAGAGTCAGGTCACCTACCTGGTGGACCTGGGCACAAGCAGGAGCCCCAAGAGGGTGATCCATGTGAACCGCCTTAAGCTCTTCCATGACAGGGCTGATGTGAATCTGTTGATGGTAACAGATGAGGATCAGGAGGCAGAGAGTGAACCTCTCCCTGATCTTCTATCATCAGACCCAAAAGATGGCTCAGTAGATGGAGTGATCTACTCAGACACCCTCTCTGGCCAACAGCAAGCTGATTGTAGGAGAGTCCTACAACAGTTTCCTGAACTCTTCTCCTTAACCCCTGGTCAGACACCCCTGTGTACCCATGATGTGGACACAGGAGACAGCATGCCTGTCAAAAACAAAATTTTTAGACAGTCTGGCCATGTTAAGGAAAGCATCAAGGTGGAAGTCCACAAGATGCTGGAATTGGGAGTAATTGAGCGCTCTGACAGCCCCTGGGCTAGCCCAGTGGTCTTAGTCCCCAAACCTCACACCAAAGATGGAAAGAAAGAGATGAGGTTTTGTGTGGACTACAGAGGGCTCAATTCTGTCACCAAGACAGATGCTCATCCAATTCCTAGAGCTGATGAGCTCATAGATAAATTAGGTGCTGCCAAATTCTTAAGTACCTTTGACTTGACAGCAGGGTACTGGCAAATAAAAATGGCACCTGGAGCAAAAGAGAAAACAGCATTCTCCACACCTGATGGGCATTATCAGTTTACTGTTATGCCCTTTGGTTTAAAGAATGCCCCTGCCACCTTCCAAAGGTTGGTGAATCAAGTCCTTGCTGGTTTGGAGTCCTTTAGCACAGCTTATCTTGATGATATTGCTGTCTTTAGCTCCACCTGGCAGGATCACCTGGCCCACCTGAAGAAGGTTTTGAAGGCTCTGCAATCTGCAGGCCTCTCTATCAAGGCATCCAAATGCCAGATAGGGCAGGGAACTGTGGTTTACTTGGGCCACCTTGTAGGTGGAGGCCAAGTTCAGCCACTCCAACCCAAGATCCAGACTATTCTGGACTGGGTAACTCCAAAAACCCAGACTCAAGTCAGGGCATTCCTTGGCTTGACTGGGTACTACAGGAGGTTTGTGAAGGGATATGGATCCATTGTGACAGCCCTCACTGAACTCACCTCCAAGAAAATGCCCAAGAAAGTGAACTGGACTGTGGAATGCCAACAGGCCTTTGACACCCTGAAACAAGCAATGTGCTCAGCACCAGTTCTAAAAGCTCCAGATTATTCTAAGCAGTTCATTGTGCAGACAGATGCCTCTGAACATGGGATAGGGGCAGTTTTGTCCCAAACAAATGATGATGGCCTTGACCAGCCTGTTGCTTTCATTAGCAGGAGGTTACTCCCCAGGGAGCAGCGTTGGAGTGCCATTGAGAGGGAGGCCTTTGCTGTGGTTTGGTCCCTGAAGAAGCTGAGACCATACCTCTTTGGGACTCACTTCCTAGTTCAAACTGACCACAGACCTCTCAAATGGCTGATGCAAATGAAAGGTGAAAATCCTAAACTGTTGAGGTGGTCCATCTCCCTACAGGGAATGGACTTTATAGTGGAACACAGACCTGGGACTGCCCATGCCAATGCAGATGGCCTTTCCAGGTTCTTCCACTTAGAAAATGAAGACTCTCTTGGGAAAGGTTAGTCTCATCCTCTTTCGTTTGGGGGGGGGTTGTGTAAGGAAATGCCTCCTTGGCATGGTTGCCCCCTGACTTTTTGCCTTTGCTGATGCTATGTTTACAATTGAAAGTGTGCTGAGGCCTGCTAACCAGGCCCCAGCACCAGTGTTCTTTCCCTAACCTGTACTTTTGTATCCACAATTGGCAGACCCTGGCATCCAGATAAGTCCCTTGTAACTGGTACTGCTAGTACCAAGGGCCCTGATGCCAAGGAAGGTCTCTAAGGGCTGCAGCATGTCTTATGCCACCCTGGAGACCTCTCACTCAGCACAGACAGACTGCTTGCCAGCTTGTGTGTGCTAGTGAGGACAAAACGAGTAAGTCGACATGGCACTCCCCTCAGGGTGCCATGCCAGCCTCTCACTGCCTATGCAAGTATAGGTCAGTCACCCCTCTAGCAGGCCTTACAGCCCTAAGGCAGGGTGCACTATACCATAGGTGAGGGTACCAGTGCATGAGCATGGTACCCCTACAGTGTCTAAACAAAACCTTAGACATTGTAAGTGCAGGGTAGCCATAAGAGTATATGGTCTGGGAGTCTGTCAAACACGAACTCCACAGCACCATAATGGCTACACTGAAAACTGGGAAGTTTGGTATCAAACTTCTCAGCACAATAAATGCACACTGATGCCAGTGTACATTTTATTGCAAAATACACCCCAGAGGGCACCTTAGAGGTGCCCCCTGAAACTTAACCGACTGTCTGTGTAGGCTGACTAGTTCCAGCAGCCTGCCACACCAGAGACATGTTGCTGGCCCCATGGGGAGAGTGCCTTTGTCACTCTGAGGCCAGTAACAAAGCCTGCACTGGGTGGAGATGCTAACACCTCCCCCAGGCAGGAGCTGTGACACCTGGCGGCGAGCCTCAAAGGCTCACCCCTTTGTCACAGCCCAGCAGGGCACTCCAGCTTAGTGGAGTTGCCCGCCCCCTCCGGCCACGGCCCCCACTTTTGGCGGCAAGGCTGGAGGGAACAAAGAAAGCAACAAGGAGGAGTCACTGGCCAGTCAGGACAGCCCCTAAGGTGTCCTGAGCTGAGGTGACTCTAACTTTTAGAAATCCTCCATCTTGCAGATGGAGGATTCCCCCAATAGGGTTAGGATTGTGACCCCCTCCCCTTGGGAGGAGGCACAAAGAGGGTGTACCCACCCTCAGGGCTAGTAGCCATTGGCTACTAACCCCCCAGACCTAAACACGCCCTTAAATTTAGTATTTAAGGGCTACCCTGAACCCTAGAAAATTAGATTCCTGCAACTACAAGAAGAAGGACTGCCTAGCTGAAAACCCCTGCAGAGGAAGACCAGAAGACGACAACTGCCTTGGCTCCAGAAACTCACCGGCCTGTCTCCTGCCTTCCAAAGATCCTGCTCCAGCGACGCCTTCCAAAGGGACCAGCGACCTCGACATCCTCTGAGGACTGCCCCTGCTTCGAAAAGACAAGAAACTCCCGAGGACAGCGGACCTGCTCCAAGAAAGGCTGCAACTTTGTTTCCAGCAGCCTTGAAAGAACCCTGCAAGCTCCCCGCAAGAAGCGTGAGACTTGCAACACTGCACCCGGCGACCCCGACTCGGCTGGTGGAGATCCAACACCTCAGGAGGGACCCCAGGACTACTCTAAGACTGTGAGTACCAAAACCTGTCCCCCCTGAGCCCCCACAGCGCCGCCTGCAGAGGGAATCCCGAGGCTTCCCCTGACCGCGACTCTTTGAATCCTAAGTCCCGACGCCTGGGAGAGACCCTGCACCCGCAGCCCCCAGGACCTGAAGGACCGGACTTTCACTGGAGAAGTGACCCCCAGGAGTCCCTCTCCCTTGCCCAAGTGGAGGTTTCCCCGAGGAACCCCCCCCTTGCCTGCCTGCAGTGCTGAAGAGATCCCGAGATCTCCCATAGACTAACACTACAAACCCGACGCTTGTTTCTACACTGCACCCGGCCGCCCCCGCGCTGCTGAGGGTGAAATTCCTGTGTGGGCTTGTGTCCCCCCCGGTGCCCTACAAAACCCCCCTGGTCTGCCCTCCGAAGACGCGGGTACTTACCTGCTGGCAGACTGGAACCGGGGCACCCCCTTCTCCATTGAAGCCTATGTGTTTTGGGCACCACTTTGAACTCTGCACCTGACCGGCCCTGAGCTGCTGGTGTGGTAACTTTGGGGTTGCTCTGAACCCCCAACGGTGGGCTACTTTGGACCAAGAACTAAGCCCTGTAAGTGTTCTACTTACCTGGTTAACCTAACAAATACTTACCTCCCCTAGGAACTGTGAAAATTGCACTGTGTCCACTTTTAAAACAGCTATTTGTCAATAACTTGAAAAGTATACATGCAATTTTTATGATTTAAAGTTCCTAAAGTACTTACCTGCAATACCTTTCGAATGAGATACTACATGTAAAATTTGAACCTGTGGTTCTTAAAATAAACTAAGAAAAGATATTTTTCTATAACAAAACCTATTGGCTGGATTTGTCTCTGAGTGTGTGTACCTCATTTATTGTCTATGTGTATGTACAACAAATGCTTAACACTACTCCTTGGATAAGCCTACTGCTCGACCACACTACCACAAAATAGAGCATTAGTATTATCTCTTTTTACCACTATTTTACCTCTAAGGGGAACCCTTGGACTCTGTGCATGCTATTCCTTACTTTGAAATAGCACATACAGAGCCAACTTCCTACACAATTTCTCTTCAGTTTTAAAATCCTGGACAAGGTTTACAGTTGGTGTCGAATTCCTCAAGGGTTTTCAGAATCACCTTCCATATTCAATCAGATCCTGAAGAAAGATTTGGTGTCACTGGAATTGCCTTTTCAATCGATTTTAGTGCAGTACATTGATGATTTGTTGGTCGCATCTAAGACAAGGGAGGAGTGCAAGTATGATTCGATTGCCTTACTGAATCACCTGGGAAAGAACGGACACAAGGTGTCCCCAAGAAATTGCAATATTGCCAGAAAGAGGTGAAGTACTTGGGGCATCAAATTGAGAAAGGGTTGAGGAAATTATCCAGGGAAAGAGTAACTGCACTGTTACAGATGAATCCCCCAACAACAGGGAGAGATGTTAGAATGTTTCTGGGAATGGTAGGTTACTGTTGTCAGTGGATCCCGAATTTCTCAGTCATCTCCAAGCCATTGGTGAGACTGACGGTCAAGGAAGGGCCAGATGTCATAGTGTTGAAAGAGAAGGAAATGAAAGTGTTTACTGAGTTAAGAGAGAGCCTGTGCAGGGCTTCAGCTTTAGGTATGCCTGATTACACGAAGCCTTTTGTTCTGTTTTGTCATGAACATGATGCATGTTCTTTGTCTGTCCTGACACAGGTCCATGGAGGTGTAAACCGACCAGTAGCATATTTTTCAGCTACTTTGGACCCTGTTGCAGCAGCCTTACCGGGTTGTCTGCACGCAGTAGCAGCAGTTGGACAAAGCCTCAGACAGTGTGAAGGTATAGTGATGGGACATCCTATAACAGTCATGGTCCCTCACTCAGTTGAAATACTGTTGACTGATACTAAAACGCAGCACATGGCGAATGCAAGACTGACAAAATATGAAACTATTATATTGGGGTCACCAAATGTAACGCTAAAAAGATGTAGAGTGTTGAACCCGGCAACTTTGCTTCCAAATGAAAACACAGAGGTTGAAAATGTCGAAGATGAAGAACATGATTGTCTTGAGGTAACCGAAATGTGTACCAAACCGAGGCCTGATATTAAAGATACCCAAATGGAAGAAAATGACCAAATTATCTTTGTCGATGGCTCATGTTTGAGAGACTCAGTAGGAATACTGAGAGCCGGATATGCTGTATGCACGATTTCTGGCATCTTGGAAGCATCTTGGCTTCAAAGAGTATATTCTGCCCAAGTAGCTGAACTGGTCGCTCTTACTAGAGCTTGCCATGCCGCTGTCCAGTTGAGAGTGACTATCTATACTGATAGCCGATACGGATTCGGAATTGTCCATGATTTTGGCCAACTATGGTCACAGAGGGGCTTTTTGACCTCTTCTGGTTCACCAGTGAAAAATGGTGAGAGAATTAAAGAGTTGTTGCACGCGATTCAGTTACCTCATGAAATTGCTGTGGTGAAATGTAGTGCTCACCTGAAGTCACAAGACTTTGTTTCAATGGGAAATGGATATGCGGATCAAGTCGCAAGGTTTTGTGCATTGAACTGTATATCGTTTAAAGATCAGTGGGAATTGTTACCTGAAACAGAAAATGAGACATGCACAGATTACGCCTTAAGGGTGATTGATACGTTAGAAGAACTGAGATTGTTGCAGGGACGTGCTAGCAAGGATGAAAAGTGTTCTTGGGTTTGGATGCAATGCGTGCAAAGACCAGATGACTTATGGGTCTCAGATGAAGGGAAAATGGTCCTGCCGAACAGTCTTTTGTTACAATTTGCGAGGTTTTAGCATGGTCAAGCACATATTGGGAGGGATGCCATGATCAGGTTGTTCAAGATTGACTGGTTTAATCCGAAGTTTAGACAAGCTGCAGAAGTGATTTGCCATAGGTGTATCATCTGTCAGCAGATGAATGCGGGGAAAGGGACAGTGGTGAATTTGAGCCACATTGGAAGAGCTGGAGGTCCATTTAGCAGAATGCAAATGGATTTTATTGAGATGCCTATGTGTGGAGGTTTGAGGTATGTGTTGGTGATTGTGTGTATCTCTAGTCATTGGATTGAAGCGTACCCTACACGCAGGAATGACAGCCTCACAGTAGCAAAGCTGCTGCTTAGGGAACTGATACCACGTTTCGGGTATCGGATCTCTTTAGAATCAGATAGGGGTAGTCACTGCAACAATGAGGTGGTTAAGCTATTGTGTGCAGCATTGAACATTGAACAGAAGCTGCATTGTAGTTACTGCCCTGAAGCATCAGGACTAGTGGAGCAGATGAATGGTACCCTGAAGTCTACAATGGCAAAAATGTGTGCAGCCACAAATTTGAAATGGCCCGATGCATTACCTTTGGTGTTAATGTCAATGAGAAATATGCCAAACAAGAAAACAGGAGCTATGAGATTGCCTGCAGTGAGATTGCCGAGCTATGAGATTGCCCGCAGTGCCTGCGAATGCTCTTGTTAATATCACGGATGATATGGTGTTGGACTACTGCAAGGGTCTGGCTGATGTGGTCTGCTCTTTTTCTCACCAGGTGGAAGCTACCACCCTCCCACCGATAAATGATCCAGGACACAACCTGAAAGCTGGTGACTGGGTTGTCATCAAGAAACACGTAAGGAAAACGTGTTTGGAGCCACGTTGGAAGGGGCCATACCAAGTGATACTGATGACTACTACTGTTGTGAAGTGTGCAGGAATTCTGAACTGGATCCATGCCAGTCACACGAAGAAGGTGACGTGTCCAACTCATGAGGAAGTTGAGTTGTTGAAAGTACTAACAACAGAAAAGGAAGTCTCAGGGCTGGAGAGTGATCGAAGGGGAACTGAGACAGAAGGAGAGCCTGTTGAGGGCGGCTTGGTCGCTCCAGTAAGAGACGAAGGAGAAGAGATCCAGAGGGGTGACAGTGAGCCTATCTCAACTGAGGCGACAGGAGAGCCTAATAAGAGAGGGGTTCTCCCAGAAGCAGGCGATTATGGGAATGATCTAGAGCATTTGACAGACTCAGAAGGCAAAGGAGGTGAGGCGGAAGCGAATCGGAGTGTCCAAACTCCTCCAGAGCAGATTGCAGGTCCATCAAGAGAAAACACTATAGCGCCAAGAGAGGGCAAAAGGTTGTGGGAGGAAAGATCCAAGACCAGAGAGATACTGAAAGGAGACAAGTGGCCAGAAATGCAAGTGAAAAAGGGAGAAGTGGTTGTCGAAGATGCAATAGAGGAAGAAGTCGACACAACAAGGAGAGAAGATCTAAGTGAAGGAGAGTTGCAAGGTGATCACAGGTTGAAAAGAAAGAGAGGAGCAAACAGAAGATATGTGGGTCCTGAATGGGCGTATGCTACGACAGCTGAGTGGCAACAAGAGTTCTTGGCGTTTTGCTTTGATCGAGAAATTCCAGGTCAATACTTTGGCACCTGAATCTGGCTGAAGAGACTGAATTGGTGTAAAGATCAAAATAAAGTAAAGAAAAACAAAATTGAGTAAAGAGACTGAGAATTTACCGGATGAGACTTTGATAACCTGAATTGACTTTGAACCCGATTTTGACAAGCTGCTAACCTGAATTGACAAGGATCCTGGGAGTGCAAATGCAAGCTGTATATAATTGCTGAAGAAAGACTTTTGTTTGTTTGACTTTTACTGCGAAGAGAAGAAAAAAAAAAAGAAAGAAGATTTTTCTAACCATCCCCTGTTGTTGTTTGTATTAACCATCCTTCACTTTCTGATTCTTTACAGATCATGGATAACACTAGTCAGGATAATAAAGGGAGTAGGAGCTGTAAATATTTGGGTGTTGGTTTGGGTGTTGTGTGCGTGATATTCATTATGATTGTGGTTGTGGGTATGACACTAATGGATAAGAGTGGGGCTAACAATGCTACAATTCCTGAAACTACCACTGCACTAACGGCTTGGGAGAGGATTGAGCAGGATACGAGATATTTGCACGAGGGAACTAACGCAAAAGGGGAACTCTCTACTAATGTTTTCTATCGCTTGCTGAGTGAGTATGTTGACACAATGGATGCGAAGGATTGCTTTGTGTGTACACAGATTCCTGTTTCAGTACAAGAGGGAGTTACCTATCATAGTCTGCCATTAACGTATGGGATTAGTTGTAGTCTGCTACTAACAAGATTCTATAACCAGGAAGAGATTCAATACTTTTATTCAAATTATGATCTTGTGTTTTCTTATGTGCATATAATACAGGATTTGAGTGAGGGAGCTAGATACTATAGTATAAAGTTAGTTAAAGGCTTCTTTGAGTCAGCATTGACAATTAGTACGTCTTATGCACACCGCAATAACTTGACATGCTTGCTTATACCTGTAGAGAAAACCTTTCTAGATCACACAGAAGATAGAAGAAGGGCATTAAAGGGCAAATTAGAAAAAGGATTGCGGCAGCGGGCTTTTGCTAGTAGTGAAGGTTATGGAGCAATTAGAGAACAGGGGAAGCTAGCTTTAGATGCATTACATGTACGGAAGCTCTGCGTATCTAGGCCGAAATCATATTATGACAATGTGTTTGTGGGAACGAGTGAATGTAAGCATGTGTTTTTGTTTCGGAGTAAGTGGACATTCATATTGAATGGACAGGATCCTGCTATCCCAGAGATCTATGATATATGTGGACTTAATGCGTATTACCGTCTTCCAAAGGGATGGTTTGGGACATGTTATTGGGGGATAGTTTTCCCAAAGATATATCAACTTGATGATTTGAAGGGGTTTTCGAAATTGTCTGAATTACATCGTACTAGACAGAAGAGAGAAACAGCTGCTGGTGTAGTAGGAGACATATTTGGGGCAATAATTCCCTCAGTGGGAGTTATCTTAAACTCCATAAAGATTCGAAAGTTGTCTACTATTGTGGATAACATGGTGACAAATTTTTCAGGGGCTATACTTCTGATGGATACTGAACTTGCTGCAGAGAGGGCTATGACTCTTCAAAACAGGCTTGCTTTAGACATTCTTTTAGCAAAAAATGGCGGAGTTTGTAAGATGCTTAATGAGTGTCATTGTTGTGCCTACATACCAGATAATAGTAATGAGATTAGAAGTATGCTTACTAACTTGACTAGAGATAGTACCGACTTGAAGGAATTTAAAAAAACAGGTGTTTGGGAAAAGGTTGGTAAGGGATTTGTTTCAGTGGGGAATTGGCTTAGTAACATTTGTCATGGGATATTGTCTAAAATAATACAGGGAATACTGATTGTTATAGCTTGCTTGTTTGGATTGTGGGTGGCATGTAAAATTAGTAAAAGAATAAAATTGAAAATGGTGAAAAATAATAAGAGGAGGGAAGAAAAACTAAGGGAAAAATTGTACAGGGCAAAATACAAAGGGAAACCAATAAGGGCTGAAATTGAGATGAGAGAATTTTAATATGTAAAATTTCTGGGGAAAGGTTTGTGTGATGACAAGAGTCATCAGAGGAGGGATTGTTGGAGTGTGTTTTTCAAAAGCAATATTAACCTGAAAAGCTTGGAATATATTGTGCGATGAAACTAAATAGAAAATGTGTTAACATAGAAATAATGCACGTGTTTGGAATGTGCCCATGGGGAGTGGCTACCAATGTATATGAAGACTAATGAATCTTATTAATGATGAATTGATTATGTACTAATGTTTTGAATTTATATTAGCATATTATAATTGGAGTTATGTATTAGAAGTTGCTTTTTAAATTTGAAGGCCTTAGCTTAGCGAGGGTCTGGGCCTAGTTGCCTGGTCTCATATTAAACTGTATTTTTCTAACGTGCAATGTGCTGTTTTCCTGCAAGGACACAAAGCTGTACTTCTCCAGAAATTAGATGAGTGTGTAGCTATAGTAAATTCTTTCTCATGGGACTCGACTTGCTCAAGGAGACATTCTTGCTGAATGCAACAGTGTACTTCGGAAAAGGTGCAAGGCTGCCTGGAGTAGAGGAAGACAATGGAACCACTGACTGGAGCGTAAAGTGTAACTTTTCTTACCTGACATTCTAACTGATGAAGACGTCAATAACATGAACCAATCAGCGACGTGAGAACTGTGGTTTGTGGAAAATTCAGGTGAAGTGCGTGGAGAATTATTGGACAGAGATAACGATGCACCAATTATTACCCAATGAGAAATTAAAGACAGATTAGACAGTTTTGATTTAACTGCATGACCTCAGGAGAAATCAGCCATTTTCCCGATCCCATTGTTCGCCATCCTTAGCCATTCTGCTGAGCTGTCTAGTCCCCATTCTTTTAAGATTTTGGCATTTGTTTGTCCTGATACTTTGAATCATCATCTATCCATTCTTACTTATACTTACTTCTCCTCCCTATGAGGGAAGATCCTATTCCTTAGATATGCTATATTGAGACTTTACTCCATCCTATCTCTGCTGATGATGAATCGACTGATGTCCTGAGGATGAAGACTGACGCTGCTTGCTGATCCATTGGATTGGTAACTATCTGATGCAAAATTGTAATTGTCTGTTTGACTTTCCTTTCTAGGTACCAACTGCTATTTTGATAGAGGCCATAGTTTAGATGTTTTCTAAATTCGTGTTTACTAAATTGTTTTGCATGAAGCCCAACATACTGATGCTAATTCGAGGTTAGTTAAGGTGTTCACAAATAATCTGACGCAAATAGACATATGATTGAGTTCTTGCTTTGTTGAATTATGTACTAATGAGACTTTGCTAAGTTGATACATATCAATGATGTGCTTAAGTACTATATGATCATAATCTATGCATTAATTAAGTTGTGTTCTGATTGCCAAATAATAGTGGGTTTTGATGAGCTTATTGCTATTGAGATTAACAAACATGATATTAGATTGTAACAAATAGGGAAATAAATATCCTAACACTTAACTAACTTGTTGTGGTTATTTGTGACTGAAAGGTCATGGTGTGTTTAACTCATTGATTCTTATTAAATGTTATTGATTAGCTTGTTGATTAGTTACTGTGTTTATTGATTGGGTTACTGATCCATTGATGTGTGATGCCAAAAAGACATCTCGTCCTGAGAAGTCCCCGAGCGTGGTCCAAAGGTTCATCGACATAGGCGTGTCTCCTTTTAAGTTCACTTAAAACTCCTATGTGCTATCACAGCACAGCCAAGAAACTCCATCAAGATCCAGCCCAAACCATAACCCCTGTGGCCTGTCTATGATGAGTTTACATATCAGTTAAAATTAGATGTCATGCAACTAAGGTGCTTGGTTGTTCCCTACTCACCACAATATACAAATAATTCACATAAACAGTGTGCACAGTACAACAAAATAAGATTACGTTTTATTTCTACAACATATATGGCACTGATTCACGCAAGTGGACTCACCAAATTACCAGGAACATTCTAAGTGACATTGCGCACCCTTGACCTTAAATGACGTCACAGGGTTGCAAACTGTAGGAAGGTAGCCTCTTTCTAGCCTTGTTACCCCCACTTCTGGCCTGTTTGTGAGTATATGTCAGGGTGTTTTTACTGTCTCACTGGGATCATGCTAGCCAGGACCCCAGTGCTCATAGTGGAAACCCTATTTGTCAGTGTGTTTTATATGTCTCACTGGGACCCTGATATCCAGGGCCCAAGTGCTCATAGGTTGTGGCCTGAATGTGTTCCATGTGTGGTGCCTAACTGTGTAACTGAGGCTCTGCTAACCAGAACCTCAGTGCGTATGCTCTCTCTGTCTTTAAAACTGTCACTGCAGGCTAGTGACCATTTTTACCAATTCTGATTGGCACACTGGAACACCCTTATAAATCCCTAGTATATGGTACCTAGGTACCCAGGGTATTGGGGTTCCAGGAGATCCCTATGGGCTGCAGCATTTCTTTTGCCACCCATAGGGAGCTCAGACAATTCTTACACAGGACTGCCACTGCAGCCTGAGTGAAATAACGTCCACGTTATTTCACAGCCATTTTACACTGCACTTAAGTAACTTATAAGTCACATATATGTCTAACCCTCACCTAGTGAAGGTTAGGTGCAAAGTTACTAAGTGTGAGGGCACCCTGGCACTAGCCAAGGTGCCCCCACATAGTTCAGGGCAATTTCCCCGGACTTATTGAGTGCGGGGACACCATTACACACGTGCACTACATATAGGTCAATACCTATATGTAGCTTCACAATGGTAATTCCGAATATGACCATGTAACATGTCTAAGATCATGGAATTGTCCCCCATGCCAAATCTGGTATTGGGGTTCCAATCCCATGCATCCCCGGGGCTCCATCATGGACCCCGGGTACTGCCAAACTAGCTCTCTGGGGTTTACACTGCAGCCACCGCTGCTGCCAACCCACAGACAGGCTTCTGCCCTCCTGGGGTCTGGGCAGCCCAGTCCCAGGAAGGCAGAACAAAGGATTTCCTCTGAGAGAGAGTGTTACACCCTCTCCCTTTGGAAATAGGTGTTAAGGGCTGGGGAGGAGTAGCCTCCCCCAGTCTCTGGAAATGATTTGAAGGGCACAGATGGTGCCCTCCTTGCATAAGCCAGTCTACACCGGTTCAGGGATCCCCCAGCCCCTGCTCTGGCGTGAAACTGGACAAAGGAGAGGGGAGTGACCACTCCCCTGTCCTTCACCACCCCAGGGGTGGTGCCCAGAGCTCCTCCAGTGTGTCCCAGACCTCTGCCATCTTGAATGCAGAGGTGTGAGGGCACAGTGGAGGCCTCTGAGTGGCCAGTGCCAGCAGGTGACATCAGAGACCCCTCCTGATAGGTGCTTACCTGGTTAGGTAGCCAATCCTCCTCTGAGGGCTATTTAGGGTTTCTCCTGTGGGTTTCTCTTGAGATAACGAATGCAAGAGCTCACCAGAGTTCCTCTGCATCTCTCTCTTCAACTTCTGCCAAGGATCGACCGCTGACTGCTCCAGGACGCCTGCAAAACCGCAACAAAGTAGCAAGACGACTACCAGCAACATTGTAGTGCCTAATCCTGCCGGCTTTCTCAACTGTTTCCTGGTGGTGCATCCTCTGAGGGCTGTCTGCCTTCACCCTGCACTGGAAGCCAAGAAGAAATCTCCAGTGGGTCGACAGAATCTTCCCCATGCTAACGCAGGCACCAAACTGCTGCAACACCGGTCCTCTGGGTCCCCTCTCATCTTGACGAGTGTGGTCCCTGGAACACAGGAGCTGGATCTAAGTGACCCCGACAGTCCAGTGGTCCTTCTGTCCAAATTTGATGGAGGTAAGTCCTTGCCTCCCCAGGTCAGACAGTAATCCTGTGTACTGCATGATCTGCAGCTGCTAGGGCGTCTGTGCACTTTTGCAAGGAATCCTTCATGCACGGCACAGCCCAGGTCCCCAGACTCCGTCCTGCATTGCTGAACTCGCTGAGTTGACCACCGACTTCATTGGACCCAATTTTGTAGTGTTGAGACAACCGTCGTGCTCAGATTCCTTGAACGCCTGTTCAAGTGCTTCTGCGGGTGCTGCTTGCTTCTGCGTAGGCTCTCTGTTCTGCTGAGCAACACCTCTGTCTCCTCCTCCAAGGGGCGACCTCCTGGTCCTTCCTGGGCCCGGGCAGCACCCATTTTCTTCAATTGCGACTCTTGCAGCTAGCAAGGCTTGTTTGCGGGATTTCTGCGTGGAAACAACTCTGCATTCTCCAGCACGCCGTGGGACATCTTCTGTACAAAGGAGAAGTTCCTGGCATCTTCTGTTGTTGCAGAATCTTCAGCTTCTTCCACCCAGAGGCAGCCCTTTTGCACCTTCATCTGGGGTTTAGTGGGCTCCTGCCACCCCACGGACACTTGCGTGGCTCTTGGACCTGGTCCCCTTCCTTCACAGGTCCTCAGGTCCAGGAATCCGTCTTCAGTGCATGGCAGTCAGTTGTTGCCTTTACAGAATCTCCTATCACGACTTTAGTGTGTTTCTGGGGAAGTAGGGTAACTTTACTCCTACTTTTCAAGGTCTTGGGGTGGGGTATCTTGGACACCCTTAGTGTTTTCTTACACTCCCAGTGACCCTCTACACACTACACTAGGCCTGGGGTCCATTCGTGGTTCGCATTCCACTTTTAGAGTATATGGTTTGTGTTGCCCCTAGTCCTATTGCATCCTGTTGTGTTCTACAGTGTTTGTACTACTTTTCTAATGGTTTACTTACCTGATTTTGTGTGAATATCTTGTGTATTTTGCTTACCTCCTAAGGGAGTATATCCTCTGAGATATTTCTGACACATTGTCACTAAAATAAAGTACCTTTATTTTTAGTAACTCTGAGTATTGTGATTCTTATGATATAGTGCTATATGATATAAGTGGTATAGTAGGAGCTTTGCATGTCTCCTAGTTCAGCCCAAGCTGCTCTGCTATAGCTACCTCTATCAGCCTAAACTGCTAGAACACTACTAATCTACTAATAAGGAATAACTGGACCTGGCACAAGGTGTAAGTACCATCAGGTACCTACTATAATCCAGGCCAGCCTCTTACACACACTTTCAACCCTTTTAGCACAACACTATTTTATTTATACAGAGGGGGCTATGAGAAGGGCATGATTTAGGAAAGTGAAAGGGTTTATCTCCTGCTATT
The DNA here is from genome assembly GCF_031143425.1 of Pleurodeles waltl. Classification (NCBI taxonomy): domain Eukaryota; kingdom Metazoa; phylum Chordata; class Amphibia; order Caudata; family Salamandridae; genus Pleurodeles; species Pleurodeles waltl. The sequence continues at coordinate 577,216,439 of NC_090444.1, read as the reverse complement.
GCATAAATGCCACTAGAAACCAGAAGAAACACGGGCACTTATACAAAAAGGGGTAGGCGGGAGGTTGATTCAATCCATCACACGTTCTCTTACACATGTAATCCTATGACCAAGTGTGTGATGTTCTGAGACATTCCACTCGTACATTGAGTGAGAGGAATTAATTCATTATTTTGTATTTTTTTCCACTCTCTGGTGGAGATCTCTTATATGTCCAGTGTTAGTGTAGTAAAAACATAGTGAGTGCAATGGGAATATGTTAAATTGCCTGTAGAGAACACTGAGCTTAGTCTTTAATAAATTATAGTTTTCTATGAAAAGATTAAAAGCAAAGTGTAGGAAGCTGGCATGGTGTATGGTGGGTACCTAAGGTACTTACACCTTACACCAGGTTTAGGTATCCCCTCTTAGTGAAGTGTAGCCAGTGTCAAGAAGCCAGGCTCTCTAGAGGTAGCTGTTGATAAGCAGCCAAGTCTTATCTAGAAGACATGCAAAGCTCATGCAATACCACTGTAGTCACACAGCACCTACCCACATGAAAAACACACTCATTTGTACAAAAATAAAGGTTCTTGATTTTTGGAATACAACACCACAAAGTACTAGAAGGGCAACCCTCCAATAAGAGGTAAGTAATACATAAATTGTATACACTAGTAAACAGTAATAGGCATAGAAAATGTTAGAAAACAGTGCAAATAGCAATAACCAATAGTGACTCTAGGCGGAGCCCAAACCATATACTAAAAAAATGGAATGCGAAACAGGACCCTCACCTAGGTAAGTGGAATGTGTAGAGGGGAGCTGGGAGTACCAGAAAACCACAGATGTAAGTAACACAGTACCCCTAGCGACCAGGAAAGCAGGAGTAAATAACTGGAATTTCCCCAAACCACCCAAAAGGAAGAAAAAGAAAAACAGAAGACACCCAAAAAAGACTGCAAGAAACAAGCAGTGGATTTCTGAAGAAGAGCACCTATGAAGAGAGGAGACCAAGTCCAAATGTCACAGTGAGTCGAGTCTAGGAGGAGTAGGAGCTCCTACCCACCCAGCTGTAATTGCAGGAGTTGGCTGACGGTGACGAAGGACAGGTCAGCACTGCAGCCCTGGAGCCGGAGGAGAGTCCCTGATGGATGCAAAATATGTCCCACGTCGGAGTGAAGATTCCAGATGGGTGTTGGTGCAGGAATTCCACCAACAAGCCTTGGCAAAGGCAAACTCGCGGTTAGTGGAAAAGTGGTGCTGCCGGGGACCAGCAAGGCCCAGGAGGACCCAACCCAGGAGGGGAAGTCACAAGGGACCATCAATGCTGCAGAGAGTCCACAGAAGCAGAGGCAGCACCCGCAGGAGTCCAACAGAACGGGGATACAGGAGTCACAGAAGGAGCCCATGCAGCACTGCAGAAAGGGATCCCACATCGCAGGAGAACCACACAGAGGGCTGTGCTTCGGAGGAAGGAGTGCTGGGGACTGGAGCTACATGTCGCCTTGGAGAAGATGCAAACAAGCCTTGGCAGCTGCAAGAGATGCAGTGCATGGGGGTACTTTCCTGCTTGGAAAGGCAAGGGCTTACCTCCAGCAAAGTTAGACAGCTGGCAGAGAGGACCAAGCGGACTACTATGGACCACCACCTACAATGCCGGATCCACGCAGCTCAGGATGAGAGGAGATCCATGCAGCCGGTCGTCGTTGCAGCAGCCGCTTAGGGATGCAGGGGAGTGACTCCTTCACTCCAAGGGAAATTCCTTCTTTCTTCTAGTGCAGACTGAAGACACACCACCCTCAGTGGATGCACAGCCGGTGGGAATGTTGCCATTGCTGGCAGGAGCCCTGGAAACAATTTTTACAAAAGAGTTCTTCTTCTTGGAGGCAGCTTGTCGGGTTCTTGAGGTTTCAGTCGCAGTTCCAGAGGCCAGAAGTCAAAGTGGAGGTTGCAGAGGAGTCCTGCTCGAGTTTTGAAAGCCGAATCTGAGAACCCACCCAAGAGAGAGACCCTCAATAGCCCTGAAAGGGTGATTGGTCACCTAGCCAGGTACGCACCTATCAGGAGGGGGCTCTGACGTCACCGGCCTGGCCTGTCCACTCAGATGCCTACAGAGTTTCCTACCAACCTTGGAAACAAGATGGCAGAACCCAGGGACCCTCTGGAGGAGCTCTGAGCACCACCGCAGGGGTGGTGATGGACAGAGGAGTGGTCACCTCCTTTTCCATTGTCCAGTTTAGCGCCAGAGCAGGGACTGGAGGTCCCTGAACTGGTGTAGACTGGTTTATGACGGAGGACACCAAATGTGCCCTTCAAAGCATACCAGTGGCTTGGGGAGGCTACCACTCCCAAGCCATATAACACCTATTTGTAAAGGGAGAGGGTGTAACACCCCTCTCCCAAAGGAATTTTTTTTTTCTGCCTTCCTTGGCTTGAGCTGCTCAAGCAACAGGAGGGCAGAAACCTGTCTGTGAGGTGGCAGCAGCTGGGGCTGCCTGTAAAACCTCAGAAGGCTCGGGAAACAATGCTGGGGGTCCTCTAAGGAGCTCCCAGAGTGCATGGAATCATACAATCAATACTTCCAAAAGTATTGGGGTATGACTCCAACATGTTTGATACACAACATGCCTAGGTTCGGAGTTACCATAATGTAGCTGGACATAAGCAGTGACCTATGTCCAGTACACATGTAAAATTGCGTCCCCGCACTCACAACGTCCAGGAAAATGGATCTGGAGTTTGTGGGGGCACCTCTGCTAGTACAGAAGTGCCCTCACACGCAGGTACCTGCACCCTACCCTCTGGGTTGAGAGGGCCTACCATAGGGGTGACTCACAGTGACCTGGTGCAGTGACCTGTAGTGATAACAGATTCATGCACCCATTTCACGCAGACTGCAATGGCAGGCCTGCAGAACCCTTCACATGGGCTCCCTGTGGTGGCAGAATAACTGCTGGAGCCCATAGGGATCCCCTGGAACCCCAATGCCCTGTGAACCTAGGTACCATATACCAGGGACTTACATGGGGGGACCAGTATGCCAATTGTGGGAAGAAAAAGGTACAGTTACCAAGTTAAAAGGAAGGGAAAGAGCATAATTACTGGGGTCCTGGTTAGCAGGATCCCAGTGAACACAATCAAACACACTGACAATAGGCAGAAAATGGGGGTAACCATGCCAAGAAAGAGGGCACATTCCTACACAAAGGCACCAATTAAACATTAGTTGTTTTTTTAGCCACGAATGGTCTACATGTTTGACACCCATCTATCTGTCAAGGTCATTTCGAGCTTCTTCAGGACCAGCACAAAAAATGCCCTATTATGTAAGTGAGCCCAACCAAATTATGCGATTGTATCTGGTCTGTGGGCCCTCTCTCAGTGCTCTGACCTCATTCGCAATAAGACCTCATACTCTGATATTGGTGGTTCCCAATACACCCTCACATCTTCTTTCAATCTGGGAACCTTTTCTGTCTTTTTCTTTACAGTGATTTATGCTCATTCAATTTTGATTGTGAGATTTAATAAATTACTGCTCCTTCGTCTGATTTTCCTCTAAAAACATATTTTTGATACACTCAATGACTGCCGTTGGAAGTTTCACTCATCCAGTAGTTAATTAGCTGCTGGGTGACTTTGGCTTACTATATTTTTACGGTGCCTGTCAAATTACACCACACCTATCACCGTCTTGAACCTACCAGGGATGTGATGTTCAATCAATGTCAGTGATGTCTTTTATTTCCATTCATGAACCATGTGCTGCATTCCTCATGGCTGGTTCTGACCAATATGGAATGTGCTAGTACCAGACACATCTTGATGTGATCTCCCAAGAGCTGTGCTGTCTAAGCCATACTTCGAGTTTAGTATCGAGTTTAGTATGGTCACCTGTTGCGCAGACCACAATAGCCGAACATTAAAAATGCGAGGTATGAGTGCAATCTACCTCAGGACACACGGTGCCCAACCAATCCCATCAGGAGCTTTTAAACTCACTTTGCAGCTCTGGCCTGACAAAACACATATACCCCCTGTATATTAACAAGTGTAACACAGGCGATAATTAAATAAGTGGGGTAGGAGATTATAAAGAATCATAACTCACTGGCAGCACCAGCAGGTCCTTCATTCAAAATCCAGACTCCTTCTAGCACTGCAATATTTTATCATGTCTGGTGCCAGCCAAGGTTTAAGTCTTAAAGCTGTTCCATCTGAGCATATGTCACATTAAGACAGTGAATTTTCTTCTCACTGTCAGGTAAAATCTGTTCTGGCTGTCCTTTACATAAAATATACAATCTAGAGTAGAGAACTACATTCAAAAGTGGAAAAGCTATTTTTTAAGCAGCATGCAAGTGAGTGAAGATTGGATCATGTTATACGTGGTTACCGGGACACGCTGACGACGACCCATCTATAGCATACAAGAGACAAGGACATTTACACAGAAAATCCTCTGAAGATTCCCCCCAGTGTCTCTCCTGGCTATTCCTGATGCTGCCCAGCCTTATTTCAGGAGCACAGTAATTGCACGGGTTAAGGAATTTTACAGCAGGGTGAAGAAAATTGCAATTTTTCTCTTGCTCTCACAACTTATTATTGTGGGTATCAAATGTTTCTGCCACGCTGTGCTTACAGCAATAGCAAGATCCCGCGAGGAATAAGTTTGCACTGACAATTTAATTAGCTGAGAGAATCTTGTGGGAAACAGGTTAATCGAACCTCAAGGAATTATTATGGGTTTAAAAAGGAAATTCATTATGACATTTGGATCTGTCTGCACTAGGAATACAGTAAATTGCATGGGGACATAATTAGGGTGACTTCATCAATGTGTAATTAGCTGAATTAGCAGAACCTATCCAAGTCTCATGCGATCACACCAGCAAACAAAAGAACTTGAGTCATTAGGCCACTATTGTTTGCCTATTTCCCTGTCTAATCTTCATACCACAAACTTTACACCATCATCAAGTTTATCAATCTCTTTTAGACCTGGCCCTCATCACACTTCTGTTTTAATGAAGAGGCTCAGTAACTCAATCACTCCTGTGCCCGTTTTCTCATCTTCAATACGGATGGGCTCTCACTGAGCACTGGAGGGACACAGAGAACCGCTGCACACGCATTTACAACCTTGTTAATAACTTAGAAGTCCTTGTCCAACCGTTGTCCTCGTGCACTCAGGATCAGGCCCAACACTCCCCTCTGGTCCAATCTTTACTTTCTGTTTAAGAACACTAGCTAACTCCACGTAGCACACTTTTTCGCTAAATGCTTAACTGTCTTTGTTGTTGATGTTTTAATAGACAACCAGAGGTTTGACTTGCCTGATTCCAGGTCTCCTGCAAGTGCAGCCAGGACAGAGACTTCAAGACGTGAATCTTGTGTACTTGAGTGTTCTCTGAGGCTAACTGTCAGCATCTCATGACTCATACGCTATATCTGTTTGTCTTTCAACTAGGGTCATTAAAACATTATCTGTGCCGGTATGAGGAGAACTTCTGCTCTTGTCCAACACAGAGTATCTATCATTATCAAGTATGGAAAGGCAAGATTAGAAATGCCATATGTGCATAAAGAACCCACACAGTGGATTCTGGGTACCTTATATCTGGCCTTTTGGTAGCAGGGAGGGAAACTGGTTGTGCACCCGGCACTTAGAAGTTAGACGTTTAGTGGTCCTTGCTGCTGTTTCCATAACAAATATTTTTCTTATGAGTCAAGGTTCTTAGCCTTAATTAGACGCTGATGCCCCAAAGTGATCTGAGTTGGGACAGGGCACTCCTGGCCAAGAAGTTTGTTTGGAACTATAGCATAAGTCTTCTGTTGAAAATGACTCCTAGTTGTAGGAGTGTAGCATCTTTCTGACATAGTTACCCCTACTTTTTTCCTGGTGTCAGTGTGTTTAGACTGTAGTACACTGGGTCCTGCTAACCGGGATCCAAGTGTCTGTGCTCTCTCCTCTAAATGTGGTCATTGTTAAACTTTTTCACCCCACAATTGGCACACTGGTGCACCCATGTAGATCCCTAGTATATTGTACTTGGGTACCCCAGGCATTGGTACACCAGGTGACTTCCATGGGCTGCAGCATGCATTGTGTCGCCCATGGGAGCCCATGCAAACTTTGCCTGCAGGCCTGCCATTGCAGCCTGCATGAAATGCTGCATGTACCCTTTCACTGCTAAACCTAAACATTGCACTTAAACATTAAAAGTCACCCCTCTGGTAGGCCCTTCAGCCCAAGGGCAGGGTGATGTCTCTAAGTGTGAGGGAACCCCTGCAAAAGCATGGTGCCCCTACAGACCCCAGGCCAATTCCTTGACTCTGTTAGTGGGGGGAAACCATCTTAAGGTATGCAGTGGACACTGATCAACACGAGTGGTCCAACTACATGATGGCTACTCTGAATCTAGGCATGTTTGGTATCAAACATGTTGGAATCATGCAACTACACTAATTCCAGTGTTAGTTGCATGATACCATGTACTCTGGGTGTTCCCTAGGGGATCCCCCGTTCTCCCTGTGCAGCTTTGCGGAGTCCAGCTGCCAGCTCACATTGCTGCTGACCCCAGACACTGTTCTGCCCTCCTGCCGGTGAGCCATGCTCAGGCCGGAGAAGCAGAACAAAGGATTTCCTGCAAGGGAGAGGTGTGACAAACTTTCCTTGTGTATTAGGTGTCTAAGGCCTGGGGTGGCCTCTGAGTGCCACCACACTGCTTTGAGGGGCACATTTGGGCCCTCCTTGCATAATCCTGTTTGCACCAGTTCAGGAACCCCCAGTTCCCGCTCCAGTGCAAAACTACACAAAGGACAGGGGCGTGACCACCCCCCTGTCCAGCTCCTCCTCAGGGATGTGCACAGAGCTCTGCAAGGTGGCCACTTGATTTTGCCATCTTGAAAATAAGATATGCAGAGGCCCCTCTGCAAGGTGGCCACTTGATTTTGCCATCTTGAAAATAAGATATGCAGAGGCCCCTGGGAGCATCTGACTGGTTAGGCCAGGTAGATGATGTCCCTGACCCCCTCTGATAGGTGACTGCAGAGAGTGACCAACTCCCTTTTAGGGTTACTTAAGGGCTCCCTTGCGGGTGAGCCGTCAGGTTCATCAAGCAAGACTCTACAAGAAACTCTCTTCAAGACATCTTCTGCTCCTGGTCTCTGGGACCACTGCTGGTTTTCACTTGAACCGAACAAGTCTGCTTCTGGTGTGAAGGCTCCCATTGCAACATTGTTTTTCCGGAACCTGCAAGAATTCTGCAAGAACCAACATGTGACCACTTCTCCCTGTGTATTAGGTGTCTAAGGACTGGTGTGAGGTGGCCTCTGAGTGCCACCAGACTGCTTTGAAGGTCACATTTGGTGCACCCCTTGCATAATCCTGTTTGCACCAGTTCAGGACTCTCTGGTTCCCGCTCTGGTGCGAAATTACACAAAGGACAGGGAAGTGACCACCCCCCTGTCCAACTCCTCCCCTAGGGATGTGCATATAGCTCTGACAGTGGCCACTTGATTTTGCCATCTTGAAAATAAGATGTGCAGAGGCTCCTGGGAGCATATGACTAGTTATTCCAGGAAGATGACAACCCTGACTGCCTCTAATAGGTAGATGACTGCAGAGAGTGACAAACCCCCTTTTAGGTTATTTGAGGGCTCCCTTGAGGGTGGGCCCTCAGATTCATCAAGCAAGACTCTACAAGAAACTCTCTGCAAGACATCTTGTGCTCCTGGCCTCTGGAACCACTCCTGGTCTTCGCTGGAACCGAACAAGTCTGCTTCTGGTGGGAAGGCTCCCATTGCAACATTATTTCTCTGTATCCTGCAAGGATTCTGCAACATGAGGCTGTGCATCCTTCAGGGTCACAAGGGCTCTGTTTGCAACAGGAAGCATGAAGGAATCTTCCATGGAGAGAAGGAGTCACTCCCCTGCAACGCAGGCACCTCAAGACAATGTCAACCGGCTGGTGGAGTCTGCTGCCCACGTTCATCTGAAGATCTTGCAACACAGGTGATGAGTTGGTGGCCTCCTCTGGGTCCTGTGTGTCTTCTATCCAACTTGGGAGACTGTGGGGTCCTGTCCTGCCACTGGACTGATACTCCTATGCATCTTTACTGTTGCACTTGCCAAGGCTTATTGATTCTTCCTCTGGGAGATCTTCAGGCTCCAAAAAGCCCTGACCTCCAGCACTCTGCAAACTGAAGATCAGCTCCCGTCCTGCAACTCCTTCGACATAGGACTTCTGTTTTGCTGGGCTGGTAAGGCCTCCTTGTGACTCATTGTGTCCAGCACCTATGGGTCACTCGTGGGGGCTCCATCGCTTTCTTTTGTCCTTCCAGTGTGCTGAGGGCCAGCCCTGACGCCCCCTCCTGCATCCTCCTGGTCTCCTGGACCTTGCTGGTCCCCAAACTTTCCAAACCCTTCTGGAACTCCTGTTTGCATTTGCCAGTGCTTGTTTGTGACCTGGCTGGTCACTAACCCTCCTGCAATCCGGCGACCGTCGAGGGACAGCTCGCAGGTGACTTTTGGGATCTTCTGCAACTCATGGAACCCGCAGCTGGACTCCTTCTTCCACCTACCTGCAGGAACTTCATCTTCAGGAGGATGGGCATTGCCACCTGCACCACCTGGGCACCTCCAAGAGTGCTAGACTCTGTCTCATCCTTTGCAGGTCCTCCACATCCAAAATCTGTCCCTAGATTCCACTGGCCTGGTCCACGGGTCATGACAGAAGCTGGACAATCTGAGGCATCCACAGTCGTCAGAGAGAGTCCCTTCTCCCCTCTACATTTGGGACCCTGGTGTAGGTACTCCTGTCTTCCGGGTATCCTGGGGTGGGGGCACTCTCCTGGTTTCCTCAGGGGTCCGCTGAGAAGGGTCCTGAATTCCAAAAATTCCAATCAGCACACTCTGTGTTAACCTATGGGACAACTGGGTGGGTAACTACCTTACTCCTGGGTGCAGGTCACTTACTGTACTTACCTCTGGTGTTCCTAACTGGCCTCAGCCCCTAGCTAACTACCACACCTACCTTGGCTGGAGTGACTATTTGACATTCCACCTTTTTAGTATATGGTTTGGCCCTCTCCTAGGGCCCTGTATATTTCTATAGTATCTCTGATGGTTATTTTGTATATATATGGGGTGTAATATCTCCAAAGGGAGATATACCAATGTCAGTTTAGTAGTAGTGCTATAGTAAAGTATCCTTTATTTTTGCAACACTTGTGTGGTTCTTTCTTGTGAGTAAGTTACAGTCTGGCTACTGTGGTATTGCAAGTGCTTTACATACCTCCTGGATAAGCTTTTGCTGCTCGCCTCAGCTACACTCTGGACACCTATTCATTATCACTAAGGGTTGCCTGGACTCAGTATAGGGTTCACACCATAGGTGTACACCATAAACTGGGCCAGCCTCCTAGAGCAACAGTCTGCAAAAGCATAAAAATACATGGAGCCCTGTGGGGAGGGGGGCAAACCATATACTAAGAAAGTGGTATTTAAGTGTGTTAGGCTCCCAAGGGCTGGAGGAGTAGGAAAACACCAGAGGTAAGTACTAGAAATCCCACAGGCGCCCGGGTGCAAAGTTGTTATCAAGCTTGGTGTCCCATAGGCTAACATAGGACCGTTGTGGTTCGATTTTTATAGATTCAACATCCTTCTCCGCGGAACTCAAGGAAACTAGTTGGCATAAAGAAGGTTGGGGAGTGCCCCTAACAGTGGAAACCCAGAAAACCGGAGTACCTACACCAGGAATTCCAGCTGTATAGGGGTGAAGTGGTGTCGGACACCCTCATTGGAGTCAATGGAATCCTCAGATATACAGCTGCTGTCGCGACCCGTTGACTAGACCAGTGGAACCCAAAGGTGAAGTCCAGATGAGAAGAACCTGAAAAAGACAGTGTCCAGACTACGCGGAGATGTCCAGGCGGTGCAGGTAGGCAATGCCCACCCTCTAGGGGGTGAAGTTCCTGCAGGACAGTGAAAGAAGAAGTCCATCTGCGGAGTCCAGGGGGGATGCAGGAGATCGTTGGAGTCACCCACGAGCTGTCCCATGTCAGACATCGGATTACAGGAGGGTCAGTGGCCAGCAGGACCACCAACAAGCTTTGGCAAATGCAAATAGCATTTGCAAGGAAGTTTGCAGATTTTGGAGGACCAGCAATGTCCTAGTGACTCAACCCTTGGAGGGGAGTCAGGGAAGGGCTTGAGCAGGAAGGATAGCCAGCCAGAGTTGGAGGAGCCTTCACAAGTGACCCACTGGCAGCAGGCACAGGGAGTCGCAGGGAGGCCTCAGCAGCACAACAAATATGAGTCCCATGTCGCAGGAGCTGCAGAGGGGAAGCTGAATCTATAGTTACAGAGTGCTGGAGGCTGGAGCTTCGAGGAGCTTGAAGATCTTTTGGAGGAAGAGCCAACAAGCCTTGGCAAGAGCAACAGTTGCAATGCACAGGGGTTCTTTTCCAATGGCTGCAGCAAGGGTCCACTGTCTCCCAAGTTGGCCAGAAGAGAAGTTGGACCCAGAGAGGACCATGGAACCACCACCTGTGAACAGAGCCTTTATGTTATCCATGGGAAAGCGGGATTTACCAGTAGGTCATCTTGAGGTGCCTACAGATGCAGAGGAATGACTCCTTCACTCAAAGGGAGATTCCTTCTTGCTTCTTGGATGCTGGCAGAATGCTTGTGACCCTGGAGGATGCACATACACGGATGTTGTAGAAATCTTGCAGGAGATGGAGAAACAATGTTGCAGTGGGAGCCCTCCCAACTGGATACATTCTTGTTTCATTTCCAAAAGGAGACCAGCAGCGGTTCCGGAGGCCAGGAGCAGAAGATGTCTTGCAGAAAGTTCCTTGAAGAATCTTGCTTGACAAAACTGAGGCCTCACCCTTGGGGGAGCCCTTAAGTAACCCTAAAAGTGGGTTGGTCACTCTCTGTAGTGACCCACCTAACAGAATGGGTCAGGGATGTCATCTGCCTGGCCTAACCAGACAGGTGCTTCCAGGGGCCTCTGCCCAATTTGATTCCAAGATGGCTGAATCAATCAACCACCTGGCAGAGCTCTGTGCACCTCCCTATGGGAGGAGCTGGACAACGGGGTGGTCACTCCCCTGTCCTTTGTGTGGTTTTGTGCCAGAGGGGAACCGGGGGTTCCTGAATTGGTGCAAACAGGATTATGCAAGGAGGGCACCAAATGTGCCCTTCAAAGCACTCTGGTGGGGCACAGAGGCCACCCCAGCACAGAGCCACCTATTTCAAAGAGAGAGGTGGTCATGCATCTCCCTTGCAGGCAATCCTTTGTTCTGCCTTCCCTTGCTTGAGTTAGGGTCATCAGCAGGAGGGCAGAACAGTGTCTAGGTTTGGCAGCAGTGTGAGCTGGCAGCCAGACCTCGTAAGGCTGCACAATCAGAACTGGGAGATCCTATAAGAGAACCCCAGAGTACATGGGATCATGCAACTAGCACTGGAATCAGTGCTGTTGCATGATTCTAATATGCTAGATACCAAAATGCCTAGGTTCGGAGAAGCCATTATGTAGTTGAACAACTTGTGTTGGCCAGTGTCCACTACATATCTTAAGATGGCTTCCCTGAACTTACAAAGCCCAGGGAATGGAGTCTGAGGTTTGTAGTGATACCCTGCTCATGCAGGGGCACCATCACACTTAGGGACATGCACCCTGCTCTTGGGCTGAAGGGCCTACCAGGGAAGTGACTTACAGTGTATAAGTGCAGTGACCATTGTAAGGAAATGCCTCCTTGGCATGGTTACCCCCTGACTTTTTGCCTTTGCAGATGCCAAGTTATGATTGAAAGTGTGCTGGGACCCTGCTAACCAGGCCCCAGCACCTGTGTTCTTTCCCTAAACTGTACCTTTATTTCCACAATTGGCACAATCCTGGCACTCAGGCAAGTCCCTTGTAAATGGTACCCCTGGTACCAAGGGTCCTGATGCCAGGGAAGGTCTCTAAGGGCTGCAGCATGTCTTATGCCACCCTGGGGACCCCTCACTTAGCACATGCATACTGCCTAACAGCTTGTGTGTTCTGGTGGGGAGAAAAAGACTAAGTCGACATGACACTCCCCTCAGAGTGCCATGCCAACCTCACACTGCCTGTGGCATAGGTAAGTCACCCCTCTAGCAGGCCTCACAGCCCTAAGGCCGGGTGCACTATACCACAGGCGAGGGCATATGTGCATGAGCACTATGCCCCTACAGTGTCTAAGTAAAACCTTAGACATTGTAAGTGCAGAGTAGCCATAAGAGTATATGGTCTGGGAGTTTGTCAAACACGAACTCCACAGTTCCATAACGGCTACACTGGACTCTGAGAAGTTTGGTATCAAACTTCCCAGCATAATAAATGCACACTGATGCCAGTGTGGATGTTACTGTAAAATGCACCCAGAGGGCATCTTAGAGATGCCCCCTGAATACTAATCCGACTATTAGTGTTAGGCTGACCAGTTCCTGACAGCCTGTCACAAACCAGACGAGTTGCTGGCCACATGGTGACAGTGCCTGTGTCACTCTGTGCCCAGGAACAAAGCCTGTATTGGGTGGAGGTGCTTCTTACCTCCCCCTGCAGGAACTGTAACACCTGGCAGTGAGCCTCAAAGGCTCACCCCTTTTGTTACAGCGCCTTAGGGCATCCCAGCTAGTGGAGATGCCCGGCCCTCTGGCCACTGCCCCCACTTTTGGTGGCAAGGCTGGAGGAGATAATGAGAAAAACAAGGAGGAGTCACCCACCAGTCAGGACAGCCCCCAAGGTGTCCTGAGCTGAGGTGACCCCTGCCTTTAGAAATCCTCCATCTTAAGTTTGGAGGATTCCCCCGATAGAATTCGGGATGTGCCCTCCCCCCCCCACAGGGAGGAGGCACAAAGAGGGTGTAGCCACCCTCCGGGACAGAAGCCATTGGCTACTGCCCTCCCAGATCTAAACACACCCCTAAATTTAGTATTTTGGGGCACCCAAGAACCCAGGAAATCAGATTCCTGCAACCTGAACAAAGAGGAAGGACTGCTGACCTACAAGCCCTGCAGAGAAGACGGAAGACAACAACTGCTTTGGCCCCAGCACTACCGGCCTGTCTCCTTACTCGAAAACCTGCAACCAGCGACACATCCAACAGGGACCAGCGACCTCTGAAGCCTCAGAAAACTGCCCTGAATCCCATGACCCGTGAGCAGCGGCTCTGCTCAACAACCAGCAACAAACTTGCAACTTTTCTACAACTTCAAAGACCTCACTCTTTCCGCCGGAAGGATGAGACTTCACCCTCTGCCCCGATGCCCCCGGCTCGAGATCCAGAGAAAAAACACCACAGGGAGGACTCCCAGGCCACTGCGACCTCATGAGTAGCCCGAGACGACCCCCCTGGGCCCCCACAGCGACGCATGCAGAGAGAATCCAGAGGATTTCTATCAAAAACCCGACGCCTGCTTTGCACACTGCACCCAGCTACCCCTGTGCCGCTGAGGGTTTTGTTTTGTGTGCCTACTTGTGTCCCCCCCAGTGCTCTACAAAACCCCCCTGGTCTGCCCCCCAAGGATTTGGGTACTTACCTGCTGGCAGACCGGAACCAGAGCACCCCTGTTCTCATAGGTGCCTATGTGTTTTGGGCACCTCTTTGACCTCTGCATCTGACTGACCCTGAGCTGCTGGTGTGGTAACTTTGGGGTTGCCCTGAACCCCTAACGGTGGGCAGCCTATGCCCAGGGCCTGAGACTTGTAAGTGTCTTACTTACCTCACAATCTAACCAATACTTACCTCCCCCAGGAACTGTTGATTTTTGCACTGTCTACTTTTAAATAGCTTATTGTCGTTTTAACAAAAAGTGTACATGATATTGCTTTCATTCAAAGTTCCTAACTTACCTGTGTGGAGTACCTTGCATTTTATGTATTTACTTCAAATCTTGAACTTGTGGTTCTAAAAATAAATTAAGAAAATATATTTTTCAATATAAAAACTATTGGCCTGGAGTTAAGTCTTTGAGTGTGTGTTCCTCATTTATTGTCTGTGTGTGTACAACAAATGCTTAACACTAACCTCTGATAAGCCTACTGCTCGCCCACACTACCACAAAATAGAGCATTCAAATTATCTAATTGTGCCACTATCTTACCTCTAAGGGGAACCCTTGGACTCTGTGAACACTATCTCTTACTTTGAGATAGTATAGACAGAGCCAACTTCCATGGTTCCTACAACCATGATATAAGGCAAGCCTTATATCTGAAGTGAAAGGTGCATGCACCATTTCATGCAGGCTGAAATGGCAGGCCTGCAAACATAATTTGCATGGGCTCCCATAGTTGGTACAATACATGCTGCAGCCCATGGGATTCCCCTGTTGACCAATGCCCTGGGTACCTAAGTACCATATCTTAGGGATTTATATGGGTGTGCCAGTGAGCCAATTGTGGGGTTTAAAAGTTTACTAGCAACCAAATTTAGAGGAGAAAGCTCAGACACTGGGGTCCTGATTAGCAGGATCTCAGTGCACTACAGTCTAAACACACTGATACAAGGCAGGCAAAAAGTGGGGGTACTTATGTTAGAAAGATGCTATTTTCCTACACCAGCAAAAATTAAGGCAGAAGCAATCCATGGCATTGGCAGCTAATCACTCTCTTAAGGCGGCATTGTCTTCAAAACACAATCCATAAAAATGGTGCTGGAAAAGGGACAAGCAGAGCCATAAGTATTCAGGGCCATATTTATACTCTGTTTGCGCCGGATTTGCGTCGGTTTTTTTTTACGCAAATTCGACGCAAAACGAACTCCATATTTATACTCTGGCGTTAGACGCGTCTAGCGCCAAAGTTCATGGAGTTTGCGTAATTTTTTAGCGTGGACACCTACTTTGCGTTAATGATATGCAAGGTAGGCGTTCCCTTCTAAAAAATGACTCCGAGGCATGTGCGCCGTATTTACACTCCCGGGCAAAAATGAGGCCCGGGAGTGGGCGGGTCAAAAAAAATGACATCCAGCCGCTTTTGCGTCATTTTTTAACACCTGGTCAGGGCAGGCGTTAAGGGACCTGTGGGCTCGGAAGGAGCCCAGAGGTGCCCTCCCATGCCCCCAGGGACACCCCCTGCCACCCTTGCCCACCCCAGGAGGACGCCCAAGGATGGAGGGACCCATCTCAGGGAACTTAAGGTAAGTTCAGGTAAGTATTTTTTTTTTTTTTTTTGTGGCATAGGGGGCCTGATTTGTGCCCCCCTACATGCCACTATGCCCAATGACCATGCCCAGGGGACATAAGTCCCCTGGTCATGGCCATTGGGCAAGGGGGCATGACTCCTGTCTGTGCTAAGACAGGAGTCATTTCATTGGGGTAGGGAGTAAAAAAAATGGCGCAAATCGGGTTGAGGCGAAAATTTTGCCTCAGCCTGACTTGCCCCATCTTTTGACGCCCAAGCTCCATATTCCCCTACGCCGGCGCTGCCTGGTGTAAGTCATTTTTTTTTACGCACACCAGGCTGCTCCGCCGGCTAACGCCGGCTAACGTCATTGAATAAATACGGCGCCCGCATGGTGCTTCAGAATGGCGTTAGCCAGCGTTAGATTTTTTGACGCACAACTGCGTTGGCGCAGTTGTGCGTCGAAAAGTATAAATATGGCCCTCAGTGTTACTGCAACATGTATGTTTCAATCAGTCCTCAGAAAGTTATGGTTAAGACTGGGCAGAAGAATACATGATGCTGCCTCGACCTACTGCTGTTGAAATTGCCTGTGCACAGCTGTTCACCTATTTGGGAGTCTGAGTCAAAGAACATGTTCTGATTCCCTCAGGTACTAAGACTTCAGAGATGAGTTAAGCAAGAAAAAGGGCAAAAAATTCCCCTTTCCCCCATATCGTGGACCATCAATCTGATCACACAGGCTAAAATACTACATGGGACAATACATCCTTTTCCACCAAAGGACGATGCAGTGTTAAAAATCTACTTGGAAGAAAATCTTATGAGGGGTTTCATCCGACATTCCATAGCCGTCTGTACAATGAACAAATTAAAATAGGACATTTTTACTTGTGATTGTCTCCGGAGGACTTTGGGGGAAACAAGTGACATGAAGAAGGCTTCAACAGAGCTGGTGTGAGAGGGGACAAATTGAACAGCAGTGAAACACCCCCAGGGTACAAGATAGAACTCTCAGAACGGCAGAAAAGTCATAGAGGGTGTGACACCCAAAAACCAGGAAGAGGATCAGGAAGGGTAACAACAACCACAGACTTAGCAGAGAATTGCCAGATTATAGAAATTAGTAAAAACAACAATAATGACAGTATTGTGACTGTTAACTGATAAAAAGCTGATCAAGTGGCGTACATTTGCAAATATAAGGGGTTGTCGATGAGGTCGGACACTCCAAACTGTTGCTGGAAGGGAATGGTGTATGGGCAACAGAACCTTCCTGAGCAGGGGTTGTCAGTAGTTGGGCCTCTGCCAGAGGGATTTTGGGGCTTGCCGATTGAATAAGGGTTTCTTGGAACAGTTGAACACAGTGGTGCTGGAACAATTTTCAAAGTGGGGGTGCTGCCATTTTTGTTATATCACCGGAGTACTAGAGATTGTGAACAATCCAAGCCTCCCGCTAAAAACATGTTTAGCAAATGTGCCAGACGCATTCAGCGTGAGAGTGGTAAGTATGCGTTATGTAATCAGTAGTGTAATTTGGAGCACTGCTGGGATAACGCACTATCATTTACAGACAGCACATTTTCCATTGAAATCAGTACTAAATTTGCATAGACAAGCAGTTTTACTGATAAAAGTACATAGCGCACAAACGATAATGTGTGGAATTGGGCTTCAGGGAATGTTTATCATTCGTGCATCACCAAGTAACGGGTGTTGATTTGTTTTAATCCTATTAAAATCTTTGTTTCCATCACACTCCAGAATTACAAAAAATGTGGTGCATTTGTGCTTTCCTAATTGCTGATATATTTTGAAATATCTGTACAGGCCATAATTTATCAGTATTTAAATGTCATTGTGTGTTAGAAAACAACTGACGTCATATATATATAGCCTTTGCTTTCACTTACTGTACCCCAGCAAGATAGTCACCTAGGTTACTTTACCAAAATCCTCTCACTTTGCAGTCAGAAAATATAAGTAAGCACCAGTTTCAGAATGAGTGGCTATTTGTTAGAAGACATGGCCAGAAATTTGCCTTTGTTTTTAATCACACAGCGAACATTTAAAGACATCTTTGTCACCACCTGAACTCTAGCATGGTTATTTTTGGGGGTGCTGCAGCACCTCCCTCCTCCCCGTGCCCTTACTTCTAGCGCCCATGAGTGAGTGTTTTAAAGTCGAGTGCATGTTGAGTGCAGGTTTGTTTTTTAATAAACATTTTATTGGCATTTTTCGATGCATGCAGAAACACAATCAACTTTGAGATATATTGCAATTCAACCACTTAAGTAATGATGTGGGCACAGCATGCACACATCAATTACATATTCTTGAAATATGGAAAGATAAAACGCAGTTCAGGCATCACAGTGTGTCCACTCCCCAATATCATTCCACCATAGGGCAAAGACGAGACACGTTGTCTGCATCCAGTGAACAGCTTTATGCCTCTTTGCCAACAGGACACCCAGCACAACCATACCATATGTATATAATTTACCTTCATGCATGAGTTGTCTCACAAGCAGTGCTTAGCATAAAACTGTCTCAAAGATCCCACGGCTTTTTGTAGACCTGTAACAACCTGCTCCAGAATATTTGAACAACCTTGCATGTCAAGATCATGTAAATCGTGTTTGTTTCCTCATGTTGGCGTCCTGGACAATTCTCGGATACTGTGTGGTATATTCTATGCAATATGAAAGGGGTGAGGTATGACCTATGTAGATATCTAAAGTGTGAATCTGAATCTACTGTTGATTGTTGCCTTTAAATGTATATTAGTGCTCAACCTCATTCCTTATAGGACAACTGAACCCTGCAGTCTTCCCTCCACCTCATCTTAACTGTCAGTTCATGTCTTCGGTGGTCTCTGCACACTGCCCCATGTAATAAAGACAACTGTCTCCCTCCTAGGTTAAAAACATGAGTTCCACCAGAGTACTGGACTAAAATGACCCTCTTAAAAATCCATCCCATGTATCACAAGTTGCTTGCTATAATCTGGGATATAGCAAAACGTTCCCACCCACCTTGCACCCCGACTCCCATCTCTCCCTTCAAAAGTGCAAAGAGTCTCACGTTGAATATATCAGCCATTCGTTGGCACCCAATAACTATCCAGCTCACTGCTCTGGCCTCTAAATATAATTTCTGCAACCCATGTAGCACAATGGTGCTTGGGAGGCAAATGGGGTTCCATTCACAACTCTTTTGGCCACTTGCTCCCGCACTGGGCGACACCAGGATGACAAAGTAGAATATCCACTGAAACTTGTTAGGGCAAGAAACAGATGACTGAGCTAGTTCTCTATCGCTGTGCTTGCCTTTTAACTGCCAGCTTCCTCTGGTTGGAGCTGTAGCTGAGCAACCAGGTAATAGCATTTGATATTTGGTACCCAGTCCACCCTTCATATATGTGGATATAAGTGAATCCAGCTGCCCATCCATGCCCCTGGGGGGGTGTACATCAAAGATGCCAACAAGTTATCATGTTTTCGGGACACACTCAATGGGATCAGGCAAAAGACTCCCTTAAACATGTGGAAACATATCAGCAGTACAATTATTTTAATTAGAGCAATTCTGCCAATCGTGGTTAGTGGCAGCTTCGACAAGAATTGTATTTAGTACAGTATCCCAACCAGTACAAAACCATGTTCTGATTATTGTACTGTAGAAAAATGAATTATTATTTGGGGAGAGTGACTGCCTACTGTAGCAAATAGGTTCTGTCCATTTAGTCCATCAGGATTTTTCACTTTTGACTACCTTGTTTTTGGACCTTTACTGTGGCTGTGTCTCATTGCCTGAGTCTCCCTCATGGTAATTTCACAGTAATTAGACTGAGCGTGGTAAACAAACGTAAGAAAATGTGTCTTGCTGTGATTGTGAGACTACCATTGTGAGATCCTAGTAACTGGTGCAGAAGCGACTTTGAAAGGATTGATGCTGACCTGAGGTAGGCCTTATAATATTAGTGGGCATCCATAGAAAGGTCAGTAGGGCTTCCTGGAAAATCTGTAGTGCTTTCACTGTATTATTAAATATTGGAGAAATCAGCATTAAAGTGCAGATGTGCTCCACTTATGCCAACACAGTCCAGAAAGGTGTCAAAATGTCGTCAACCGGCACGCCAAGTTTGATTTTGCAGTTCCTAACACACAAAATCCATATCTTATGGAATTTCGGGAATTGTCATATTTCTCTGGGTCACTCATAGCAGATATCAGGCCTTTGTCCCCCTGTCACACTGCACCTGGGATGAGACTAGTCAGCCTACCACAACAAAATGGGGGAGAGATAGACTTCTGGGGACAACACAGGAGGGGCTTGCCTTTAAAGTTTTGTGTGTTTGTGGGTCAAGCTGTGATGTCAGCTAGGAGAGCAGAGGAGGCCCTCAGAGGAGCTCTTTTAATAGAAATCTTGAAGTTGGCATGATGGCTTACCCCAGAATGCTGTGCTTTATGGTTGGGACGGGGTGGAGAGATGGTGTGGCTCCCTATGATTGGCCAAGGTTTCCTGACATCTAGAACATTCCACCCCATTTAAAAACCCTTGCACAATGGAGAGACAGTTGAGAAGACCCTGGACCTGTGAGCTGAAAATGGTGGAAAGGGTCACCAACTGCAAAGAGAAACCACCTGATGCCCTGCTAAGATGGACTAAGGACTTTGTCACCAGTTGACCCCAACGATTAGGATGGGTCTCTCCAGGACCAGTGGCGCTGGCCCTCTTATGCCTCCTGAAGACAAGCTGGAGGAAATGCCTGGACTCCAAAGCCTCCCACAGCTATCCTGCAAGACAGCCAGGAGTCTCTGGGGCCTGATAAGCACGGGACAGGAGGGTGTTCTGCTAGCTGGCAGTAAATGGGCTGTGCAAGATGCCTCCACCGGCAAGAGAGGACCACCATGAGCCACACAGTAGAGAAGGCTGGTGCAGGGAGACAGAATATCTAGCTCTGCCACACATGCGCCCCTTTAGAGGCCAAGAGGTCCACTACAATTGTTCCTAATGGCTAGAACTTGCCACTAGGAGCAAACGAGCCAAAAATGAAGACATTTGTCCCCATGGTGCAGGAGATATTCATCTTCAAAGATTAAAGCAGAAAAAGCTAACTTCTAAAAGTTACATTCCCCATGTATTTAATAAAAATCTAACTTTACCATTAGATTATATTTGTATTAGATATATAAACATAAGTCTTTGAATAGAGTCTGTAGCTGGGACAGATCAAAAGTTCTAGGTCAAGAAGTCTAATTTATACTCGGACTTTTCCTATGTAGCAGTTATAGATTGACCAGTGACAATGTGGGGTTGGGCCTCGTCTTGAAAGAACATGCTGTTTCTAATGTCACACATGCTCTACTCTTAGCTATTATGCACTCTGACTTGTGGGTAGCAAGGTGTGCATAGGGTGACATTTATTATTTAAAATCAGAATTTCCGACCTGTCAAATGGCTGATTTTGACAGGTGTGTGCAGCAAGGTTCACCCTGCTGCTGCCTGGCCACACGGAGTAGGCCTGAAGCCATGTTTTCATAGGCACTGCAGTGGGTGGCACAACAGGTGCTGCAGTCCACGGGTGGCATTTATCCTTCCATGCCAGGGATTTATTTCTACACCATATAGTATGGCCTTATAGAGACATTAATTGTGGCAATCAGATTTAAGCCAGTTATGACATATTTAGAGGGGAAGCACAGGCACTTTACCACTGTTTAGCAGTGGTGCAGTGCACAGTTTTCAGTCCGTCAAAAATAGGATCAAGAAAAAGGTAAAAAATGTTCAGTGACCAAGCAGAAAAGATGGATATCTTAAAAATAAGCATTATCATCATCATGCCGGTTGATTCCCATATATTTCAGAGAAATGATTTGCCCAAAATCCAAATCTGGAAAGGTCAAATATTCCTTGTGTGCACACCTACCCAGCAGCACCATCTGTCACTTAGTCCAGTTTGTACACAGCCTTTCCATCTGATCATAGTAATTTAAGTTGCTTAGTTGTTTCGGATTGCATTGGGCTCCTCAGACATACAAAGGTGTGGTCTGATTATTATTGGAGTGAAGAGCAGTACAGAGTCAAGTGCAGGATCGGATCAGGCTTTACTGTATTGAAACATCTTTTAAAAAAGTATACAAATTATGAATTCCCAGTTTGGTTATCAGAGAACTGTAATGGTCATAATAAAGTCTCGGTTTTTCTGATTTACAAGAACCACTTGTTTATATTTAACCCACATATACAAACACTGTTGTTTTTTATGGCCTTCTCCACTGGCAGTCAAAGAAGTCCAAAGTCTTCCAGATTTGAGGATTTTCATAGACATCTTTTTAAAGGCTTTTGAAAAATCATGATTCCAATTATTTTGTTTCGTCAACTTTATTTGGCCAATACAAAATAGCCAGAAAAGCACATTGATATAAATACATAATCCACAAATTCATATCCTAATTCATAATACAGATACTAAATAACCATAATAGATAAAACATGAATATGTAATATATAATAACATTAATATTGACCCCCCCAAATACACATTTACAATTTAATAAAAAGAATAATAAAAAGCTAATATATTGCACTTATTCAGTTTCGCCGGAAATAAAAACAAGACCTTACCTGACTTGTATGGCGTTTAAGATATATAATGCCACCCTATGACACACATGTGTATTGTTAAGTGTTAACCAAAATTCCAGTGCCACCAGTTAGGTTCTTATGCTATTGTTTTTAAAAAGAGGTTTAAGATAAAAAAATAATAAGATGTTCATACAATTTACAAAATAACATAAAATGCACAATGCTTTGTTTACTTATCCCATCACAGGGGCAACAGAATGTCTCAAGAGGACAAGACCTCATACTTGGAAATGCTACTAAATGATGCACTATACCCAGTCTTAATCTTGTCAGAACAAACTGGTGCTGCATATTAGTAACACCAAGTTGCTAACCTTCTCTACTTGCCTCAAATGAAAGGGACATATATATATGCCAGCAGTGGTTTTCATGGATTCACTTGTTTTCCTAACGTCAGCCCTCTGCTGCAAAAAAGTGTATTTTATACATTTCTTTGATAATGCCAACACTTTCTCAGGGTCTGTTTTTATATTTATATTGAAAACAGATTTGAAAAAGGAATCAATAAAAGCGAGCCATGGAATACGCATAGCATTATCCAATTTTAAACAATCTAGAATAGCTTTCTTTATGGAAACAGTTTCCTCCTTGGACCAAATACTATGCCTTAGGAGCAAAGGGCTCCCCCACAGCACGTCCTCCAAGAAGTGGAGACCCATCTCTTGATGTACGATCCAATTAGATGCTGAAGTAGGTAAACATAACAAACATTTTAGAAAACGATTTTCCTCTGATAGTAAACGGGTGCTTTTTGTGTACCCTCATACACCAGATCCATACACTACTGTATATAATGCTCTAGCACTATAGATGTTTATCATAGTAGGAATGGGGCGGCTCCCTAATTTGCTGGCGAATCTGAAAATGACACTGAAATTCCTTCTTAACTTATCCTTTCCCGAATGAATATGTTGTTCCCATTGCCCATTGCTCGAGAACAATACACCCAGGTAACTAAAAGACTTTACAGTAGTAATCTTTGTGTTATGGATATAAAAACTCCTCATTTCTTCATCTTTTGGCCATAGGACATAGTAAAAGTTTTAGATTTGTTAATAACCATACCTTTTGATGTCATAAACTGTTCTAGACCATCTATTAGTTTTTGAAGCCCCACTGGGGTCCTAGAAATGAGGACAACATCATCAGCATAGAGTAATGCAGGTACGGGACAACCTGCCTCATAGGGGGTTCCACCTGGATGTCCTGCACAAACTTATCCACCCCATTAATATATAAGGAAAACAGTAATGGGGTCTTGGCGAATACCTCTACCAATATTAAAAGGGGGAGTGCACTCTCCTAATTGACCAAAGCAGACTTTACATGTTAAATCTGCATAAAGGTGGGCAATTAAATCAATGATGGATCTTGGGGCACCCATATCCAGTAGTGTGGTCCAAAGAAGGGTAAGCTCAATTAAGTCAAAGGCACTTCTAAGATCTGCAAAGCAGAGGTGGAGAGCTCCTTTTTGGCCTTTGTATACTTCCCTATGATCAGATCTAAGTTAAGACTTGCTCTCTAGTTGCCAGTCCTGTCCCAAATCCAAACTGGGCAGGTGAAAGGATATTATTATCCAATGCCCAGTCATTGAGTCTTGCCAAAATTATCCTGCTGAAAATGTTCATGGATGAATCCAGCAATGATATTGGGCAGTAGTTTTTAGGATCAGCTTCGTCACCTTTCTTATATATAGGTATAATGATGGAAGTAGTCCAGGACATTGGGAATTCCCCGGTCGTGGCTATATTAAACAGCCTTGTCAGAATAGGTACCCAAAAATCACTTTGATATTGAAATACAACAACTGGTACCCCATCTGGGCCTGTGGCCTTGTCTCCAGCACTAACTGAGATAGTTGATAAAACCTCATCTATGGTAATATGTAAATGGTTGGGATACCCCAACTCCAATTGCCTAGGTATGTCTACTATCCCACTCTTTTTCTTGAAGACCTCTGAGAAGTGGTCCACCCATGCTGCACAGGATACGCTAGAACCCAGTTCAGGAGGCGCCCATTTGGTTAAAAAAGGGGCATTTACTATTTCCCAGAACAATTTGGTATTATTTGTATCCGTCGCCAGCGCCAGATTTGTCCATGCCTCTTCCCTCAACTCTTTCTTTCTTCGCTCCAGGGCTTCCCTGTATTTTACCTGTAGTGACCTGATTGCTACTGGGTCTCTGGGAGATATATGGAGGGCTAGTTTAAGATCTCTCCTGGCTTTAGTGCGTGCATGATCAAACCACCCTTTATTTTTCTTAATCTGTCTATGTTGGGGGTAATATGTCAGAAGTCCCTTAGTATGTGTTATTACTTTACTAAATCTACTGAGCAACTGTGAGGGTTCTATTTCTTCTTGTAAGCAGTAATTAATTTCAGACAAACATCCTTGCACAATAGTCTGTAAAAAATCTGCTTGATCCACGTCTTTCCATTTCAGTCTCACCACATTTGTTCTATGTACCGCTACCTGGTTTGCAATAATATGGAACTCTTCCTTGGGGCCCCAGAATACTGTTGGAAGAATAACCAGATCATGATCGCTCAGTAATGACTGGGCAATGTAGGGGGTATCGCAGACGTTATTGGCAAATGATGACACTACAATATCATCAATTACAGATGAGGAGTTAGTGCCTCTGAATGATGGTATTACCGCCCCATTAACACCCTGTTTACATTTCATTAATATCAAATCATATTTTGACAATATCATATTGAGCACCTCTCCATAATCATTATGATAAAAATGGTCATACTCTACCCCCTCATAACTGCTTAGCCCACATGTTCGGGATATTGGTAGGGGACATGATTGAATGTTAAAGTCACCAACCCATAAAATTAAAAAAATAGACTGACTAGAGCGTAGAAATTTGTGTAGGTTCTGATCCAGTGCATGAACTACTCTGCAGCAGGTAGAATCAAAAACATTATTATAATAGTTTATTAATACCTCATCGATCATACCCGTATACTTCAGAAACAATAGTTGAAAAGTTGGGGTCTCCCAGGAGGTCCTTTTAACCACTATAGGGAGTTTATTTGAGATAAGCACTTGAAGCCCACCCCTAGCCCTTCCAGATTGGGAATGGGCAGGAAGTGTGAGGTAGATCCTTGCCTATGGACTGGAGAAACACACCATGTTTCTTAAATACATACCAGGTTAAGTTTGTTGATGATATAACCCCATTCCTCTGTATCAATCTTACTCCGTAGGCCTTAGACATTCCATGTAGCAAGGTTATGGCATTCTTTAATATTTCTAATAAACTCATTATCTCCATTCCTTGGTTCTATTTGGCTATTGGTACTTAAACAAATCCTGATTAATTCCCTATGCGGGTTAATACTACAGGCCTCGGAATCCAACCCTTCTGTCCCCTGGGTCTCTGTGGGAACATTACCATGGCCAGTAAACTTTATCTTTCCAGTGGACCCCACCATATTGGGCCCCATCTTTGAACTATCCACATGTCCCCTATACTTTTATCAATCGTTGTCTGAAAGTGTACTCAAGGCCTGATATCTATTGCTTAATGGAACTGGGTGGCTATGGTAAAAATGTCTAATTGGCTCAAAATAGTGATATACCGGGTGGTGCCCTGATTGTGCAGGTTGCAAATGCCGATAGAATGCACCCTACGGGAGCAGTGATGGAATATTAGCATGATGTGGGTGGAAGGTAGCCCTAAATAAAATGTCCCTCACAAGTCTAGGGCTCCTAAAGTTAATAATTATACAATCTCTCCCACATGTTTTTTCTGAAGGACCCACCCAGTGTATTCTTTGAGTTAGGATGACCTGGTGGGCATTATCTGTTTGTTTTGGACCAGCTAATGCAATACTTTGTTCTTCAGAGTCCCTTGGGATTCGATCTGACCTGGCCGTATAGGGGGAACATTGGCCATAATAATTACATAGGGGCAGCGCTCTGGTGGTAAATTAATAGTTGGAGGAGCCTCCCTCCCTTGCAACAGGGCTGGTGCAGTGCACGTTAGGTTCAAAATGTTGCCTGTCTGTGGCATTCTAGGTGCTATAAAATTTGTAATGGTTCTTCAGCCATCCGGTGGCAAGCCATGCAGCTTCTTACTAATAATTGTCACTGTCCACTAGGTTGGCCTTAGCCATAGGCCACCCTTAGCTCATCTACGGTATTATGCCTCCCCCTAGGACTTGTGGCTAAACCATCTTCATCTATGTGCTCTATGCCCTGCAATATAACTATGGGACCTGGCTTGTTTTGTGCAACATTCTGTACAACAGTTGATAGGGGGATTGGAGCCGCCAAGGGCATAGAAAGTTTCTGACACGTAGCCATTATTTTCCCCACCTCCCCTTCGATTCTATCCAATTTGTCTCTAAGTGGTTTAAGCAGATCATTAAAGGCAGATATAAGGTTATTCCAATAAATGGGTTCAGGATTAGCTGGCATTATAGGGCTCAGTTCACTATCGGACCCCTTTCTGCATCGTTTTCTCCTTTTAACGGCAGGTGAGTGATTAACTGTTATAGGGGTAACAGTAACTGTGTCCATACACCCTGCATGGTCAACACCATTCCATAAGTCCTCCAATTCTAAAGTATGATTCGGATCAGTTACTAGGTCTAATGGTCTGTGGGGGGGGGTCCCTCTGTACCTTCTCTCAGTCCAGCTACCACCAGGGATAGACATCTTTCGGCAAGGTCAATTTCCTTGGAAATAACTCCCACCGCCCGTACCAGAAAGGAGTCAATTGTTGAACAGCATGGTTCAGAATCTGCCTTCTAAACTATAGTTTTCCGTTTAACCATAGTTTTGAAATATATATTAATTCTCACTTCAATTAATCAGTTTGCAGCTGCATGGAGCGGGCATCAAATAGGGTAAACAATGATAGCACAATTGAAAGTCTCCTATACTTGCCTGGCAATCCTATGATTATTCACCGTTTTATAAACAGCCTAATCAAACATTAATCGATCCTAAGGCCAAAAGAGCAGGACTAGCCCAGCTTCGTTCGGCCACAGACAGACTCAGACTGGTCCGCTCTTGGCATGTGTCACGCATGTTCCATGCAACGGAAAGCAGAGCGTCATAGGTGGCCTCCTCCCGCCGGTGTGCTTGGAACGTATGATCCGTTTCAGCCCTTCGCCCCCTGTGGCCAAGAGCAGAGTGTTGCGCGCAGCGGAAAGTGTGTGTCAAGTTTATGCGCCTTCGGGTGCTGCAGAGCATCGTAGGTGGTCTCCTCCCGCTGGTGTGCCTGTGAGGTGTGGTCCGTTTCAGCCCTTCGCCCCCCCGTGGCCAAGAGCAGAGTGTTGCGCGCAGCGGAAAGCGCGTGTCAAGTTTATGTGCCTTCGGGCGCTGCAGAGCATCATAGGCGGCCTCCTCCCGCCGTTGTGCCTGGGAGGTGTGGTCCGTTCAGCCCTTCACCCCCTTGCACCTGCAGGACTTTAGAGATGTCAAAGCCCTTACTAATCCTGTCAATAATTACACCATACTCGAAGTCAAAACCGTCATGTATGACACCTATATAATTCTCAAGCTCCACAGGAGTCACATTCTGCCAGTCTTCCTTTGAATCCAAGGACCAGTGTGTTCGGCTTCAGTCTGCCCAAACTCGTGGCCTTAAATCCAGTTCAAGGACAGAGGCGGACGGACCCGAGGTCACTGCTGAAAAACTCCAGAATGCAAAGGCGGGAAAGTGAACAGAGATTCCAATCACCCAGCTAACAAAAAAGCAACTCCTTTTCTCTGGGAAGAAAATGTTAACAACTGAATGCAGTAAAGGTCTCTAAAGTTTCCTTCTTGATTGCTCAAGGAAGAAGTGACTGGTCACAGTAGCCAGGGTGCCATCTCACACTTACTAACACATGATAAACGTGTGACGTGTCTCCATAAGAATGTCCTAAGTAGGAGGAAAAAAACACCAGGGGAAAAAAAAAAACTTAGCTCTATGGTAGGTTCTTGATTGAATATGGAAATTAATGTAGTAGCAGATACGTCAGGCACCAAACTCTCCCTGACACAAGGAAAGAGAAAATAACCAAGCCAGGTCACCTACAGGAAGGCCCAACAGGAAATCCACGTGCAATTTTGTCTGAGGAACATCATAACACTAAAGCAATACATACCGCGGCCTATTACTCAAATGCATTACAGCCCCCAGGGAGGCATTCAACGATGTATGACAGTGCACTTCTCGCTATTAAATGGTTTTCGTGCACTGGAGAGCTTACCTACATGTTTCTGAGTATCCCATTACTTAATGGACCAAACATAAATACCTCGATTCCTTAGGGTCTATGAAATGTTTTATTGTCAGGTATGCCAGGTGGTCTAACATTTCCTTATATTTTGATTTAATTGTGTCTTTCCATCCAGGACATCGGCAGGGAAAGACAGATGCACTTTCATGACAAAAATATGAGGGAAAGCCAGAGAAGGAGACAGCCCCTACCATATTGGTAGAACACTCAAGTACAAGATGAGGTTTTATCTGTATTAAAATACATTAAAAATGCCTGCAAACGATTGTTGTCGCTGCTTGGATGTCAGGCACCAAGATATTCGTAACACAGTCCATAGTTGTCTGAAACACAAGGATCACTTGCACATACCTGAGCCACATATTTAAACAGTGATTGCCACCTAGTGTCATAATACCCCAGTGGTAGGGCATCCAAGCATCAGAAAGTCTATGGAGTCATTATAGTGACACTTCTTGTGGCCCAGGATTAATCAAACCGTGCACATGCACATCCAGACATGTGGCGAGCTAAAAATGACCACAAAAATCCTGGCTTCCTTACCTACCCCCAAACAACCATACACACTCATCTCCATGGAATTCATTGTTGACCCCCCCTAGATCGCAAGACACCAATATGATTTTGGTCATTAATGAATACTGCACTAAACATGTCCACTTTGTCCCAGCAAAGCACTTTCACAGAGAAGAAGTAAAGTTACACGGCCTTCCTGAATTGTCACGGATAGATATGCTCTGTTTAACTCTAAGTTCTGGAATGCTTTGCTGACCTTTTTGAGCACCATCAGTGAGATGATCACAATCTTTTAATAGGTAACGTCAGTTAGAAGAGATATTCAGAACAGATAGGCATTGACAGCCTACACCCTCTTATAAGTCTAGAGAGCTCATCTGAAAGTTCCGGGGACTCATCTTAAGTTATCTCTTTGCTATGAAGGGCCTTTGAATGTAGACCGAAAGGTAGGAATGGAGTCACTTAAACTTTTTATACATAGTTGAAGATTCTCCTGGTACTCCATCTATAAAGAGTAAACACTGCCAGGGAGGGGCAGCATTCCATTCCCCCGCTCACAGTACTAGTGAAGGGGTCATACTCAATACAAAGTGGAAGCTACAGTAGACTTCACGACATGAGGCAGATTTTTACAGTATTTAATAGCCGAGAGTGGTTTGATGGTGCTCACAGGTCTTAGAAGTCAGCAACTTTTGTTGATGCCGCTCGTTTGGTTAAGATCGCTCACCAACAGTTCCTCCATGTACATTCAGCTAAGACTAGGAGGGGGTTTAGTTGGGGTCTGAGCTGCTGTTTGGGGTCTTGGCAGGAAGACAGTGTAGACAGCAGGATCGCCTAACCTGAGAGAGCAAAGGAAGGGTCTGATGCTTGGGAGAAAGCTGGAAGGTCTGGAGAATGGTTATGTGGGGGTTAAAGATTCAAATAAGGAGGGAGACAAGTTTTAACTGCACAACTCAGGCCTTAACCCAATAGAAGGGTTATGAAGGATAACTCTTTTATGTGACACTGAGTAGAGTAAAGCTTTTTAGCTGCAAATTCCACTCTCTTAAGAGGATTACATTTGATGCAAAAATATATTAAAGTAAATAATGATAATGCAAAAAAACAAATCACTTTAATAATGAGGATCAATTTAATAAATACATAGGTGAACTTTCAAAAATCATGAATAGGATCACTTTCATTGCCCAATGAAAGTGAAAAGTGGAATAAATTGATTACTATGAAGACTAAATTAACATGGACAGAATTACATGCAGACTTTATGATCAAGCATTGTAAGGCTGGTGTTTTTCCAGCAGGCTTACAAGCCCGTAATGAATCTTGACTACTGAAAGACAACCAAAAACTTAAAGAAAGATCTCTACCATAACAGTGAATAATTGCAATAGGGACTGGATGTTACTAATAATACAAACAGCCCAAGAAGACATTATTAGCGATTTAAAAGAGATAGAGGATCTTAAAAAAACGGTTTCGAGAAATAGAGCGCCTAAAGATGCTGAAAGGAAATGAGAGGAGGTGAATGAAGAAATGACGTGTCATTAGGCTATCTGCTCAATACAAAACAGTAATACTCTAAAAATGTTTTTTTTGACAAGCATGCTGTCTCCTGTGTCCACATCATGGGTACACAGGTGTGTCTGACCAAGGGTTAGGGAAGAGAGCTGAGCAAACTGCTGGGGGACTTGCCTGCAGTCAGCTTGCTGTTGGCCAGAGAGGGTATCTGAGTAGACCACTCCATCTACTGAGCCATCTTTAGGGTCAGAGGAGAGGAGATCAGGGAGAGGTTCACTCTCAGCTTCCTGGTCCTCATTTGTAACCATTAACATGTTTACATCTGCCCTGTCATGAAAGAGTTTGAGGCAGTTCACATGGATCACCCTTTTGGGGGTCCTGCTAGTGCCATTGGCCTACCAGGTAGGTGACCTGACTCTTTCTCTCTAGCACTGGGTAAGGGCCACTCCATCTGTCCTGAAGTGCCCTGGGAGTGTCAGGCTCCAGAACCCAGACTTTCTGCCCTGGCTGAAACTCAACCATAGCAGCCTTTTGGTCATACCACATCTTATGGAGTTGTTGGCTGGCCTCAAGGTTTTTGCTTGCCTTTTCCATGTACTCTGCCATCCTTGAACGTAGGCCTAGTACATAGTCCACCACATCTTGTTTAGGCTCATGGAGAGGTCTCTCTCCCAGCCTTCTTTTACAAGAGCTAGTTGTCTCCTGACAGGATGGCCAAACAGAAGTTAAAAGCGGGAAACCCTACTCCCTTCTGAGGCACTTCTCTGTAGGCGAAAAGCAGGCATGGCAAGAGGACATCCCATCTCCTTTTGAGTTTTTCAGGGAGCCCCATGATCATGCCCTTCAATGTCTTGTTAAAACGTTCCACGAGCCCATTGGTTTGTGGATGGTATGGTGTGGTGAATTTGTAAGTCACTCCACACTCATTCCACATGTGTTTTAGGTAAGCTGACATGAAATTGGTACCTCTGTCAGAAACCACCTCCTTAGGAAATCCCACTCTGGTAAAAATACCAATGAGTGCTTTGGCTACTGCAGGGGCAGTAGTGGACCTAAGGGGAATTGCTTCAGGGTACCTAGTAGCATGATCCACTACTACTAGGATATACTGATTCCCTGAGGCTGTGGGAGGTTCAAGTGGACCCACTATATCCACTCCCACTCTTTCAAAGGGGACCCCCACCACTAGAAGTGGAATGAGGGGGGCCTTTGGGTGGCCACCTGTCTTACCACTGGCTTGACAGGTGGCACAGAGGCACACAACTCCTTCACCTTCTGGGACATATTGGGCAAATAGAAATGGTTGACTAACCTCTCCCATGTCTTGGTTTGACCCAAATGCCCAGCAAGGGGAATGTCATGGGCTAAGGTCAGAATGAACTCCCTAAACTCCTGAGGCACTACCACTCTCCTAGTGGCACCAGATTTTGGATCTCTTGCCTCAGTGTAAAGGAGTCCATCTTCCCAATAGACCCTGTGTGTTCCACTGACATTTCCTTTAGTTTCCTCAGCAGCTGGCTGCCTTAGGCCTTCAAGAGAGGGACACGTTTCTTGTCCCTTGCACAGTTGTTCCCTTGTGGGTCCCCCTGGGCCCAAGAGCCCAACCTGATAAGGTTCTAACTCCACAGGCTCAGTTCCCTCAGGGGATAGAACGTCTTCCTGAGGAGAGAGGTTCTGTTTCTTTTTCTGTGCTGAAGCTTGTTCCCCAGTCTTCTTTCCTTTTCTCTTGGAAGGTTCGGCCATTATTCCAGACTCCAACTCTTCTTTTTCACCCTGAGCCTTACACTATGCCCTTGTCTTGACACACACCAGTTCAGGGATACTCAGCATGGCTACATGGGTTTTGAGTTCTACCTCAGCCCATGCTGAGGACTCCAGATCATTTCCAAGCAGACAGTCTACTGGCATAGCAGAAGAGACTACCACCTGTTTCAGGCCAGTGACCCCTCCCCATTCTAAAGTTACCATAGCCATAGGATGTACTTTAGTCTGATTGTCAGCGTTGGTGACTGGATAAGTTTTTCCAGTCAGGTATTGTCCTGGGGAAAACAGTTTGTCTGTCACCATTGTGACACTGGCACCTGTATCCCTCAGGGCTTCTATTCTAGTCCCATTAATAAAGAGCTGATGCCTGTATTTTTGCATGTTAGGCGGCCAGGCAGCTAGTGTGGCTAGGTCCACCCCACCCTCAGAGACTAGTGTAGCTTCAGTGTGGAGCCTGGTGTGCTCTGGGCACACTGTTGATCCCACCTGGAGACTGGCTATTCCAGTGCTAACTGGAGTAGTAGTAGAAGTGGAACCTTTCTTGGGACACGCCTTGTCTCCAGTTTGGAGTCCCTGCTGATTACTGCTACGATACCAGGCCTTTTTGGGATCAACGTTTTTACCCTTGTACCCAAATGAGGATTGTGAAGAGGCTTTGGACCCACCCTCCTGAGCAGGTTTTTGGGGCCCTGAAGAAGACCCTACTTTTTCCCTTGGATGTCTCAACACTCTTCCCCTGGTGAGTCTTTGTGACCCCTTTCTTTTGGTCACCCCCTGTGGAAGTCTTGGTCACCCTAGTCTTGACCCAATGGTCTGCCTTCTTTCCCAATTCTTGGGGAGAAATTGGACCTAGGTCTACCAGATGCTGATGCAGTTTATCATTGAAACAATTACTCAAAAGGTGTTCTTTCATAAACAGATTGTACAGCTCTTCATAATCATTTACACCACTGCCATTAATCCAACCATCCAGTGTTTTGACTGAGAAGTCAACAAAATCAACCCAGGTCTGGCTCGAGGATTTTTGAGCCCCCCTGAACCTAATCCTGTATTCCTCAGTTGAGAATCCAAGGCCCTCAATCAGGGTAGCCTTCATGAGGTCATAGGATTTGGCATCTTTTCCAGAGAGTGTGAGGGGTCTATCCCCACACTTTCCAGTGAACATTTCCCAAAAGAGAGCACCCCAGAGACATTTGTTTACTTTTCTGGTTGCACAAGCCCTCTCAAAAGCTGTGAACCATTTGGTGATGTCATCACCATCTTCATATTTTGTTAGAATCCCTTTGGGGATTTTTAGCATGTCAGTATTCTCTCTGACCCTCTACCTGAAGAGGAGCAGAAGAACAGAAGAGAGAAGAGCCCAGAAGAAGGTAAAGAAGAAGAGGAGCAGAAGAACAGAAGAGAGAAGAGCCCAGAAGAAGGTAAAAAAGAAGAGGAGCAGAAGAGAGAAGAGCCAGGGAGAGGGTAAAGAAGAAGAGGAGCGAGGAGTCCAGAGCAGAAGAACAGAGGAGAGAAGATCCAAGAGGAAGGGTAAAGAAGAGGAGGAGAGAAGAGTCAAGGAAGAGGAGTCCGGCAGAAGAGGAGAGCCCTGAGAAGCAAAGGATACAAAGTACACAGAAGAAGAACACAGATGAAGTACAAAGAAGAAGAGTACAGATGAAGAACACAGAAGAAGGACAAAGAAGAAGAAAGCACACGCAGGTCGTGGTGCAGAAGAGAAGGAAGAAACACAGATGAAGTATACAGAAGAAGAACACAGATGAAGACAGAAGAAAGAACACGCAGGACGGGGTGCAGGGAAGAAAAGAAGAACACAGATGAAGAATACAGATGAAGAGCACAGAAGAAGATCAAAGATGAAGAAAGAAGCAGGAGAGGAGGTGAGTAGCACGGGGCAGGGCGAGGGGCTGGGCGGGGGGGGTTACTTACTCTATTTTCGCAGGACTTGCTTGGAGGTTTCTGGAGCTTGGGCTGGTGGAGCTGCAGCGGCAGGGGGAGCGACCTACCCTCGAACCAACAATGCACCCGCAGCCCCAGGATCTGAAGGAACCGAACTCCAGTCCAAGAGTGACCCCCAGGTGACCCTCTGCCTAGCCCAGGTGGTGGCTGCCCCAAGGAGCCCCCCCCCCTGTGCCTGCCTGCATCATTGAAGTGACCCCTGGGTCCCTCTATTACTTCCTATACAAAACCTGATGCCTGTTTGCACACTGCACCCAGCCGCCCCTGTGCCGCTGAGGGTGTACTTTCTGTGCCTTCTTGTGTCCCTCCCAGTGCCCTACAAAAACCCCTGGTCTGCCCCCCGAGGACGCAGGTACTTACCTGCTGGCGGACTGGAACCGGGGCACCCCTGTTCTCCATAGAAGCCTATGGGCCTGATTCTAACTTTGGAGGATGGTGTTAAACCGTCCCAAAAGTGGCGGATATACCACCTACCGTATTACGAGTCCATTATATCCTATGGAACTCGTAATACGGTAGGTGGTATATCCGCCACTTTTGGGACGGTTTAACACCGTCCTCCAAAGTTAGAATCAGGCCCTATGTGTTTTAGGCACCTCTTTGACCTCTGCACCTGACCGGCCCTGAGCTGCTGGTGTGGTAACTTTGGGGTTGCCTTGAACCCCCAACGGTGGGCTGTCTATGCCCCAACTTTGAGACTTGTAAGTGTTTTACTTACCTACAAAACTAACCTTTACTTACCTCCCCCAGGAACTGTTGATTTTTGCACTGTGTCCACGTTTGAAATAGCTTATTGCCATAAGTCAGGTGTTCTTCTTCTGTATACTTCATCTGTGTTTCTTCCTTCTCTTCTGCACCGCGACCTGCATGTGCTTTCTTCTTCTTTGTCCTTCTTCTGTGTTCTTCATCTGTACTCTTCTTCTTTGTACTTCATCTGTGTTCTTCTTCTGTGTACTTTGTATCCTCTGCTTCTCAGGGCTCTCCTGTTCTGCCGGACTCCTCTTCCTTGACTCTTCTCTCCTCCTCTTCTTTACCCTTCCTCTTGGATCTTCTCTCCTCTGTTCTTCTGCTCTGGACTCCTCGCTCCTCTTCTTCTTTACCTTCTCCCTGGCTCTTCTCTCTTCTCTCTTCTGCTCCTCTTCTTCTTTACCTTCTTCTGGGCTCTTCTCTCTTCTGTTCTTCTGCTCCTCTTCTTCTTTACCTTCTTCTAGGCTCTTCTCTCTTCTGCTCCTCTTCTTCTTTACCTTCTCCCTGGCTCTTCTCTCTTCTCTCTTCTGCTCCTCTTCTTCTTTACCTTCTTCTGGGCTCTTCTCTCTTCTGTTCTTCTGCTCCTCTTCTTCTTTACCCTCTTCTGGGCTCTTCTCTCTTCTCTCGTCTGCTCTTCTGCTCCTGACTCTTCTCTCTGACCTTCCTCACTCCCCTCCACCTCTGTAACCTCCCCTCCCCTATCTTCCTATCTTTTCTTCCTAACTCCCCGTCACCTTTAACCCCCCTCCCCTATCTTTTCTCCCCTCTACCTGACCCCCCCACCCTCCGCTTTCCCGCCGCCACCTCCAGCTCGCCCCCGCCCCCCCTGCTCCCATTCGTCGCCCCACTCCCGCCCCCTGCCCCCAGCTGACCCCTCCTCCCCCCACTCCTCCCTCTTATGGCGGCCACGCCGCTGGCGCGCCAAAGGCGCAACAAAGGCAAGCCCGTCTGCGCCCGTCCGCGCCTGGATCGCGCCCAGCGCCACGACCCCTGGCCACCAGCACTCCCAAACCCCGCAGCACCGCTACGACCCCGCCACCCTCCACGCCCTCAACCCGGGACGCTCCAGTACCTGCTTCCAAGCCAACCCGAAACCTACCCACAGACCCTTCGTATGTCACACCAGCAAACTCACCTTCCACCGCGAAAACACCACGCCCGCCAGCCCACGCGCTAACAACCACCTCAAATGCATCCTGATCAACGCACGCTCGGTCCACAAGCACGCCGTTGAACTTTGGGACCTCCTGGACTCCACCGCACCGGACGTCGCCTTCATCACTGAGACCTGGATGAACGCCTCCTCGGCCCCCGACATCGCCATAGCCATCCCCGAAGGCTACAAGATTCCCAGGAAAGACCGCACCAACCAAGTAGGAGGAGGAATCGCCATCGTCTTCAAGGACTCCATCAACGTCACCACCTCCACCGAAGACACCCCCCTCGCCGTCGAACACCTGCACTTCCAGATCCACACAGACCCCAGGACCACCCTCAGAGGAACTCTCATCTACCGACCCCCTGGACCCCGCGCCCTCTTCAGCTACTCTATCTCCGACTTCATCTCCCCACACGCCCTTGCCTCGCCGGACTACATCCTCCTCGGGGACCTCAACTTCCACCTGGAACAGAACAACGACCCCAACACCACCGCCCTGCTCGACAACCTCGCCAACCTCGGCCTCAAGCAACTGGTGAACACCCCCACCCACATCGCCAGACACACGCTCGTCCCCATCTTCTCCGCCAGCAACCACGTATCCTTCAGCCACTCCTCCGCTATACACTGGACCGACCACAGATGTGTCCACTTCACCTTCCGACGCGAGACTCGCCACCTCCGCACACAACCCATCCCACGTCGACAGTGGAACAAAATCCCCGAGGAACAGCTTCTATCCACTCTCAACAACAACCAACCCACCTTCCCCTCCGACCCCAACGACGCAGCCCTCAGCCTCACAAATTGGATCACCAACTGCGCAGACAACTTCGCTCCCCTCAGACGCCTCCCAAGACAGACCAACACCAAAAAACCTCTCTGGTTCACCGACACCCTTAAGGAATCAAAGAAAACCTGCTGCACCCTCGAGAAAGCGTGGCGCAAGGACCACACCGCAGAGAACATGACTGCCCTCAAGAACGCTACCCGCGAACACCACAAACTGATCCACGCCGCCAAAAGAAAATTCTTCACAGACAGACTGGACAAAAACAGCCACAACAGCAGAGAACTCTTCAACGTCGTAAAAGAGCTCTCCAACCCTAACGCCAACGCCATCACGCCCTCACAAGACCTCTGCAACTCCCTCGCCACCTTCTTCCATCGTAAGATCACCGACCTACACGACAGCTTCGGACACCAGACCCAGCCAATCACCACAGAACCTACAACCCCAGCCATCACCCTCAACGCCTGGACTCACATCAACACGGAAGAGACCAAAGCCACCATGAACTCCATCCACTCCGGTGCCCCCTCGAACCCCTGCCCACACTTCATCTTCAACAAAGCCGACGACATCATCGCCCGCACCTCCAGACCATCATCAACAGTTCGTTTTCGTCTGCTACCTTCCCAGAGAGCTGGAAACACGCTGAAGTCAACGCCCTACTGAAAAAACCTACGGTGGACCCAAGCGACCTGAAGAACTTCCGCCCCATCTCGCTCCTCCCCTTCCCTGCCAAAGTCATAGAGAAGACCGTCAACAAGCAACTTACCAACTTCCTTGAAGACAACAGCCTACTCGACCCCTCTCAGTCCGGATTCCGAGCCAATCACAGCACAGAAACCGCCCTTATCTCAGTCACAGACGACATCAGAACCCTGATGGACAACGGAGAAACAGTCGCCCTGATCCTCCTCGACCTCTCGGCTGCCTTCGACACCGTCTGTCACCGCACCCTAATAACCAGCCTCCGCTCCACCGGGATCCAAGGACAGGCCCTGGACTGGATCACCTCCTTCCTCTCCAACCGCTCCCAAAGAGTCTACCTCCCACCTTTCCGCTCAGAGCCCACCGAGATCATCTGCGGCGTCCCACAAGGCTCCTCACTCAGCCCGACTCTCTTCAATGTCTACATGAGCCCCCTCGCCGACATCGTACGCAAACACAGCATCATCATCACCTCCTACGCCGACGACACTCAACTGATACTTTCCCTCACCAAGGACCCCACCAGCGCCAAGACCAACCTGCAAGATGGAATGAAAGACGTCGCAGATTGGATGAAACTCAGCCGTCTGAAACTGAACTCAGACAAAACGGAAGTCCTCATCCTCGGAAACACCCCGACCGCCTGGGACGTCTCCTGATGGCCCATGGCCCTTGGCACCGCACCGACCCCCTCAAACCACGCACTCATCCTGAACCCACTTCTCACCATGACCAAACAAGTCAACGCCGTATCATCCTCCTGCTTCCTCACCCTCCGCATGCTCCGAAAGATCTTCCGTTGGATCCCCGCCGACACCAGAAAGACCGTGACCCACGCCCTCGTCACTAGCCGCCTGGACTACGGCAACACCCTATACGCAGGAACCACCGCTAAACTCCAGAAACGTCTGCAACGAATTCAAAACGCCTCCGCCCGCCTCATCCTCAAATACCCCGCAACAGCCACATCTCCGCCCACCTGAGACACCTGCACTGGCTTCCCGTCAACAAAAGGATCACCTTCCGACTCCTCACCCACGCACACAAAGCCCTCCACAACAAGGGACCCGAATACCTCAACCGCCGCCTCAGCTTCTACACACCCACCCGTCCTCTTCGCTCCGCCAACCTCGCTCTCGCCGCCGTCCCTCGTATCCGCCGCACCACGGCGGGTGGGAGGTCCTTCTCCTACCTGGCGGCCAAGACATGGAACTCCCTCCCCACCATCCTCAGGACCACCCAGGACCACTCCGCTTTCCGGAGACTACTCAAGACCTGGCTCTTCGAGCAGCAGTAACCCCCTCCCCCTAGCGCCTTGAGACCCGCACGGGTGAGTAGCGCGCTTTATAAATGTTTATGATTTGATTTGATTTGGTTCCAGGCGTCGGGTCCCTTGTTACAGGCAGTCGCGGTCAGGGGGAGCCTCCGGATTCTCTCTGCAGGCGTCGCTGTGGGGGCTCAGGGAGGTCGTCTCTGGTTACTCACGGGCTCGCAGTTGCCAGGCAGTCCTCCTTGAGAGGTCAAGTGTCGGGTGTCAGGTGCAGAGTGGGAAGTCTCACGCTTCCGGCGGGAAACGTGGAGTCTATAAAGTTGCTTATTTGTTGCAAAGAAGTTGCAGGTTTTTTAACAGGGCCGCTGTTCACAGGAGTTTCTTGGTCCTTGGGTGCAGGGCAGTCCTCTGAGGCTTCAGAGGTCGCTGGTCCCTGTTGGATGCATTGCTGTTAAAGTTTTCTTCGAAGTTGGGAGACAGGCCGGTAGGGCTGGGGCCAAGGCAGTTGTCCTCTCCGTCTTCTCTGCAGGGCTTCAGGTCAGCAGTCCTTCTTCTTGTTAAAGTTGCAGGAATCTAGTTTCCTAGGATCTGGGGAGCCCCTAAATACTGAATTTAGGTGTGTGTTTAGGCCTGGGAGGGCAGTAGCCAATGGCTACTGTCCTGGAGGGTGGCTACACCCTCTTTGTGCCTCCTCCCTGTGGGGAGGGGGGCACATCCCTAATCCTATTGGATGAATCCTCCACTCTCAAGATGGAGGATTTCTAAAAGCAGGAGACAACTCAGCTCAGGACACCTTAGGGGCTGTCCAGACTGGTGGGTGGCTCCTCCTTGTTTTTCTAATTATCTCCTCCAGACTTGCCGCCAAAAGTGGGGGCAGTGGCCAGAGGGGCAGGCATCTTCACTAGCTGGGATGTCCTGTGCTGCTGTAACAAAAGGGGTGAGCCTTTAAGGCTCACCCCCAGGTGTTACAGTTCCTGCAGGTGGAGGTGAGAAGCACCTCCACCCAGTACAGGCTTTGTTCCTGGCCACAGAGTGACAAAGGCACTCTCCCCATGTGGCCAGCAATATGTCTGGTGGGTGGCAGGCCGGCAGAAACTAGTCAGCCTACACTGGAAGTCAGGTTGGTATTCAGGGGGCACCTCTAAGGTGCCCTCTGGATGTATGTTACAATAAATTGCACACTACCATCAGTGTGCATTTATTGTGCTGAGACGTTTGATACCAAACTTCCCAGTTTTCAGTGTAGCCATTATGGAACTGTGGAGTTCGTGTTTGACAAACTCCCAGACCATAGACTCTTATGGCTACCCTGCACTTACAATGTCTAAGGTTTTGCTTAGACACTGTAGGGGCATAGTGCTCATGCACATATGCCCTCACCTGTGGTATAGTGCACCCTGCCTTAGGGCTGTAAGGCCTGCTAGAGGGGTGACTTACCTATGCCACAGGCAGTGTGAGATTGGCATGGCACTCTGAGGGGAGTGCCATGTCGACTTAGTCATTTTCTCCCCACCAGTACACACAAGCTGTGAGGCAGTGTGCATGTGAAAGTGAGGGGTCCCCAGGGTGGCACAAGACATGCTGCAGCCCTTAGAGACCTTCCCTGGCATCACGGCCCTTGGTACCAGAGTTACCAGTTACAAGGGACTTACCTGAGTGCCAGGGTTGTGCCAATTGTGGAGACAAAGGTACAGTTCAGGGAAAGAACACTGGTGCTGGGGCATGGTTAGCAGGGTCCCAGCACACTTTCAAATCATAACTTAGCATCAGCAAAGACAAAACGTCAGGGGGCAACCATGCCAAGGAGGCATTTCCTTACACTGTTCAACCACAATTGGCTTTGCCTGAGATTAAACCAGTAACCATTAATGCTAGCATGGGTAAACTACCCACCAGACAGGAGGAAATTACATTCTGAATTGCTCAAAAAACAAACCAGCTTGAAGCAGTGTTTCCCCATATGGGACAACAAGATAAACATAAATTTCTCACAATGTGCTAGCCACTTGGGATGGTACCCTCTATTGTGCCACATGGGGTACAGTCTTTGCTGCAATTTAGACCATAACTCATTCTTTTTAAGAAAATTATTTTTATTGTTTTTTTTACAGAACAAATACAACAGTGATACATAACAATCAAGGGATGGAGGTCAGCTGTATAGATGGGGCAGGGTAGAACATTGGATTGGTGCATGGGGAGCAAAGAGACTAGTAGTTGTAGGTTAGTTGTGAACATATGAGACTTGCTGCAGTTCAGTATTGTTAAGGTTAGCATGCAGAGGCGGCATTGCCATATATCCAAGGAGAGAAATTTTGGGGTCTAGGAAGAGTTGGTCTATTATCTGGCACCACAAGATGTGTATACAGTAGAGGAAGGAGGAGGACACTGTTGATCGAAGTGCAAGGAGCGCAACTTTGGGAGAGGGTGTGAGGTATAAGTATGCTGGTTTAAAACAGTGTTCACTAGTGACATTCATCAGTTTCACAGTAGAGGTATAACAGTGGGGATCACGGCAGGAGGTCGTCATTCTTTATCACATGTGTAAAGTGTGTCTGTATTGTAGCCCACTGAG
This sequence comes from Pleurodeles waltl, assembly GCF_031143425.1. Taxonomy (NCBI): domain Eukaryota; kingdom Metazoa; phylum Chordata; class Amphibia; order Caudata; family Salamandridae; genus Pleurodeles; species Pleurodeles waltl. The sequence continues at coordinate 577,175,386 of NC_090444.1, read as the reverse complement.
AGGAAATGGGTCACTTGCGAATTCAAGGGACATCTTCATAACGGCATTTTCCCCTGCCGCTTCCATTTGCACAGTGTGCCCTGCCATGCCTGCAGATCAGCGGCCTTAGGGGAGCACCAGTGTAGGGTCAAGGCGCGTTTTGAAATATGTAATACAAGGTCTGCCAAGCGGGCGTGGACCTTCTGTGTTGCTCCGCGATTGTAAATGCCCTGGGCACAGGCTTCCCAGGAACATATGTTAGGCAACTCATTGCGGCCCATTAAATTTGGATGGTGCGTGTAAATTAATTCTAATTGCTGTAGATTCTTGCTTCAGATTCCTCTGGGTGTGGCCACAACAATCGACAGACGCTCGCACTGTTATTAAAGATTTGCAAGTCTTTATCAGGGCATATGCAGTAGCTGCAGGAAATACTTCTTGAATCATACTATTTCCCCCAGGCTGGGGAAGGAGGAGAATGAACTTTTGTTGATTTCTATTACCACTGCAAATGTAAGAAACATACCAGATGTAAGTCTACAGTTTTATACTACTTCTGAAAACAACAGAGTTGTTTATGAAGAACCACTTTCGGAGGTGTGTAACAGATCTTGTTTACCTGCTGAAGGTCCTGTTTCCACATGGACTGCTTCTGGGTTCTTTGTCAACAATGACTACTCCGATTCATCACACACTTCACTTAATGGTGTATATAGTTTTCTTTACTGGTTGAAACTCACTTATCTGATCCGTCCATGGTCCTGTTTGTGGATTACACTTGCATTATGTTCTTTGCTCCTTCGTGCTGGATTTGGTGACTGTTTACTTCTTGCTCATAAATGGACATTATCTTCCAGAATGTTCTGCTGTTAAACTGGTATTGAAGGTGTTGAAGCATCATTCTTCTTCTCATAAGTGTGATGAGACCTGTCCCTTGTGAACATTTCTGCTGTTCCAGTTCTTGATGGGATTGTTTGGGATAGGATACCCAATGATATTTCTGGTCCAACAGAGACTATACAATTTTCATATGGCTTCAAAGTGGCTCTGGGTGATGTGATAACCCCAGGTGTTATGTCTGATGAATGAGACGTAAGAACGATGCATTCAATGATTTATGAGCTTGAATAATATCCTTTATTTGAAAGTGAGGATATGTACATGAATTCCGCCAATTATGGTGAAGTGTTTTGTTACCATCACTATGCATACCATTACCTACATAAAGCTTGTACTCCACGTACAGCTTTCAATTATACACAATGGGATCATTGCTTGACTCCACCAGTGGGAAGTTCAAAAACATATTTAGCAAATGTACATGTGTTTCTGGGCATGATACTTCAAGTCCTGCATCCCATTGTTTTAAAACAACATTTCAAGAACAAGGACAAATATGCTGACCCACACAAAATTAATGTATTCAAATCTGTTTGTTTTCTAACAAGCAATTAAAGTCTATGAATATTGGAAAGATACAACTAATTTAAAATCGGTTTGGAGAACAAAAAGCTGGTAAGTACAAGGCATGAATGCCTTATTTAAAGCATGTCTAATTACACTACAGATGATTTTTCTGAATGACAGAGTGCAGCAGACCACTTGCCTACGTCTGGCAAAAATGAAAAAAGTGAATGTGCCCATTATTCCCTCAACTGCATGTTTTGAAAATTGGCACAATTTAGTAAATTACACTGTGGAACAACTCAATGGTATGGTGCAGAATGGTACAATTAATGCTACAGTTCAGGTCCCAACAGATGGTTATCTTTGCAAGTGGGCACAAATGGATGCCATGCATGTTTTTCTAAACTCCTTGCCTGGTTTTTAAGCAAGAAGGGCGGACCCTCATTATATCCAATCACAGCACTCAGGGGTAGTCACTAAATACAACATGGAAAAACTTTGTCAGCAACGGTTGCAGTATTCATTTAATCAGCTGTGAAAAAGCACCTCTCTCTAATCTCTGATAACATGGATTTGCAGGACTTCTTGTAAGGTCCTAGGTCACCATGATCAAACAGATTCCTGTATGCCATTATTGTTCTGCTTAATTTTTATATTTTTAATTTGCTAATTTTTTTATTCAGCTTTTGGCTTTGCTTGTTGGAGTGAATATGTTTTTCTTTTTATTACTTTTGCAGTATGGGTTCTTTAGAATCTGTCTTTTCAAAGCCAAGTGGAGGGTGTAGTGATGTCCTCTTGGACCCACTTTGGTTCTCTATTTTAGCTTTGTTCTATATTTCATATTTTATTCGTTTTAGCTGCATTGTTTATAGCATTGCTTTTTTAGCAGTGACATTTTATACACTTCACTTTTAGGAATATATATTATGAGTTGCTTATTTTAGTTAGCCTTTTCTTGACATATAATCATTACATTCTGTTCAAAGGTAGGAACACAGGACACAATGTCCTAGTGCTTGCATTGCCCGTTCAGGAAACAGTTTCTAACATCTGGACATAGCATTACATCAGAGCTATGCATCTGACACAGTGGCTTCTTATTGCATCAGTTGTTGTAGGAGGCTGGCCCGGTTTGTAGCTAAGGTGTTTACACCTTATACTAGGTCCAGTTATCCGTTATTAGTGAAATGTAGGCAATGTCTAGAAGCCAGGCTCTCTAGTGGTGGATTGGATGAGCAGCCAATCCTAACTAGGAGACATGCAAAGCTAATTCTAAACCACTGTAGTCACACAGTATTCACACATATGAAAGAAAATACTCAGTGTTACAAAAATAAAGGTACTTTATTTTGGTGACACAAATGCCAAAAATACCATAAAGACTATACTGCCTTAAGAGGTAAGTAACATGCAAATTATATACACTAGTATGCAGAAATAAATAGCTGTAAAATCAGTTAGAAAACAGTGCAAACAGTGAAAATCACAATAGTTAGAAAGGGGCATAGGGGGAACACAAACCATATACTAAGAAAGTGGAATGCAAATGTTGGTTTCCCCACTGGGCAAGTATAGTGTGTTGAGGGGCACTGGGAGTATTAGAAAACACCAAAGGTAAGTAATAGAACCCACCCCAGAGCCCAGGAAAGAAGGAGCAAATCACAGTAACTTTCCTAGAACACGAGAAAGAAGATTATGCAAGAACCAAAAGAGACTGCAAGACACCAACTGTGGATTCCTGGACCTGAAAACCTGTGGAAGAAGGGGACCAAGTCCAAGAAGCACAGAAGAGTCAAGGGAGAACAGGAGCCCCTTCTAACCCGGATGAAGGTGCAAAAGAAAAACCGCTGGTGAGGAACAACAGTCAGTATTGCACCCAAGAAAACATATGCCGGTTCCTGGTTGGTGCAGATGATGTCCCACGCTGGATGGAAGATTGCAGTCTGGTCGGTGTGGCTGGATTCCGCCAACAAGCCTTGGCACACGCAAAGCTTGCGGCTAGCGGATAATGGCACTGCTAGGGACCAGGAGGGATCTGGTGGACTCTACCCAGGAGGGGGAGTCAGAGGGGGCTCTCAGCAACTGAGAGAGCCCACAGAAGACCAGGCAGCGTGCACAGGAGTCTCACAGCACGGGGACAAAGGAGGTACAAAAGGAGGCCCACGCAGCACTAAAACAAAGGGTCCCAAGCTGCCGGAGAACCATGCAGGAAGCTGTGCGTCGCAGGATAGAGTGCTGGGTGCCGGAGCTGCATGGCGCATGAAGAACTTTGTGAAAGGATGCCAACAAGCCTTGGCAACTGCAAAACATGCGGTGTACGGGGTACTGTTTTGTGTGGGAAGCAAAGTAGGACAGTAGGATGTCAAGACGTCGGGACCACTTCAGTCCACCACTGGTGATGCTGGATCCATGCAACTCGTCAGGAGAGGAGACGCATGCCACCGGTCGTCTCTGCAGAGGGGTGCCTGCTGAAGCAGGGGAGTGACTCTTTCACTCCAAGGGAGATTCCTTCATTCTTCTGGTGCAGGCTGGAGACAGGCTGTCCCCTGAGGATGCACGACCTGGAAACAGTTGCAGTTGCTGGCAGGACCTGAAGATAGATTGTTGCAGAAGTCATCTTTGCTTCTTTGTTGCAGTTTGTAGAGTTCTTGGAGGGTTCAGATGCAGTTTCTTTGGAAAGAAGGTGAAGTAAAGGATGCAGAGAATTCCGGCTAGAGTCTTGCAATCCGAATCTGAAGAACCAGCCAAGAGAGAGACCCTAAATAGCCCTGAATGGGGGATTGGTCAGCTAAACAGGTAAGCACCTATCAGGGGAGGGCTCTGGTGTCACCTGCTGGCACTGGCCACTCAGATTCTCCCAGAGTGCCCCACCACCTTGGAATCCAAGCTGGCAATACCCAGGGACCCTCTGGAGGAGCTCTGAGCACCACCCCCTGGGTGGTGATGGATGGGGGAATGGTCACTCCACTTTCCTTTGTCCAGTTTCGCACCAGAGCAGGCACTGGGGGTCCCTGAACCAGTATAGACTGGATAATGCAAGGAGGGCACCAAATGTGCCCTTCAAAGAATTTCCAGTTGGGCTTGGGGAGGCTACCCCTCCCAAGCCTCGATCACCCATTTCCAAAGGGAGCGGGTATAACACCCCTCTCCCAAAGGAAATGCTTTGTTCTGCCTTCCTGGGCTCAAGCTGCTTGAGCAACAGGAGGGCAGAAACCTGTCTGAGAGGTGGCAGCAGTTGGGGCTGCCTGGAAAACCTCAGAAGGCTGTAATGGCAGTACTGGGGGTCCTTTAAAGAGCCCCCAGAGTGCATGGAAAAATACAAGCAATACTTGCAAAAGCATGGGGGGTATGATTCCTAGATGTTTGATACCAAACTTGCCTATGTTCAGAGTTATCATTATGTAGCTGGACATAGGTAGTGACCTATGTCCAGTACATGGGTAAAATGGCATCCCCGCACTCATGAAGTCTGGGAAATTGGTCCTGGAGGTTGTGGTGGGCACCACTGCTAGTGCAGGGGTCCCCTCACACACAGGTAGTCTACACCCTGCCCACAGGGCTGGAGGGCCTGCTATAGGGTTGAACCTGGTGCAGTGTAAATGGCAGTGAAAGGGTGCATTCACCTTTTCACGCAAGCTGCAATGGCAGTCCTGCAGAACCCTTTGCATGGGCTCCCTATGGGTGGCAAAAGATATTCTGCAGCCCAATACCCTGGGTACCTCAGTACCATATACTAGGGACTTATAAGGGGGCACCAGTATGCTAATTGTGGGTGAAATACTGGCCAGTATGCAGTGACAAGATTTAGAGGCGAGAGAGCATAATCACTGGGGTCCTGGTTAGCAAGATCCCAGTGAACACAGTCAAGCACACTGACATGAGGCAGAAAATTGGGGTAACCATGGCAAAAAGAGGGTACTTTCCTACAGTTGTGCACTGAACTGGAAGGGGCAGAATGGAACTCCAGCCACAACCATTTTGGGCCGAATGCGGTCTTCAACATGAAGCTTTGCTGGTGCTAATCTAATAGCTCCCTTAGAGTATTGCCATCCACACTACAGGCTGACTCCTGACGCGGTTCCAGAGGTAATGGGCTAAGGCTCATCCCTTAGATCGGGCAAAGGCAGAGGGTACACCAGCTATGCTCTTAGTAAAGTCTTAGGATTATGTAGGAACATCCAGAAATCATTTATCATGGTTGGTTTCATGTTTGTAATACTGATTACCGTGCTTTGTTTCATTGGCACAATTATTGCAGCTCACACTCTTTGTAAATGATTATGATTAGTTCGATAATTGTATTCAAAACTTATTTTGTATCTCTCTTGTGTTTTGCCTGGACATGCATGTGTAATACAATGAAAGGATGAGATCTGTCTCCATGACTTCCTTCCTTGGGAGTCGGCGGGTCATGTTCAGGCTCCACAATCACCTTTCACCTCGGTGGGGTTGGGGGTGTAGGTGAGGCACTGCGAGCTAGTCAGGGGTTGGGCCAGCAGTTTCTGATGGTGTGGACGGACTTATGTTAAAATGTGAATTTACCTTAAAAAAAACAAAAGACAAGTGTTGTCAGGAACAGTTTGTTTAACTAAACATTAAGGCCGGGAAAGCAGTTACAGCACTGGGGTCTGAGGACTGTCTCTCAATGTAAATCAGTTTGCAGTGAGGTTTTATACATTTCTCGGAGTACCATCAAGTAATTAAAAACATTCCCTTTTTGGTTGAGAATGTGAACAGTTGTCATGGAGTCATAAATAAAAGTTCGATAAATTAAGGTGGGCCAGCGAGTATGTGTCCAGATGTTCGGCCTGAGGGGCACGTGGTTGTTGCATATGCTGTGTGTACTGTGTTCTGTTTGGCTAAGTGTTCCTAACTACATGTGGGATCTAACTTTACGGTGTTTTGGGGAATATATGCACCCCTTTGGCCATGTGTGTTTTAATGGGACTAATCTTCTGGGACCATTGTGGTATCACTGACCATATCTGTGGGATTCAATGTAAGCTTCCTGTTTGTGCGTTTGCCTGCTGGCTACGTGTCAAACCACTTGTGACCTGTCAATCAGTAACCTCAGGCCTAGGTCTCAAAGACTGCCTGACCATGTATCTAGTTGCAGGGTTGACGGAGATTTCACGACAGGGAAATCTAAAAATGGTGATGCGACTCTTATATGTGAAGGTGTCGTTGTGTGCATTGACATCGACTATTCTAATATTAACATTCCCCCCAATAGTTGAATTTTCAACTATATCCTCAAATCCATACGTCATGGCAGTCACATTGTTGGGGCTTGTTGTCCCACTTCCCTAGCCACTTTCATTCTACCCAATGTGAGGACTGTGTTTTTACAGCAGGAAACCGCCATTTGTAGGAAACCACACAGAAACAGTAAAACAATGAAAACTGGCAACAATGGCGTGCACAAACCGGTCAGTCACCAGGGGAGCCAAGAGAACCAGATCGTGAACCACACCTGCTCAGGGACACCTCTCTATTTATGCATGTCTTTTTGTAGTTGGTGCAATGCTTGGATGGCAAGAGTCAGAGTTTCATTGTCCATGTAATTGCCAGGTATGAAGTTGCGGCAGGATTCACCGATCTTCGAGCATACCCCACCCTCCACTGCAGTCATCAAGTCCAACACATACTGATGTTGCATCACCATGAGGCAGATGGCACTAAGGCCGAGCTCAGTGCAGTTCATCATTTTGAGCATTTCCCCCCTGGTTATTTCCAATCAGAGTGTGTTTGCTTTTGCCTGTAAGTTGAAGAAGGGTATGGAACCTCCCACTGATTCTTGCATGTCGGTGAACAGTCTGAATTCCTCTGTAAAGTCCTTGTACTGACACCAGTCAAAATAATCAGCAGTTCTTTTCTCTTGAGCCTGATGCAATAGAGTTGTCTTCTTCCTTAGCAGGTGTTGGTACAGTTCTGACAGATCATCTCCAGGAATGACCAGGGTTGGGGTATATATGGTGACAAGGGTGCAAAGGCTATGCCATCCAGCGACAAGCTGAGTGTTTGCAGGTTCGCTGCACTGCCAGTAAGTATCCATCAGCGTGGAGGTGCCCCATTGAATATCCGGAATGTGCAGGATTGTGCCACAGTTTTCATTTGTACCCAGGAGAATGGTTCCTTTGCCTCTGAAACATAAGGAATACATCATGAGTTTCCATACAATTAGCGGTTGCTCCTTCCCTTCTATCCACGTATACTTATCTATCTCGGTGTCCCAGAATTCCTGACACAGGGTATCTATGCTGTTATTCAACCCTCCCCTATGGGACCCATTTCTGTTTATATCATCAAAGTGGATGGCCCTGCATTGAAACTCTATGTCTTTTGTCTGTAAGTTGAAGAAGGGTATGGACCCTCCTGGCGATACTTGGTCATCGCCGAACAGTCTGAATTCCTCTAGAATGTCTTTGTACTGACTAAAGCCAAAATAATCAGCAGTTCTTTTCTTTTCAACCTGATGCAATAGAGTCGTCTTCTTCCTTAGCAGGTGTTGGTACAGTTCTGACAGATCTTCTCCAGGAATGACCAGGGCTGGGGTATGTATGGTGATGAGGGTGCAGAGGCCATACCATCCAGGGACAAGGTGAGTGTATGCAAACTGGCCGCACTGCCAGTAAGTGTCCATCAGCGTGGAGGTGCCCCATTGCAAGGCTGAAATATGCAGGATTGTGCTACAGTTTTCATATGTACCCAGCTGAATGGTCCCTTTGCCTCTGAAACATAAGGAATATAGGCCCTCATTCCGACCCTTGCGGTCTAAGACCGCCAGGACCGCGGGCAACGGAAGCACCGCCAACAGGCTGGCGGTGCTTCAGTGCCCATTCTGACCGCGGCGGTAAAGCTGCGGTCAGAAAAGGGGATCCGGCGGTTTCCCGCCGGATTTCCCCTGGCTGGGCTGAACCTCCATGGCGGCGCTGCAAGCAGCGCCACCATGGGGATTCTGACCCCCTTCCCGCCAGCCTGTTTCTGGCAGTTTTGACCGCCAGGATGGCGGGAACGGGTGTCATGGGGCCCCTGGGGGCCCCTGCACTGCCCATGCCACTGGCATGGGCAGTGCAGGGGCCCCCTCACAGGGCCCCAGCATGATTTTCACTGTCTGCATAGCAGACAGTCAAAATCGCGACGGGTGCAACTGCACCCGTCACACCCCTGCAACACCGCCGGCTCCATTCGGAGCCGGCCTCTGTGTTGCAGGGCCTTTCCCGCTGGGCCGGCGGGCGCTCCCCTGGCGGGCACCCGCCAGCCCAGCGGGAAAGTCAGAATGGCCTACTGCGGAGCAGCCATTTGGCGGTTCCCGCCAGGCGGGCAGCGTCCGCCGCCCGCCCGGGTCAGAATGACCCCCATAGTTTGAGTTTCCATACAATTAGGGGTTGCCCCTTCCCTTTTATCCAAGTATACCTATCTATCTCAATGTCCCAGATTTCCTGACACAGCATATCTATGATGTTATTCAACCCTCCCTTACAAGACCCATTTCCCTTCATATCATCGAGGTGGATGTCCCTGCACTGAAACTTCATGTCTGAGGTCCACTCGTTGTTAATGAAGACAGCCCCAGATACACTAAGGGACACCCTGGGACCACAGATAAAAGCCGCAGCGGATGTGTTTGTGCACTGGTTAGGTGGTTTTGCTACCTCCAAGAATCTCTTCTCTAGAAAATCTCAGGACCAAACAGCATCCTCCCCTATAGTGTCCTTTCTGCATATCCAATCTAGCTCAGTTTGGATACTGCTAGGTTCGGTGAGAAGGTATAGTGCTATCAGATTGGTATCGTAGGGGGTCAGATTTACTACTACCCTATGAGGCTCTATTATATTAGGTTGTAGTTTGGCCTTAATCCTACATAGGCATAGATGGAGAAGGCATTTTGCTTTTTGAGGGGCTTTCGCTATGGATAAGTAAAGCCTATCTGTGCCTAATGCATGTGGTATCAGCGAACAGACGTAACGTGACCCGGCTGATGTCGGGGAACCCACGACGGTCATGCACTGATACCTCATGTTGTGTATAAGGGCACTGTGTAGCATGTGTGGAAGCTAGAGTTGGGTGCCATGTAATCATAGGTGATGTGGGAAAGATCCCTCTGCAAGTGCAGTGACATTTTCTGAATATACTCCATTAGACTAGGCTGTTTCTTGGAAATGCATGTAGTAACCATAATAAACTGAGAATTTACACATGTGTAAAAATACATATCTCTTGAACACCTAGGGATGGCTCCAGAGGGGTGTCTGTAGCCCTCCGGTGGGTGGAGCTTTGGAGTTTTGACAGTTCAAAAAAAGTTTGTGATGCAGTTCATGGGGGGTTTGGTATGGTGATTTCAGCTGTACATTTTAAAGGTGGACCCATGCATCTCTCCCCTCCACTTTGAGATCGGTAGGTGTGGCAAAGATTACTCTGTAAGGTCCTTCAAATGTGACTTGCTTCCATTTTTGTACAAAATGTTGAATGTAAAAATCTCGTCCAGGTTGAGGTTTTGATATGGTAGCTTGGTGGCGGTGCACTTGAAGTTCCAATGGTTGACCTGCTTGGTTAGGAAATTGGCTGCTTTGGTTAATTCAGAGAGATATACATGTAATTCTGCCCCTAGTGCTCGAAAGCTAATTTTAGCGCTCAGTTTGGTCCGTGTTTTTGGGATGGATGTCCTCATCAGTCTACTGTTTAATATCTGGTGTGGTGTGAGGGGGTATTGCTGCTTGGTGTGTTCCTCAGTGCAAACAAGGCTAAGGGCAGACAGTGGAGCCCCTTCTTGTTAAGGCTGGCGCAAATTTTACATATTTTATTTTTTAGCAGGCCGTTGAGCCTCTCAATAACGCCTTTGCTTTAGGGGTGGCCAGTTTATGTGTGATTCCTAAAAGGGTGCAGATGTGGTCAAACATGGAGTTGACAAAGTGTTTTCTGTTGTCTGACCGGATGACGTCTGGTACCCCCCACTTGAGTATTACTCCTCTGGCCAGGAACACTGCCGCTGTCTTAGCGTTACAGTGCATGCTACGACCGACTTCAATCCACCTAGAGTATGGGCGGACCACTACAAGAAGGTATTGATAGCACCTCGATTGATCATATCAATGAAGTTGATGTGTAACGCTCTGAAAGGTCCCTTGGTCTGGGGATAGCCGATGATACAACCTTGGGAGTAGGTTTGGGGGAGTATAATTGGCAGACGGAGCATTCATTTAAGTACACTGTCACGGTTTCAGTAAGGTTGAGAACAAACAAGTCCATCTGAAATTCTGCTATCACGTTGTCTTTCTCTGTATGTGCTGGTACGTGTAACTGGAAAAACAACAGATGATGGATGGAATGCAGAGTAAATCAAGCATTCACCCCCAGTCACAGATCTGGGTTTAATTCATCAGTTTTTTTGCTTGCCATGCCATTCCAGTTTGGAACAAGCCATATGCAAATCAGTCTTGACCCTGTTCCCCAAGGGAGCAGTCCAGCCCGAACTGCCAGGGCAGGTCCTCCCTGGACCAGAAAAAAGCATCCTCGGACCTGTTTCAGGGTATCACCCTTCATCAGCCAGGCTAGATTGAATCTGGTGGCATAGCAAGCACGGGACCCACGTCTGGGCATACCCTTCCCACTTGGGGCGACAAATGCAAAAACAACATATGATGGAAGGAATGCAGGTCTAATCAAACATGCACCCCCAGTCACAGATCTGGGTTTAATCCATCAGTTTTTTTGCTTGCCATGCCATTCCAGTTTGGACCAAGCCATATGCAAATCAGTCTTGACCCTGTTACCCAAGGGAGCAGTCCAGCCCGAACTGCCAGGCCAGGTCCTCCCTGGACCAGAAAAAAGCATCCTGGGACTGGTTTCAGTATATCACCCTTCATCAGCTAGGCTAGCTTGAATCTGGTGCATAGCAAGCACGGGACCCACGTCTGGGCATATCCTTCCCACTTGGGGCGACAAATGCAAAAACAACAGATGATGGACGGAATGCAGAGCAAATCAAACGTTCACCCCCAGTCACAGATCTGGGTTTAATCCATCAGTTTTTTTGCTTGCCATGCCATTCCAGTTTGGACCAAGCCATATGTAAATCACTCTTGACCGTGTTCCCCATGGGAGCAGTCCAGCCCGAACTGCCAGGCCAGGTCCTCCCTGGACCAGAAAAAAGCATCCTGGGACCGGTTTCAGGGTATCATCTCAACCTTCATCAGCAAGGCTAGCTTGAATCTGGTAGAATAGCAAGCACGGGACCCACGTCTTGGCATATCCTTCCCACTTGGGGCGACAAATGCAAAAACAAAAGATGATGGATGGAATGCAGAGCAAATCAAACATTCACACCCAGCTGATGAAGGGTGATACCCTGAAACCGGTCCCAGGATGCTTGTTTCTGGTCCATGGAGGACCTGGCTTGGCAGTTCGGGCTGGACTGGGGTGGCATGGTGAGCAAAAGAACGATGGATTAAACCCAGATCTGTGACTGGGGGTGAGTGTTTGCATTGTTCAGCACCCCGTCCATCATCCTTTTGTGTTGCTAAGATATGTGTAACTGGGGCAAAGCTATGTTGACTAAGTTCTGCGGCATGATTGGTTTCCCTATGGGTGTGTGTCGGTATATGAGGACATGTACAGTCTGTGTGCAGCCCCTGGCTACCCATCACTCCTTTTCTTTAGGCAACACTGCTTCTCCCTCAAGTACAATCCTGTGGTTTCAGTGTAAGGCTTGTCCTGAGGGGGTTCCGCCTCTAATGTCTGTTATAAGGGGAAGTACATGTGCCTCCTCAACCGTATCATAAGCTGCCCTTTTTTGCAGAAAGGATGGCTGATGAATTTCCCCGGGATACAAAATCCTTGTCCCTGGTATGAGCAACGCATTTTACCATGGCCACGCATTTAGGCAGGGTCAGAACATTGCTTAGTACCTCTAGGAGGTCCTGGTGTGCGACGGGTGTGCTGTCTGGCTTCATAAACCACTGCCTTTTCTACCTTCCTATGCTGGAGTCCACTATGGTGGTGTCTCAGTAAATAGTCTGCCTTTCCCAAGCTTTGGGTGAGCGCCTCAATTAACGCTGTCAGCTCTGACGCCTGTGCTGAGAGGTGGGGGAGGAGAGTTAGCTGTGCAGTGACCTTCAGTGTAGGAAGCTGGCTTGGTGTGTGGTGGGTACCTAAAGTACTTATACCTTAAACCAGGTCCAGGTATCCCCTCTTAGTGAAGTGTAGGCAGTGTCTAGAAGCTAGGCTCCCTAGAAGTAGCTGTGGGTGAGCAGCCAAGACTTATCTAGAAGACATGCAAAGCTCATGCAATACCACTGTAGTCACACAGCACTTACACACATGAAAGAAACCACACAGTGTTACAAAAATAAAGGTACTTTATTTTAGTGACACAATACCAAAATTACTAAAAAAGGCAATACTCCCTTAGGCGGTAAGTAAACACACTAAATATGTACACTGGTACGAAATAGGCATTGAAAATTTTAGAAAACAGTGCAAATGTAGAAAAGCAATAGTGACCCTAGGGGGAGCCCAAATCATGTACTAAAAAATGGAATGCGAACACAGGACCCCCACCTAGATAAGTGGAACGTGAAGAGGGGAGCTGGGGGTACTAGAAAACCACAGAGGTAAGTAACACAATACCCCCCAGCGACAAGGAAAGCAGGAGTAAAACACTGGAATTTCCCCAAACCACCCAAAAGGAGGAAAAAGAAGAAAAGAAGACACCCAGACAAGACTGCAAGAAACCAGTGGTGGATTCTCAGAGAAGAAGACCTATGGAGAAAGGAGACCAAGTCCAAACACGTCAGTGGAGTCCAGGAGGAGTAGGAGATACTACCTACCCAGCTGTACTTGCAGGAGTTGGTCGACGGTGGGGAAGACCAGGTGAGCACTGCAGCCCTGGAGCCAGAGAAGAGTTTCTAAGGGGTGTAGAAGATGAACCACGCTAGAGTGTAGATTGTAGATGGGTGTCAGTTCAGGAATTTAATCAACAAGCCTTGGCAATAGCAAATTCATGGTTAGAGGAAAAGTGGTGCTGCCGGGGACCAGCAAGGCTCAGGAGGATTCAACCTAGGTGGGGGAGTCACAGAGGACTCTCAGCAACACCCAGGACCCACAGGAGCAGAGGCAGAAGCCACGGGAGTCCCATAGGATGGGGACACAGAAGTTGCAGAAGGAGCCCATGCAGCACTACAGAAAGGGATCCCGCGCTGCAGGAGAACCACGCAGAGGGCCGTGCACTGCAGGAAGGAGTGCTGGGGACTGGAGCTACACTTGGCCTGAAGATCCCTTGGAGGAGATGCAAACAAGCCTTGGCAACTGCAAGAGACGTGGTGCACGGGGGTACCTTCCTTCATGGGAATGCAAAGGCTTACCTCCACCAAAGTTGGACAGCTGGCAGAGAGGACCATGAGGACTACTCCGGACCACCACCAGTGATGCAGGATCCACGCTACTCAGGCTGAAGAGTTGCAAAGCTGGCAGGAGCCGTGGAAACAAAGTTGCAGAAGAGTTTTCTTCATGGATTGTAGCGTTGTCGGTTCCTGGAGGCTCCAGTTGCAGTTCCAGTTGCCAGAAGTTGAAGTGGCGGTTGCAGAGGAATCCTGATGGAATCTTGCAAGCTGAATCTGAGGACCTACCCAAGATAGCCCTGAAAGGGGGATTGGTCACCTAGCCAGGTAAGCATCTCTCAGGCGGGGGTCTGATGTCTTGTGCCTGGCCTGGCCACTCAGATGCTCCAAGAGTTCCCCGCCAACTTTGGAAACAAGATGGCAGAGCCCAGGGACCCTCTGGAGGAGCTCTGAACACCACCCCTGGGGGGTGATGGACAGGGGAGTGATTACTCCCCTTTCCATTGTCCTGTTTCATGCCAGAGCAGGGACTGGAGGTCCCTGATCCGGTGTAGACTGGATTATGCATGGCCTTCCAAGCATTCCAGTCTCTTGGGGAGGCTACCCCTACCAAGCCCTGTAACACCTATTTCCAAAGGGAGAGGCTGTTATCTCACCTCTCCCAAAAGGAAATCCTTTTTTCTGCCTTCCTGGGCTGGAGCAGTTCAAGCAGCAGGGAGGCAGAAAGCTGTCTGAGGGATGGCAGCAGCTTGGGCTGCCCGGAAAACCCTAGGTGGCTGATAGGAGCAATACTGGGGGTCTTCTAAGGAGCCCCCAAAGTGCATGGAATCATACTTCCAATACTTGCAACAGTATTGGGGTATGATTCCGACATGTTTGATGTCAAACATACCTAGGTTCGGAGTTACCATTATGTAGCTGGACATAGGTAGTGACCTATGCCCAGTACACACATAAAATGGCGTCCCCCCACTCACAAAGTCCAGGAGAATGGAACTGGAGTTCCTATGGGCACCTCTGCTAGCGCAGGGGTGCCCTCACTCACAGGTAATTACACCCTGCCCTCTGGGCTAGAAGGGCCTGCCATAGGGGTGACTTACAGTGGCCTGGTGCAGTGACCTGGTGGTGAAAGGGTGCTTGCACCCTTTCACCCAGGCTGCAATAGCAGGCCTGCAGAACACTTTGCATGGGCTCCCTATGGGTGCCTAATACATGCTGCAGCCCATGGGGATCCCCTGGTACCCCAATGCCTTGTGTATCTGGGTACCATATAGTAGGGACTTACATTGGGGCACCAGTATGCCAAATGTGGAGTGATTAAGGTTCCAGCAACCATGTTTAAAAGGACAGATTATAATCACTGGGGTCCTGGTTAGGAGGATCCCAGTGAACACAGTCAAACACCCTGACAAACAGGCAAAAAGTGGAGTTAACCATGCTAGAAAGAGGCTACTTTTTTTCCATTTAGCTTTTCTGAGAGTGCGTGGCTACGAGCCATTACTACCACTACACCCGTGTGCCTTACACCTGTCTCTTGATCAATCATGGAGGAAGTGTTGTATGGAAGAGCCTCACTATCTCGGATGGGATCCTTCTCTGCCTGGCTGATTCCCTATGGGTGTATGTTGCACAGCCATGGGTCTCCTCCCACTCCTGAACCTCATGCTCTAGGAAGGTGGCTGGGTTTACTAGGTGACATGATACTACCTTTAATTGTGGTCAGGAGAGAATTACTTTGTGGCCTGAAACCCGCTGTGTAGTCAGTGTGCTCTTTTGTTTGGAGTTAATCCACTATATGCCACTCCACTGTATGCCTCTCCACTCTACTCAATTTTCTTTTACTATCCCCACTTATAGATATTACCATTTGACCTGTTCCGTGGTTAGAGGCACTGTTAAAAAGAAAGAAAGACAAGGCTGGTCCAATTTTCTAAGTACACAAAGATTTTTCCCTAATGACTGTGAGGCCCACACTTGACTGCGACCAGGAGAGTGGAAGTAGAAAAATGGAGCATACTGATAAATGGTTGGGGCGGGATGGCAGAGTGAAAAGGTAAAACAGGAACCCCAGGAGAAAGTGCTATACGCTTCCTACTAAAATAATGGGACAGCAAAACTTCAAAATGTGGGAAACTGAGGGCCTGATTACGACCTTGGCGGAGGAGATTAGTCTGTCCCAAAAGTGACAGATAAGCCGTTCGCCGTTTTACAAGTTCCATAGAATATAATGGAACTTGTAATACAATGACCGGGATATCAGTCACGTTTGGGATGGAGTAATCCCTTCTGCCAAGGTTGTATTCAGGCCCTAAGTCCGTCCACACCGTCAGAAACCACCGGACCAACTCCTGGCTAGCTCACGGTGCCTCACCTACACCCCCAACCCTGCTGAGGTGAAAGGTGATTGTGGCCACCTGAACATGACACTTTGACTCCTGAGGAAGTTGTTGAGAAAAATCTCACTCTTTCGTTGTATTACTCGTGCATTTCCAGGCAAAACACAGGAGAAATACGAAATAAGGGCCTGGTTTAGATTTTGGCGGATGGGTTACTCTGTCACAACAAAATAAGTTTTCAATATTTTAATTGAAACAACCGTAATCTTGCATAAAGAGAATGAGCTGCAATATTTAGGCAGATGAAAGAAAACAAGGTAATCAGTATTACAGACATGATAAAGAGGATGAATAAACCAACCATGATAAATGATTTCTGGATGTTCCTACATAACCCTAAGATTATACTAAGAGCATAGCGGGTGTACCCTCTGCCTTTGCCCGATCAAGACAGCATTCCTCTCAGAGCGGTTGTGATTGGAGTGCCCCTATGCCTCTCCTGGTTCAGTGCATGTAGGAAAGTACCATCTTGCCTGGCATGTTACCCCCATTTTTAATGTGTGTATGTTTGTTTTTGCCTGTGTCACTGGGATCCTGCTAGCCAGGACCCCAGTGCTCATAAAGTGTGCCCTGTATGTGTTCCCAGTGTGGTGCCTAACTGTATCACTGAGGCTCTGCTAATCAGAACATCAGTGTTTATGCTCTCTCTGCTTTTAAAATTGTCACTGCAGGCTAGTGACTAAGTTTACCAATTCTTATTGGCACACTGGAACACCCTTATAATTCCCTAGTATATGGTACCTAGGTACCCAGGGTATTGGGGTTCCAGGAGATCCCTATGGGCTGAAGCATTTCTTTTGCCACCCATAGGGAGCTCAGACAATTTTTACACAGGACTGCCACTGCAGCCTGAGTGAAATAACGTCCACGTTATTTCACAGCCATTTTACACTGCACTTAAGTAACTTATAAGTCACCTACATGTCTAACCTTTACTTAGTGAAGGTTAGGTGCAAAGTTACTTAGTGTGTGGGCACCCTGGCACTAGACAAGTTGCCCCCACATTGTTCAGGGCAATTTCCCCGGACTTTGTGAGTGCGGGGACACCATTAA
Source organism: Pleurodeles waltl (assembly GCF_031143425.1). Taxonomy (NCBI): domain Eukaryota; kingdom Metazoa; phylum Chordata; class Amphibia; order Caudata; family Salamandridae; genus Pleurodeles; species Pleurodeles waltl. The sequence goes on along the minus strand of NC_090444.1, from coordinate 577,158,213 downwards.
ACGTGTGCACTACATATAGGTCAATACCTATATGTAGCGTCACAATGGTAACCCCAAACATGGCCATGTAACATGTCTAGGATCATGGAATTGTCCCCCCACACCATTCTGGTATTGGGGGGACAATTCCATGCATCCCGGGGCTCCAGCATAGAGCCCGGGTACTGCCAAACTAACTCTCTGGGGTTTTCTCTGCTACCGCTGCTGCCAACCATCAGACAGGTTTCACACCCCCTGGGGCCTGGACAGCCCAGTCCCAGGAAGGCAGAACAAAGGATTTCCTCTGAGAGAGGGTGTTACACCCTCTTCCTTTGGAAATAGGTGTGAAGGGCCTGAGAGGAGTAGCCTCTCCTGGCCTCTGGAAATGCTTTGAAGTGCACAGTTGGTGCCCTCCTTGCATAAGCCAGTCTACACCGGTTCAGGGATCCCCCCAGCCCTGCTCTGACGCAAAACTGGACAAAGGAAAGGGGAGTGACCACTTCCCTCTCCAGCACCTCCCAAAGGGAGGTGCCCAGAGCTCCTCCACTGTGTCCCAGACCTCTGCCATCTTGGAAGCAGAGGTGTGAGGGCACAATGGACATCTCTGAGTGGCCAGTGCCAGCAGGTGATGTCAGAGACCCCTCCTGATAGGTGCTTACATTTCTCTGTAGCCAATCCTCCTCTGACGGCTATTTAGGGTCTCTCCTGTGGGTATCTCACCAGATAACGAATGCAATCTTCCCCCTGCCAATGCAGGCACCAAACTTCTGCATCACCGGTCCGCTAGGTCCCCTCTCATCTTGACGAGCATGGTCCCTGGAACACAAGAGCTGGGTCCATGTGTCCCCAACAGTCCAGTGGCCCTTCTGTCCAAATTTGGTGGAGGTAAGTCCTTGCCTCCCCATGCCAGACAGTAATCCTGTGTACTGCGGGAACTGCAGCTGCTCGAGCTTCTGTGCAGTTTTGCAAGACTTCCTTTGTGCACAGCCTAGCCCAGGTCCCAGCACTCTGTCCTGCATTGCCCAACTCGCTGAGTTAGACTCCGACTTCGTGGGACCCTCTTTTGTTGTGCTGAGTCGACCATTGTGCTCAGATCTTTTGAAAGCCTGTTCAGGTACTTCTGCGGGTGCTGCCTGCTTCTGCATGGGCTCTACGTGTTGCTGAGCGCCCCCTCTGTCTCCTCCTCCAAGGGGCGACCTCCTGGCCCTTCATGGGCCCTGGCAGCATCGAAAACCTTCAACCGCGACTCTTGCAGCTAGAAAGGCTTGTTTGCGGTCTTTCTGTGTGGAAATAACTCTGCATCCTCCAGCACGCCGTGGGACATCTTCTGACCAAAGGAGAAGTTCCTGGCACCTTTCGTTGTTGCAGAATCTTCGGCTTCTTCCACCCGGAGGCAGCCCTTTTGCACCTTCATCTGGGATTTAGTGGGCTCCTGCACCCCCCACCCCCCGGGACTCTTGCCTGACTCTTGAACTTGGTCCCCTTCCTTTGTAGGTCCTCAGGTCCAGGAATCCGTCTTCAGTGCTTTGCAGTCCGTTGTTGTCTTTGCAGAATCCCCTATCTCGACTTTACTGTCTTTCTGGGGTAGTAGGGTAACTTTACTCCTACTTTTCAGGGTCTTGGGGTGGGGTATCTTAGACACCCTTAGTGTTTTCTTACACTCCCAGTGACCCTCTACACACTACACTAGGCCTGGGGTCCATTCGTGGTTCGCATTCCACTTTTGGAGTATATGGTTTGTGTTGCCCCTAGGCCTATTGTCTCCTATTGCATTCTACTGTGTTTTACAGTGTTTGCACTACTTTTCTAACTGTTTACTTACCTGATTTTGGTCTGTGTGTATATTTTGTGTATATTACTTACCTCCTAAGGGAGTACAGCCACTGAGATACTTTTGGCATATTGTCACTAAAATAAAGTACCTTTATTTTTAGTAACTCTGAGTATTGTGTTTCTTATGATATAGTGCTAAGTGAAATAAGTGGTATGGTAGGAGCTTCGTATGTCTCCTAGTTCAGCCTAAGCTGCTCTGCTATAGCTACCTCTATCAGCCTAAGCTGCTAGAACACCTCTAATCTACTAATAAGGGCTAACTGGACCTGTCACAAGGTGTAAGTACCACTAGGTACCCACTATAAGCCAGGCCAGCCTCCTACAGTGCACAACTGATAGAATAAACAGCTGCTGTGTCAGAAGCTATGTCTATATGTTAGAAGCTGTATCCTGAATGGGCAATGCAAGCACTAGGACATTGTGTCCTGTGTTCCTACCCTTGAACAGAATGCACTGATTACATGTCGAGAAACGGCTAACTAAATAAAAAAAGCAACTCGTACAATATATTCCTAAAGTATTATCATGCAAGTGAAGTGTTTAAAACTCCACTGCTAAAAAGCCATGCTAAAACAATGCAGCTAAAACATGTAAAATGTGAAATATAAAACAAAGCTAAAATAGGGAACCAACGTGGGCCCAAAAGGTCATCACTACACGCTCCCCTTGGCTGTGAAAAGACAGATTCTAAAGAACCCATACTACAAAAGTAATAAAAGGAATAACATGTTCACTCCAACAAGCAAAGTAACCCGTTGACTAACAAATGAGCAAATTAAAAATCGAAAATTAAGCAGAATAATTTGCTTAAAATCATGAGCCAAGTTTAAAGGTAGTGGAGGCGTCAAAGATGTCATTCATAATGTCAGTGTAAATAGAATCCAGAATGGATAGTGTTAATATTGAAATAGTAGATGTTGATGCACATAACAATACATTCAAATATAAGAACAAAGTTGCATCACAATTATTAGATTCCCTTGTTGTGAACGCTCCGTCAACCCAGACAACTAGATAAGTTGTCAGGCATGCTTTGAGACCTAGCCCCGGGGATACTGACTCACCGGTTACAGGTGGGGTGACACATAGCTGGCAGGCAAATGCACAAACAGGACACTTGAATCGAATCCCACAGATAGGTGCAGCAACACCACAATGGTCGCAGGAGACTGACTCCAATAAAATACACATTGCCTGAGAGGTGCGCGCATTCCCAAAAATACCATAAAGTTAGATGCCATATGTAGTCAGGAACACTTAGGGGGTCGGTGATAATGTGGCGGTAGTACCACTCCGACCCCCATGGTGGTAGTAGCCGCCGGACCGGAGATAATGATCTCCAGCCCGCAGCTGCTAATGTACCGCTGGTGGCATTTTTACCCTGCCTACCGCCATGGTTTTCGTGGCGTTACGAATGCCACAAACGCCACGAAAACGATGGCGGTAGGCCCTACCAGTGACAGGGAATTCTTTCCCTGTCACTGGTAGGAGGGCCACCCACCACCCCCAAACACTCCCCAGATGCCCCCCACGCATATACACAATCACTCACACAGGCATACACGCATTCATACATGCATGCATCCATTCTCGCGCACATCCGTACACACATTCACACTGACACACATTCACATTTCCATTCATACATGCATTCTCACACATGCGTACACACCCGCAAACAACACTACACACACATTTGCATTCACGCACACACTCACACATACATGCACACAGCCCCACACACACAACACCCCCCACCCTGTTGAAAACACAACTTACCTGCATCCAGGGGGGTCTTCGGGCAGGGGACGGGACGGGGTGCTGTTACTGCCAGATGCGCCCGCCAGCAGAACACCGCCAGGCCGTATTATTTGTCATAATATGTCTGGCGGCGGTCTACTGGTATAGCGCTTCTGGTGGTAGCAGCGCCACCTCAACACCATCCGCCAGTATGACCACAGCTAGATTTCTGTCCTTCTTGCGGCAGAAAGCCGGCTGTGGTCATAATTTGGAGAACGGATGTTAGCCGCGGCAACGGTCTTTTGGCGACTGTCGCTGCGGCAGTAGGCAGCACTTACCGCCAATGTCTTAATGAGGGCGTTAGAGTGTTCTAGACTTCACTGTCATCAAGTGGAGTGCAGTGTAGTTGCACTCAATTTAATAGTATAGAGTGGGGTGGTGTAGAGTGGAATAGCATACAGTGGAGTAATTAACAGTAGAGTAGAGTGGAGTGAGGTACAGTATATTGGCATACAGTGCATAAGCGAAGAATGGAGTGGCATAGAGTGGAGTGGCGTACAGTGTAGGTGCTTGGAGTGCTGTACAGTGGAATACCATAGAGTGGAGTGTTGTAGAGTAGAGTGTAGTGGCGTACAGTGTAATAGCGTACTATTAAGAGGTGTAGAGTAGAATGCTATAGAGTGGAGTGGCATACAGTGGAATAGCATAGAGTGTACCGGTGTGGAGTGGAGTACAATGGAGTGGCATACAGTGGAGTAGTATAGAGTGGACTAACGCTGAGTGTTACTGGCGTACAGTGTAGTGACAGAGTGGAGTGGCATATACTGGAATAGCCTACAGTACAGTGGCATAGAATGGAGTGTTGTACAGTGGAATAGGGTACAGTGGGTAGAGTGGACTGGCGTTGAGTGGAGTGGTGCAAAGTGGTGTTACAGGGTAGAGGTGTACAATGGAATAGCGTAGAGTGGAGTGTTGTAGAGCAGAGCGGGGTACAGTGTAGTGGGGTAAACAATAGTGGTGTACAATGTATTAACGTACTATGGAGTGGTGTAGAGTGGAGTGTTGTAGAGAGAGCAGTGGCATACAATTAAACAACGTTGAGTGCAGTGCCGTAGAATGGAGTGTCATACAGTGGACTAACGTACAGTGGAATGGTGTAGAGTGGAATAATGTTGAGTGTTACTGGCATACAGTGTAGTTACATAGAGTGAAGTGAGATATACTGGAATATTGTAGAGTAAAGTGGCATAGAGTGGAACACCATAGAGTGGAATACAGTAGAGTGGACTGGCTTAGATTGTAGTGTTGTAGAATGGAGTGATGTACAGTGGATTGTCGTGTAGTAAAGTGGCATACAGTGTAGTGGCATAATGTGCAGTGGCCTATAAAGAAATAACATAAAGTGCAGTGGTGTAGACTGAGGTGGCGTACAGTGGAGTGGCACAGAGTGCAATAGTGTAGAGTGGAGCTGCATACAGGGGTACAGCCTAAAGTGCAGTAGCGTAGAGTGGAAGAGCAAACAGTGTACTGGTGTACACTCAATCTAATAGTATAGAGTGGGGTGGTGTAGAGTGGAATAGCATACAGTGGAGTAATTAACAGTAGAGTAGAGTGGAGTGAAGTACAGTATATTGGCGTACAGTGCATAAGAGAAGAATGGAGTGGCATAGAGTGGAGTGGCGTACAGTGTAGGTGCTTGGAGTGCTGTACAGTGGAATACCATAGAGTGGAGTGTTGTAGAGTAGAGTGGAGTGGCGTACAGTGTAATAGCGTACTATTAAGAGGTGTAGAGTAGAATGCTATAGAGTGGAGTGGCATACAGTGGAATAGCATAGAGTGTACCAGTGTGGAGTGGAGTACAATGGAGTGGCATACAGTGGAGTAGTATAGAGTGGAATAACGCTGAGTGTTACTGGCGTACAGTGTAGTGACAGAGTGGAGTGGCATATACTGGAATAGCTACAGTATAGTGGCATAGAATGGAGTGTTGTACAGTGGAATAGGGTACAGTGGGTAGAGTGGACTGGCGTTGAGTGGAGTGGTGCAAAGTGGAGTTACAGGGTAGAGGTGTACAATGGAATAGCGTAGAGTGGAGTGTTGTAGAGCAGAGCGGAGTACAGTGTAGTGGGGTAAACAATAGTGGTGTACAATGTATTAACGTACTGTGGAGTGGTGTAGAGTGGAGTGTTGTAGAGAGAGCAGTGGCATACAATTAAACAACGTTGAGTGCAGTGCCGTAGAGTGGAGTGTCATACAGTGGAGTAACGTACAGTGGAATGGTGTAGAGTGGAATAATGTTGAGTGTTACTGGCATACAGTGTAGTTACATAGAGTGAAGTGAGATATACTGGAATATTGTAGAGTAAAGTGGCATAGAGTGGAGCACCATAGAGTGGAATACAGTAGAGTGGACTGGCTTAGATTGTAGTGTTGTAGAATGGAGTGATGTACAGTGGATTGTCGTGGAGTAGAGTGGCAAACAGTGTAGTGGCATAATGTGCAGTGGCCTATAAAGAAATAACATAAAGTGCAGTGGTGTAGACTGAGGTGGCGTACAGTGGAGTGGCACAGAGTGCAATAGTGTAGAGTGGAGCTGCATACAGGGGTACAGCCTACAGTGCAGTAGCGTAGAGTGGAAGAGCAAACAGTGTACTGTTGTACACTGGAGTGTCATAAAATGGAGTGGTGTAGAATGTAATAGTGTGCAGTGTAGTGGCATAGAGTGGAGTGGGGTAAAGTGGAATGGTGTACAATGGATTAGGTTATAGAGGGGTCACCTATAGTGGGAAAGCATACAGTGGAGTGGTGTAGAGTGTACTGGTCTGGAGTGGAGTACAATGGAGTGGCATGCAGTGGAGAAGCATACAGTTGAGTGGTGTAGAGTGGAATAACATTGAGTGTTACTAGAGAACAGTATAGTGACAGAGTGGAATGGCTTGTAGTGGAATAGCCTAGAGTAGAGTGGTGTAGAATAGAGTGTTGTACAGTGGAATAGGGTAGAGTGTAGTAGGGTAGAGTGGACTGGCATTAAGTGGAGTGACATAGAGTGGAGTGAGTTACAGTGCAGTGGCGTACAATGGAATAACACAGAATCGAGTGGCGTAAAGTGGAGTGGCATAGAGTGGAGTGCTGTAGAGTGGAATAATGTGGAGTGGAGTGTTGTAGAATACAGCAGGATACAGTGTAGTGGGGTAGGCAGTAGTGGTGTACAATGTAATAACGTACTGTGGAGTGGTGTAGAGAGGAGTGTTGTAGAGAAAGGAGTGGCATACAATTAAACAATGTTGAGTGCAGTGCCGTAGAGTGGAGTGTCATAGAGTGGAGTGTCATACAGTGGAGTAACGTACAGTGGAATGGTGTAGAGTGGAATAATGTTGAGTTGTAAGGAAATGCCTCCTTGGCATGGTTGCCCCCTGACTTTTTGCCTTTGCTGATGCTATGTTTACAATTGAAAGTGTGCTGAGGCCTGCTAACCAGGCCCCAGCACCAGTGTTCTTTCCCTAACCTGTACTTTTGTATCCACAATTGGCAGACCCTGGCATCCAGATAAGTCCCTTGTAACTGGTACTTCTAGTACCAAGGGCCCTGATGCCAAGGAAGGTCTCTAAGGGCTGCAGCATGTCTTATGCCACCCTGGAGACCTCTCACTCAGCACAGACACACTGCTTGCCAGCTTGTGTGTGCTAGTGAGGACAAAACGAGTAAGTCGACATGGCACTCCCCTCAGGGTGCCATGCCAGCCTCTCACTGCCTATGCAGTATAGGTAAGACACCCCTCTAGCAGGCCTTACAGCCCTAAGGCAGGGTGCACTATACCATAGGTGAGGGTGCCAGTGCATGAGCATGGTACCCCTACAGTGTCTAAACAAAACCTTAGACATTGTAAGTGCAGGGTAGCCATAAGAGTATATGGTCTGGGAGTCTGGCAAACACGAACTCCACAGCACCATAATGGCTACACTGAAAACTGGGAAGTTTGGTATCAAACTTCTCAGCACAATAAATGCACACTGATACCAGTGTACATTTTATTGTAAAATACACCACAGAGGGCACCTTAGAGGTGCCCCCTGAAACTTAACCGACTATCTGTGTAGGCTGACTAGTTTTAGCAGCCTGCCACAAACCGAGACATGTTGCTGGCCCCATGGGGAGAGTGCCTTTGTCACTCTGAGGCCAGTAACAAAGCCTGCACTGGGTGGAGATGCTAACACCTCTCCCAGGCAGGAATTGTCACACCTGGCGGTGAGCCTCAAAGGCTCACCTCCTTTGTGCCAACCCAGCAGGACACTCCAGCTAGTGGAGTTGCCCGCCCCCTCCGGCCATGCCCCACTTTTGGCGGCAAGGCCGGAGAAAATAATGAGAAAAACAAGGAGGAGTCACTGGCCAGTCAGGACAGCCCCTAAGGTGTCCTGAGCTGAGGTGACTCTAACTTTTAGAAATCCTCCATCTTGCAGATGGAGGATTCCCCCAATAGGGTTAGGATTGTGACCCCCTCCCCTTGGGAGGAGGCACAAAGAGGGTGTACCCACCCTCAGGGCTAGTAGCCATTGGCTACTAACCCCCCAGACCTAAACACGCCCTTAAATTTAGTATTTAAGGGCTACCCTGAACCCTAGAAAATTAGATTCCTGCAACTACAAGAAGAAGGACTGCCTAGCTGAAAACCCCTGCAGCGGAAGACCAGAAGACGACAACTGCCTTGGCTCCAGAAACTCACCGGCCTGTCTCCTGCCTTCCAAAGATCCTGCGCCAGCGACGCCTTCCAAAGGGACCAGCGACCTCGACATCCTCTGAGGACTGCCCCTGCTTCGAAAAGACAAGAAACTCCCGAGGACAGCGGACCTGCTCCAAGAAAAGCTGCAACTTTGTTTCCAGCAGCTGTAAAGAACCCTGCAAGCTCCCCGCAAGAAGCGTGAGACTTGCAACACTGCACCCGGCGACCCCGACTCGGCTGGTGGAGAACCGACACCTCAGGAGGGACTCCAGGACTACTCTGATACTGTGAGTACCAAAACCTGTCCCCCCTGAGCCCCCACAGCGCCGCCTGCAGAGGGAATCCCGAGGCTTCCCCTGACCGCGACTCTTTGAACCTAAAGTCCCGACGCCTGGGAGAGACCCTGCACCCGCAGCCCCCAGGACCTGAAGGACCGGACTTTCACTGGAGAAGTGACCCCCAGGAGTCCCTCTCCCTTGCCCAAGTGGAGGTTTCCCCGAGGAATCCCCCCCTTGCCTGCCTGCAGCGCTGAAGAGATCCCGAGATCTCTCATAGACTAACATTGAAAACCCGACGCTTGTTTCTACACTGCACCCGGCCGCCCCCGCGCCGCTGAGGGTGAAATTTCTGTGTGGACTTGTGTCCCCCCCGGTGCCCTACAAAACCCCCCTGGTCTGTCCTCCGAAGACGCGGGTACCTACCTGCAAGCAGACCGGAACCGGGGCACCCCCTTCTCTCCAGTCTAGCCTATGCGTTTTGGGCACCACTTTGAACTCCGCACCTGACCGGCCCTGAGCTGCTGGTGTGGTAACTTTGGGGTTGCTCTGAACCCCCAATGGTGGGCTACCTTGGACCAAGAACTAAGCCCTGTAAGTGTCTTACTTACCTGGTTAACCTAACAAATACTTACCTCCCCTAGGAACTGTGAAAATTGCACTAAGTGTCCACTTTTAAAACAGCTATTTGTGAATAACTTGAAAAGTATACATGCAATTTTGATGATTTGAAGTTCCTAAAGTACTTACCTGCAATACCTTTCGAATGAGATATTACATGTAGAATTTGAACCTGTGGTTCTTAAAATAAACTAAGAAAAGATATTTTTCTATATAAAAACCTATTGGCTGGATTTGTCTCTGAGTGTGTGTACCTCATTTATTGTCTATGTGTATGTGCAACAAATGCTTAACACTACTCCTTGGATAAGCCTACTGCTCGACCACACTACCACAAAATAGAGCATTAATATTATCTATTTTTACCACTATTTTACCTCTAAGGGGAACCCTTGGACTCTGTGCATGCTATTCCTTACTTTGAAATAGCACATACAGAGCCAACTTCCTACATTGGTGGATCAGCGGTGGGGTACAAGACTTTGCATTTGCTGGACTACTCAGCCAATACCTGATCACACGACAAATTCCAAAATTGTCATTAGAAATTGATTTTTGCAATTTGAAAAGTTTTCTAAATTCTTAAAAGTCCTGCTAGGGCCTTGTGTGTTAAGTCCCTGTTTAGCATTTCTTTTAGAGTTTAAAAGTTTGTAAAAGTTTGAATTAGATTCTAGAACCAGTTGTAGATTCTTAAAAAGTATTCCAACTTTTAGAAGCAAAATGTCTAGCACAGATGTGACTGTGGTGGAACTCGACACCACACCTTACCTCCATCTTAAAATGAGGGAGCTAAGGTCACTCTGTAAAATAAAGAAAATAACAATGGGCCCCAAACCTACCAAAATACAGCTCCAGGAGCTTTTGGCAGAGTTTGAAAAGGCCAACCCCTCTGAGGGTGGCAACTCAGAGGAAGAGGATAGTGACTTGGAGGAAAATTCCCCCCTACCAATCCTATCTAGGGAGAACCCTCAACCCTCAAACCCTGACTCCTAAAATAATAGTCAGAGATGCTGGTTCCCTCACAGGAGAGACCAACACCTCTGAAATCACTGAGGATAGCCCCAGTGAAGAGGACATCCAGTTAGCCAGGATGGCCAAAAGATTGGCTTTGGAAAGACAGATCCTAGCCATAGAGAGGGAAAGACAAGAGATGGGCCTAGGACCCATCAATGGTGGCAGCAATATAAATAGGGTCAGAGATTCTCCTGACATGTTGAAAATCCCTAAAGGGATTGTAACTAAATATGAAGATGGTGATGACATCACCAAATGGTTCACAGCTTTTGAGAGGGCTTGTGTAACCAGAAAAGTGAACAGATCTCACTGGGGTGCTCTCCTTTGGGAAATGTTCACAGGAAAGTGTAGGGATAGACTCCTCACACTCTCTGGACAAGATGCAGAATCTTATGACCTCATGAAGGGTACCCTGATTGAGGGCTTTGGATTCTCCACTGAGGAGTACAGGATTAGGTTCAGGGGGGCTCAAAAATCCTCGAGCCAGACCTGGGTTGACTTTGTAGACTACTCAGTGAAAACACTAGATGGTTGGATTCAAGGCAGTGGTGTAAGTAATTATGATGGGCTGTACAATTTATTTGTGAAAGAACACCTGTTAAGTAATTGTTTCAATGATAAACTGCATCAGCATCTGGTAGACCTAGGACCAATTTCTCCCCAAGAATTGGGAAAGAAGGCGGACCATTGGGTCAAGACAAGGGTGTCCAAGACTTCAACAGGGGGTGACCAAAAGAAAGGGGTCACAAAGACTCCCCAGGGGAAGGGTGATGAGACAACCAAAACTAAAAATAGTAAAGAGTCTTCTACAGGCCCCCAAAAACCTGCACAGGAGGGTGGGCCCAGAGCCTCTTCACAAAACAATGGGTACAAGGGTAAAAACTTTGATCCCAAAAAGGCCTGGTGTCATAGCTGTAAACAGCATGGACACCAAACTGGAGACAAGGCCTGTCCCAAGAAAGGTTCCACTCCAAACTCCCATCCAGGTAACACTGGTATGGCTAGTCTCCAAGTGGGATCAACAGTGTGCCCAGAGCAAATCAGGGTCCACACTGAAGCTACTCTAGTTTCTGAGGGTGGGGTGGATTTAGCCACACTAGCTGTCTGGCCGCCTAACATGCAAAAATACAGACAGCAACTCTTAATTAATGGGACTAGAATAGAGGGCCTGAGGGATACAGGTGCCAGTGTCACCATGGTGACAGAGAAACTGGTTTCCCCTGGCCAATACCTGACTGGAAAAACTTACACAGTCACCAACGCTGACAATCAGAGAAAAGTACATCCCATGGCAATGGTTACTTTAGAATGGGGAGGGGTCAATGGCCTGAAACAGGTGGTGGTCTCCTCAAATATCCCAGTGGACTGTCTGCTTGGAAATGACCTGGAGTCCTCAGCATGGGCTGAGGTAGAACTAAAAACCCATGCAGCAATGCTGGGCATCCCTGAACTGGTGTGTGTGAAAACAAGAGCACAGTGCAAGGCACAGGGTGAACAAGTAGAGCTGGAGTCTGGAAGAATGGCCCAGCCTACCAAGAGAACAGGAAAGTCAGTTGGGAAACCAACTGCAACACAGCAAAAGAAAGGGAACCTCTCTTCTCAGGAAGAAGTTCTGCCCTCTGAGGGAACTGAGCCTTTGGAGCTTGAACCTTATCAGGTTGAGCTCTTAGGCCCAGGGGGACCCTCAAGGGAGGAGCTGTGTAAGGGACAAGAAACCTGTCCCTCTCTTGAAGGCCTTAGGCAGCAAGCTGCTGAAGAGTCCAAGGGCAAGAAAAATGGAACACATAGGGTCTATTGGGAAGATGGACTCCTGTACACTGAGGCCAGAGACCCCAAACCTGGTGCCACTAGGAGAGTGGTAGTGCCTCAGCTGTTCAGAGAGTTCATCCTAACATTGGCCCATGACATTCCCCTTGCTGGACATTTGGGACAAACCAAGACGTGGGAGAGGTTAGTCAACCACTTCTACTGGCCCAATATGTCCAACATGGTTAAGGAGTTTTGCCTCTCCTGCCCCACCTGTCAAGCCAGTGGTAAGACAGGTGGGCACCCAAAGGCCCCCCTCATTCCACTTCCAGTGGTGGGGGTTCCCTTTGAAAGAGTGGGTGTGGACATAGTTGGTCCACTAGAACCTCCCACAGCCTCAGGAAATATGTATATCCTGGTAGTAGTGGATCATGCTACCAGGTATCCTGAAGCTATTCCCCTTAGGTCGACTACTGCCCCTGCAGTAGCCAAGGCCCTCATTGGTATCTTTACCAGAGTGGGTTTCCCTAAGGAGGTGGTGTCTGACAGAGGTACCAACTTCATGTCAGCATACCTGAAACATATGTGGAATGAGTGTGGAGTGACTTATAAATTCACTACACCTTACCATCCACAAACTAATGGCTTGGTTGAGAGATTCAACAAGACATTAAAGGGCATGATCATGGGGCTCCCAGAAAAACTCAAAAGGAGATGGGATGTCCTCCTGCCATGTCTGCTTTTCGCTTACAGGGAGGTGCCACAGAAGGGAGTAGGATTCTCACCCTTTGAACTTCTGTTTGGTCATCCTGTAAGGGGACCACTTGCCCTTGTTAAAGAAGGCTGGGAGAGACCTCTCCATGAGCCTAAACAGGACATAGTGGACTATGTACTGGGCCTTCGCTCTAGAATGGCAGAGTACATGGAAAAGGCAACCAAAAACCTTGAGGCCAGCCAACAGCTCCAGAAGTTTTGGTATGACCAAAAGGCTGCACTGGTTGAGTTCCAACCAGGGCAGAAAGTCTGGGTTCTGGAGCCTGTGGCTCCCAGGGCACTCCAGGACAAATGGAGTGGCCCTTACCCAGTACTAGAGAGGAAGAGTCAGGTCACCTACTTGGTGGACCTGAGCACAAGCAGGAGCCCCAAGAGGGTGATCCATGTAAACCGCCTTAAGCTCTTCCACGACAGGGCTGATGTCAATCTGTTGATGGTAACAGATGAGGATCAGGAGGCAGAGAGTGAACCTCTCCCTGATCTTCTGTCATCAGACCCAAAAGATGGTACAATAGATGGAGTGATCTACTCAGACACCCTCTCTGGCCAACAGCAAGCTGATTGTGGGAGAGTCCTACAAAAGTTTCCTGAACTCTTCTCCTTAACCCCTGGTCAGACACACCTGTGTACCCATGATGTGGACACAGGAGACAGCATGCCTGTCAAGAACAAAATCTTTAGACAATCTGACCATGTTAAAGAAAGCATCAAGGTGGAAGTCCACAAGATGCTGGAATTGGGAGTAATTGAGCGCTCTGACAGCCCCTGGGCTAGCCCAGTGGTCTTAGTCCCCAAACCTCACACCAAAGATGGAAAGAAAGAGATGAGGTTTTGTGTGGACTACAGAGGGCTCAATTCTGTCACCAAGACAGATGCTCATCCAATTCCAAGAGCTGATGAGCTCATTGATAAATTAGGTGCTGCCAAATTTCTAAGTACCTTTGACTTGACAGCAGGGTACTGGCAAATAAAAATGGCACCTGGAGCAAAAGAAAAGACAGCATTCTCCACACCTGATGGGCATTATCAGTTTACTGTTATGCCCTTTGGTTTAAAGAATGCCCCTGCCACCTTCCAAAGGTTGGTGAATCAAGTCCTTGTTGGCTTGGAGTCCTTTAGCACAGCTTATCTTGATGATATTGCTGTCTTTAGCTCCACCTGGCAGGATCACCTGGTCCACCTGAGGAAGGTTTTGAAGGCTCTGCAATCTGCAGGCCTCTCTATCAAGGCATCCAAATGCCAGATAGGGCAGGGAACTGTGGTTTACTTGGGACACCTTGTAGGTGGAGGCCAAGTTCAGCCACTCCAACCCAAGATCCAGACTATTCTGGACTGGGTAGCTCCAAAAACCCAGACTCAAGTCAGGGCATTCCTTGGCTTGACTGGGTATTACAGGAGGTTTGTGAAGGGATATGGATCCATTGTGACAGCCCTCACTGAACTCACCTCCAAGAAAATGCCCAAGAAAGTAAACTGGACTGTGGAATGCCAACAGGCCTTTGACACCCTGAAACAGGCAATGTGCTCAGCACCAGTTCTAAAAGCTCCAGATTATTCTAAGCAGTTCATTGTGCAGACTGATGCCTCTGAACATGGGATAGGGGCAGTTTTGTCCCAAACAAATGATGATGGCCTTGACCAGCCTGTTGCTTTCATTAGCAGGAGGTTACTCCCCAGGGAGCAGCGTTGGAGTGCCATTGAGAGGGAGGCCTTTGCTGTGGTTTGGTCCCTGAAGAAGCTGAGACCATACCTCTTTGGGACTCACTTCCTAGTTCAAACTGACCACAGACCTCTCAAATGGCTGATGCAAATGAAAGGTGAAAATCCTAAACTGTTGAGGTGGTCCATCTCCCTACAGGGAATGGACTTTATAGTGGAACACAGACCTGGGACTGCCCATGCCAATGCAGATGGCCTTTCCAGGTTCTTCCACTTAGAAAATGAAGACTCTCTTGGGAAAGGTTAGTCTCATCCTCTTTCGTTTGGGGGGGGGTTGTGTAAGGAAATGCCTCCTTGGCATGGTTGCCCCCTGACTTTTTGCCTTTGCTGATGCTATGTTTACAATTGAAAGTGTGCTGAGGCCTGCTAACCAGGCCCCAGCACCAGTGTTCTTTCCCTAACCTGTACTTTTGTATCCACAATTGGCAGACCCTGGCATCCAGATAAGTCCCTTGTAACTGGTACTTCTAGTACCAAGGGCCCTGATGCCAAGGAAGGTCTCTAAGGGCTGCAGCATGTCTTATGCCACCCTGGAGACCTCTCACTCAGCACAGACACACTGCTTGCCAGCTTGTGTGTGCTAGTGAGGACAAAACGAGTAAGTCGAAATGGCACTCCCCTCAGGGTGCCATGCCAGCCTCTCACTGCCTATGCAGTATAGGTAAGACACCCCTCTAGCAGGCCTTACAGCCCTAAGGCAGGGTGCACTATACCATAGGTGAGGGTGCCAGTGCATGAGCATGGTACCCCTACAGTGTCTAAACAAAACCTTAGACATTGTAAGTGCAGGGTAGCCATAAGAGTATATGGTCTGGGAGTCTGGCAAACACGAACTCCACAGCACCATAATGGCTACACTGAAAACTGGGAAGTTTGGTATCAAACTTCTCAGCACAATAAATGCACACTGATACCAGTGTACATTTTATTGTAAAATACACCACAGAGGGCACCTTAGAGGTGCCCCCTGAAACTTAACCGACTATCTGTGTAGGCTGACTAGTTTTAGCAGCCTGCCACAAACCGAGACATGTTGCTGGCCCCATGGGGAGAGTGCCTTTGTCACTCTGAGGCCAGTAACAAAGCCTGCACTGGGTGGAGATGCTAACACCTCTCCCAGGCAGGAATTGTCACACCTGGCGGTGAGCCTCAAAGGCTCACCTCCTTTGTGCCAACCCAGCAGGACACTCCAGCTAGTGGAGTTGCCCGCCCCCTCCGGCCATGCCCCACTTTTGGCGGCAAGGCCGGAGAAAATAATGAGAAAAACAAGGAGGAGTCACTGGCCAGTCAGGACAGCCCCTAAGGTGTCCTGAGCTGAGGTGACTCTAACTTTTAGAAATCCTCCATCTTGCAGATGGAGGATTCCCCCAATAGGGTTAGGATTGTGACCCCCTCCCCTTGGGAGGAGGCACAAAGAGGGTGTACCCACCCTCAGGGCTAGTAGCCATTGGCTACTAACCCCCCAGACCTAAACACGCCCTTAAATTTAGTATTTAAGGGCTACCCTGAACCCTAGAAAATTAGATTCCTGCAACTACAAGAAGAAGGACTGCCTAGCTGAAAACCCCTGCAGCGGAAGACCAGAAGACGACAACTGCCTTGGCTCCAGAAACTCACCGGCCTGTCTCCTGCCTTCCAAAGATCCTGCGCCAGCGACGCCTTCCAAAGGGACCAGCGACCTCGACATCCTCTGAGGACTGCCCCTGCTTCGAAAAGACAAGAAACTCCCGAGGACAGCGGACCTGCTCCAAGAAAAGCTGCAACTTTGTTTCCAGCAGCTGTAAAGAACCCTGCAAGCTCCCCGCAAGAAGCGTGAGACTTGCAACACTGCACCCGGCGACCCCGACTCGGCTGGTGGAGAACCGACACCTCAGGAGGGACCCCAGGACTACTCTGATACTGTGAGTACCAAAACCTGTCCCCCCTGAGCCCCCACAGCGCCGCCTGCAGAGGGAATCCCGAGGCTTCCCCTGACCGCGACTCTTTGAACCTAAAGTCCCGACGCCTGGGAGAGACCCTGCACCCGCAGCCCCCAGGACCTGAAGGACCGGACTTTCACTGGAGAAGTGACCCCCAGGAGTCCCTCTCCCTTGCCCAAGTGGAGGTTTCCCCGAGGAATCCCCCCCTTGCCTGCCTGCAGCGCTGAAGAGATCCCGAGATCTCTCATAGACTAACATTGAAAACCCGACGCTTGTTTCTACACTGCACCCGGCCGCCCCCGCGCCGCTGAGGGTGAAATTTCTGTGTGGACTTGTGTCCCCCCCGGTGCCCTACAAAACCCCCCTGGTCTGTCCTCCGAAGACGCGGGTACCTACCTGCAAGCAGACCGGAACCGGGGCACCCCCTTCTCTCCAGTCTAGCCTATGCGTTTTGGGCACCACTTTGAACTCCGCACCTGACCGGCCCTGAGCTGCTGGTGTGGTAACTTTGGGGTTGCTCTGAACCCCCAACGGTGGGCTACCTTGGACCAAGAACTAAGCCCTGTAAGTGTCTTACTTACCTGGTTAACCTAACAAATACTTACCTCCCCTAGGAACTGTGAAAATTGCACTAAGTGTCCACTTTTAAAACAGCTATTTGTGAATAACTTGAAAAGTATACATGCAATTTTGATGATTTGAAGTTCCTAAAGTACTTACCTGCAATACCTTTCGAATGAGATATTACATGTAGAATTTGAACCTGTGGTTCTTAAAATAAACTAAGAAAAGATATTTTTCTATATAAAAACCTATTGGCTGGATTTGTCTCTGAGTGTGTGTACCTCATTTATTGTCTATGTGTATGTGCAACAAATGCTTAACACTACACCTTGGATAAGCCTACTGCTCGACCACACTACCACAAAATAGAGCATTAGTATTATCTATTTTTACCACTATTTTACCTCTAAGGGGAACCCTTGGACTCTGTGCATGCTATTCCTTACTTTGAAATAGCACATACAGAGCCAACTTCCTACATGAGTGTTACTGGCATACAGTGTAGTTACATAGAGTGAAGTGGCATGTACTGGAATATTGTAGAGTAAAGTGGCATAGAGTGGAATGCCATAGAGTGGAACACCATAGAGTGTAATACAGTAGAGTGGACTGGCGTAGATTGTAGTGTTGTAGAATGGAGTGATGTACAGCAGATTGTCGTGGAGTAGAGTGGAATACAGTGTAATGGCATAAAGTGCAGTGGCCTATAAAGAAATAGCATAAAGTGCAGTGGTGTAGAGTGAGGTGGCGTACAGTGGAGTTGTAGACTGAGGTGGCGTACAGTGGAGTGGCACAGAGTGGAACTGCATACAGGGGTACAGCCTACAGCGCAGTAGCGTAGAGTGGAAGAGCAAACAGTCTACTGGTTTACACTGGAGTGTCATAAAATGGAGTGGTGTAGAATCTAATAGTGTACAGTGTAGTGGCATAGAGTGGAGTGGGGTAAATGGAAAACCATACAATAGATTAGCTTTTAGAGGCGTCACCTATAGTGGAGAGGCATACAGTGGAATGGCGTAGAGTGTACTGGTCTGAAGTGGAGTACAATGGAGTGGCATACAGTGGAGTAGCATACAGTTGAGTGGTGTAGAGTGGAATAACATTGAGTGTTACTAGAGAACAGTATAGTGACAGAGTGGAGTGGCTTGTAGTGGAATAGCCTAGAGTAGAGTGGTGTAGAATAGAGTGTTGTACAGTGGAATAGGGTAGAGTGTAGTTGGGTAGAGTGAACTGGCATTAAGTGGAGTGGCGTAGAGTGGAGTGAGTTACAGTGTAGTGGCATACAATGGAATAACATAGAATCGAGTGGAGAATAGTGGAGTGGAGTAAAGTGGAGTGGCATAGAGTGGAGTGCTGTAGAGTGTAATAATGTAGAATGGAGTGTTGTAGAATAGAGCAGGACACAGTGTAGTGGGGTAGGCAGTAGTGGTGTACAATGTAATAACGTACTGTGGAGTGGTTTAGAGAGGAGTGTTGTAGCGAAAGGAGTGGCATACAATTAAACAAAGTTGAGTGTAGTGCCGCAGAGTGGAGTGTAATAGAGTGGGGTGGCATACAGTGGAGTAACGTTCAGTGGAATGGTGCGGAGTGGAATATTGTTGAGTGTTACTGGCATACAGTGTAGTGACATAGAGTGAAGTGGCATATAGTGGAATATTGTAAAGTGGCATAGAGTGGAACACCATAACGTGTAATACGGTAGAGTGGACTGGCGTAGATTGTAGTCTTGTAGAATGGATTGATGTACACTGGATTGTCATGGAGTTGGGGCGAGTATAATAGCGTGGCATACAGTGTAGTGACATAAAGTACAGTGGCCTGTAAAGAAATAGCATAAAGTGCAGTGGCATGGACTGAGGTGGCGTTCAGTGGAGTGGCATAGAGTGGAATAGCGTAGAGTGGAGCTGCGTACAGTGGGACAGCCTACAGTGCAGTAGCGTAGAGTGGAAGAGCAACAGTGTACTGGCGTATACTGGAGCGTCATAAAATGAAGTGGTGTAGAGTCTAATAGTGTACAGTGTAGTGGGGGTAGAGTGGAGTGGGGTAAAGTGGAACGGTGTACAATGGATTAGCTTATAGAGGAGTCACCCATAGTGGAGAGGCATACAGTGGAGTGGCGTAGAGTGTACTGGTCTTGAGGGGAGTACAATGGAGTGGCATACAGTGGAGTAGCATACAGTTGAGTGGTGTAGAGTAGAATAACATTGAGTGTTACGAGCATACAGTTCAGTGACAGAGTGGAGTGGCTTATAATGGAGTAGCCTAAGGTACACTAGCATGGAATGGAGTGTTGTACAGTGGAATAGGGTAGACTGTAGTAGGGAAGAGTGGACTAGCATTAAGTGGAGTGGCACAGAGTGGAGTGAGTTACAGTGTAGTGGCGTACAATGGAATAACATAGAATTGAGTGTACAGTGGAGTGGCATTAAGTGGAGTGCAGTAGAGTGGAATAACGTAGAGTGGAGTGTTGTAGAGTAGAGCGGGCTACAGTGTAGTAGGGTAGACAGTAGAGGTGTACAATGTAATAATGTACTGTAGAGTGGTGTGAAGTAGAGTGTTGTAGAGAGGAGTGGCATACAGTTAAGCAGTGCTGAGTGCAGTGCTGTAGAGTGGAGTGTCATAGAGTGGGGTGGCGTACAGTGGAGTAACGTGCAGTGGAATGGTGGAGATTGGAATATTGTTGAGTGTTACTGGCATACAGTGTAGTGACATGGAGTGAAGTGGCATATACTGGAATATTGTAGAGTAAAGTGGCATAGAGTGGAATGCCGTAGAGTGGAACACCATAGAGTAGAGTAGAGTGGACTGGCGTAGATAGTAGTGTTGTAGAATTGAGTGATGTTCAGTTGATTGTCACGGAGTAGAGTGCTGTATAGTAAAGTGGCATACAGTGCAGTGGCATAAAGTGCGGTGGCCTATAAAGAAATAGCATAAAGTGCAGTGGTGTAGACTGAAGTGGCATAGTGTGGAGTGGCATAGAGTGGAATAACGTAGAGTGGAGTTGCATTCAGTGGGATAGCCTACAGTGCAGTAGCGTAGAGTGGAAGAGCAAACAGTGTACTGGCATACACTGGGGTGTCATAAAATGGTGTGATGTAGAATGTAATAGTGTACAGTGTAGTGGTGGAGAATGGAGTGGCTAGAGTGGAGTGTGGTAAAGTGGAATGGCATACAATAGATTAGCTTATAGAGGAGTCACCTATAGTGGTGTAGAGTGTATGGGTCTGGAGTGGAGTGGTATACAGGGGAGTAGCGTAGAGTGGAGTGGTGTAGAGTGGGGTGTTGTAGAGTGGAATAACGTAGAGCGGAGCCTTGTGGAGCAAAGTGGGGTACAGTGTAGTGGGGAAGACAGGAGTGTACAATGTAATAATGTACTGTGGAGTGGTGTAGAGTGGAGTGTTGTAGAGAGGAGTGTCATACAGTTAAACAACGTTGAGAGTAGTGCTATAGAGTGGAGTGTCATAGAGTGAGGTGGCATACAGTGGAGTAATGTACAGTGGAATGGTGTAGAGTGGAATAATGTTGAATGTTACTGGTGTACAGTGTAGTGACAGAGTGAAGTGGCATATACTGGAATATTGTAGAGTAAAGTGGCATAGAGTGTAATGCCGTACAGTGGAACACCATAGAATGTAGTACGGTAGAGGGGACTGGCTTAGATTGTAGTGTCGTACAATGGAGTGATGTACGGTAGATTGTCGTGGAGTAGAGTACCGTATAGTAGAGTGACTGTAGGAAGCTGGCCTGGTGTGTAGTGGTACCTATGGCACTTACACCTTATACCAGGTCCAATTATCCCTTATTAGTGTAGTGTAGGCAGTGTCTAGCAGCCAGGCTCTCTAGAGGTAGCTGTGAATGAGCAGCCAAGGCTTATCTAGGAGACATGCAAACCTCATGCAATACCACTGTAGTCACACAGTACTCACACACCTGAAATAAAACACACAGTGTGACAAAAATAAAGGTACTTTATTTTGGTGACACGAATACCAAAAATACAATAGAGACTATAGTCCCTTAGGAGGGAAGTAATGCAGAAATTATATACACTAGTATGCAGAAATAGGCATAAAAACAGTTAGAAAACAGTGCAATTAGTGAAAATAAAAATAGTTAGAAATGGGCCTAGGGGAGCACAAACCATATACTAAGAAAGTGGAATGTGAAAGTCGGTCCCCCACCTAGGCAAGTGTAGTGTGTAGAGAGGAGCTGGGAGTACTAGAAAAGCCCAAAGGTAAGTGCCACAACCCACCCAGGAAAGCAGGAGTAAATCACAGCACGTTTCCCAGATCACACACAGAGAAGAAAAGAAGTATTATGCAAAACCCAGAAGAGACTGCAAGACACCAACAGTGGATTACTGGACAAGAAGACCTGTGGAAGAAGGGGACCAAGTCCAAGATGCACAGAAGAGTCCAGGAAGAGCAGGAACCCCTGCTAACCCGGATGAAGGTGCAAAAGGTGAACCACCGGTGAAGAGTCAGCACTGCACCCAAGAAGGCGAAGTGGGGTTCTTAGCGGGTGCAAGTGATGTTCCACACCGGATGGAGGTTTACAGTTGGGTTTGCGCCATCGGAGCCTGCTAACAAACCTTGGCACATGCAAAGCTTGCAATTAGTGGAAAATGGTGCTGCCGGGGACCAGGTGGACTCTACCCAGGAGGAGGAGTCAGAGGGGTCCTTCAGCGACACTGGGAGCCCACAGAAGACCAGGCATCGCACACAGGAGTCCCACAGGACAGGGACAAGAAAATTACAGAAGAGGCCCACGCAGCACCACGACAAAGGCTCCCACGCTGCCGGAGACCCACTCAGGGAGCTGTACGTCGCAGGATAGGGTGCTGGGGGCCGGAGCTTCAAGATGCACAAAGATCTTGGAGGAAGGATGCCAACAAGCCTTGGCAGCTGCAAAGGATGTTGGGCATGGGGGTACTGTCTTGTGTAGGGAGACAAGGTCTTACCTCCACCAAAGTTGGAAAGTTGGAAGAGAGGACCATCAGTACCACTTCAGTCTGCCACTTGTGATGCAGGATCCACGCAGCTCAGCAGGAGAGGGGATCCACGCAGCCAGTCGTCGTCGCAGTTGGTGCCTGCAGAAGCAGGGGAGAGATTTCTTCACCCCAAGGGAGATTCCTTCTTCCTTCTGATGCAGGCTGAAGATGGACTTGTCCTCAGAGGATGCTCGACTGGGGATATGTTGCGGTTGCTGGAAGGAGCAGGAGATACAATGTTGCAGGAGGCGTCTTGCTTGTTTGTTGCAGCTTGCAGGGTCCTGAAGAGACAAGATTCCGTTTCCTCAGCCAGAAGTCGGAGTGGAGGATGCAGAGGATTCCTACTGGAGTCTTGCAATCCGAATCCGAGGAACCACCCAAAGGAGATACCCTAAGTAGCCCTGAAAGGGGGATTGGTCACCTAGCTAGGTGGCCTTCTATCAGGAGGGGGCTCTGACGTCACCTGCTGTCACTGGCCACTCAGATGCTCCCAGAGTTCCCTGCCAACCTTGAATCCAAGATGGCAAAACCCAGGAACCCTCTGGAGGAGCTCTGAGTACCACCCCTGGGGTGGTGATGGACAGGGAAGTGGTCACTCCCCTTTCCTTTGTCCAGTTTCATGCAAAAGCAGGGACTGGGGGTCCCTGAACCTGGTAGACTGGTTTATGCAAGGAGGGCATCAAATGTGCCCTTCAAAGCATTTCCAATGGCTTAGGGAGGCTACCCCTCCCAAGCCTGTAACACCTATTTCCAAAAGAAGAGGGTGTAACACCCCTCTCCCAAAGGAAATCGTTTGTTCTGCCTTCCTGGGCTCGAGCTTCTCAAGCAACAGGAGGGCAGAAACCTGTCTGGGAGGTGGCAGCAGCTTAGACTGCCTGGAAACCCTCAGAAGACTGTAACGGCAATTCTGGGGGCCCTCTAAGGAGCCCCCAGAATGGATGGAATCATACAACCAACGCTTGCAAAAGCCTTGGGGTATGATTCCAACATGTTTGATATCAAACATGCCTATGTTCGGAGTTACCATTATGTAGCTGGACATAGGTAGTGACCTATGTCCATTACACGCGTAAAATGGCATCCCTGCACTCACGAAGTCTGTGAACATGGGCCTGGAGTTCATGGAGGCACCTCTGCTAGTGCAGGGGGGCCCTCACACAAAGGTTCTTTGCACCCTGCCCTCTGGACTAGCAGGCCTACCATAAGGGTGACTTATAAGTGACCTGGTGTAGTGAAAAATGGCAGTGAAAGGGTGCTTGCACCTTTTCAAGCAGGCTGCAATAGCAGAAGTGCAGAAGACTTTGCATGGGCTCCCTATGGGTGGCAAAATATATGCTGCAGCCCACAGGGATCCCCTGGAACACCAATGCCCTGGTAAACTAGGTACCATATACTATGGACTTATAATGGGGCACCAGTGTGCCAATTGTGAGTGAAATACTGTGATAACAGTAACCAACAACTAAATTTAAGGGAGCGAGCATAACTACTGGGGTCCTGGTTAGCAGGATCCCAGTAGACACAGTCAAACACACTGACAAACAGGCCAAAAGTGGGGGTAACCAAGCTAGGAAGTGGCTACTTTCCTACAGTGACGTACAGTGGAGTGGCATAACGTGCAGTGGCCTATAAAGAAATAGCATAAAGTGCAGTGGTATAGACTGAAGTGGCGTACAGTGGAGTGGCATAGAGTTGAAAAGCGAAGAGTGGAGTTGCGTACAGTGGGATAGCCTACAGTGCAGTAGTGTAGAGTGGAAGAGCAAACAGTGTACTGAAGTACATTGGAGTGTCATAAAATGGAGTGGTGTAGAGTGTAACAGTGTACAGTGTAGTGGTGTTGATGCGTAGAGCGGAGTGTGGTGAAGTGGAATGTCGCATAAAGGATTAGTTTATAGAGGAGTCAAATATAGTCCACACCCTCTGCCAAGGCTCCCCCAAGAGTTTCATATGCATGTGTCCTCCGCCGTTTGTCCTCGGCCACAGATGTTATTACATTTTTAGGGGCATCCCCTTGCCTAGTACACCGGTTTCTTAGTCCTCATGCACCAGTCAATACCGGTCACCCATTTACCCATTCATTTATCATCGAGACTACAGCATTTCCCCATCTCATAATGAGGTCAAAACCACCACCATCATGGCCACATCATCAAAGAAGAACATGTTACACTAAATGGTAATTTTTGGTAGTATGTGTGAATAGTGCAAGTAGTGTTACATTTATATTTTTTAAAATATTTAGTTATATATTGTGCTGTGGTAAACTTCATGATAAGGCAGTATCTGACCGGCTAAAGGATTGTGGTGTTTACCAAAGGTAAAAGACAGCCATGTCATTTTCAGAACATTTTATCTACGTTTCATTGCATTCTGGGTTAGGGTTCTTAGATCTAGGTAAGTAGGAGGTTTATTGCTGTTCCCTACCTAATACACTTTATTAACGTGTTAAAAGGTAAAGAAATGTATTTATAATTTTCTATATATTTCTACAATGGTTTTTAAGTAGCGTGACAATTTGTAGCTGTTAATGTGGTATCCATAGAAATTTTACTGAATATTTCAATATGTTAAAAATGGAAAGTACACTGTAGCCTATATTTGTAAAATACAGGGTACTAAATTGTATTTTAAAATGTTTAACACATTTTGGGCAGTACACCTGAGGTAGTAGCATGATAATCTGCCCATTTTTTTAAAAAATGTATAGAAATGTGTACGTATTATTCCCTTTTACCACTTTAGAAAATTGAGAGGGGGGAGAGAGATTATGTGCTTGTCCTGAGGATGATGGTGCTGAAGTACTTTTGGCACTGAAACACCGTGTCGACTATTAAAAACAAAATCGCAATTAAACACAGGTGTTTAATAACTTTAAGCATAATATTAATATAATAATGCTACGGGATGTAAATAATTGGTGAATTTGAACTCATGTCATATCTAGAATATACATAGTTTGTGGCTTTTAATGGTAGAAATACGTTTACAACATTTTATGAATATAAAATTCTAATAAAAATGTTTTTGTATAAATCTTCAGTGAGATTGTCAATTTTGTGCATATTCGGTTCTTGCCATGGGTCTTCAAATTATGGGCTGCTCCTTGCCTGGGTGGGAGGCAGTATCTGGCTACAATGGGGGTGTGAACGGCTCAGGTGGAGGGTATAATGGTCAGCAAATTTAAATGCTAAATCATGTTGCTCGCAAAAACGTGTGTTGGCACAGAGCGAGCAGAAATACACATATGAATTGTAATTTGATAAATACGGACATATTTGTAAGTTACAAATGTGTAATCACAAAAATAGATGAGTCATAGACAAAGCCGCCACACTCTCCAGCCCAAACAATGAATTCCCCCATGGTACTCGTACACAAATACAACTACTGTGTGCAGACGTTATTTAAAACCCAGGCTCGTGCCTAAGAACATATTCACTCAATAGACCGTCTGGTGCGGAAAACTATACACATGAAAGAATTGTTACGCTGCAGACAGGCAGTAATAAAGTTCAAGATGGACATAGTCAAGTTAGGACGGTAATACGTTCAGAGCCCCTACATGACTTATAAAAGTGCCATATTGTCCGAAAATGGCACAGTTGAGCATGCAGTCGAGGATAAAGAAACGGTAAAACATTAAAAAAGGTTTGTGATGTGCCTATGTTATCCTAAAGTTTGCCATCTTCCGGGGCGTAGGAGTAGTATCTGTATTGGTAGATCTGTTTTTTTTTGTAATACATGTGTGTTTTTGACAGCTCACTAACCCGGAAGTCAGAGGGTACCTGGGAATTGTAGTTTATGGGGCCAGAGTGATTTTTTTAAAAAAGAAGGGTGGTATATTTGTGTATTTCGAGTAATACGATAGTTGCTGCACAGCCGACAAAGGAGAACCAAAGGGAAATGTCCTAAGTTCGTAAGACACAATCTACGGTTGTACTGTGACAACCACAACGCAGGTTGGAAATGATTAGGAGTTTTAACTGGAGACTATTTCCAGTAGTGATAAAATGAATAAGCGAGAAAGGCTTTATAGCGCGAGCTGACTCATTACAGACACCTACAGATGTATAGGCCACTACTTTCGAAAACAGAATTGCTTATGTGGTAAATGAGTTACAACCATCTCAGTCTCAATATGCCTTTTGAAGGTCAAAGTAGTGAGAACAATGTGGGCAACTATAGTATCAGGGACATAGATACAGTGTCAATGGTGTATAGTTTGGAGTCATCGCTAAGATAACATATGCATTATAGATCTCGAAAGTGCATTTAGTGACACTGGACATGATTGTAATGACGTCCACAGGATTTCATCTTTCAGACCTGTGAAATTGGCTTTAAGACTGAAAATCTACTTTGTTGTTGTCTAAAAACTGTTGACTAATTCCCATAAGTGGTAGGTTGTTCAATGACCTCAGGTCATCTTCGTGGTGTTGCACAGTCCAAAAATGTGCTGTCAAGTTGGTGGATGATCGCGCACATCTGATGTTGCTACCATGTTCCAAAATATGTGTTTTAATTTTTGGTGTTGTCATAACCACTCCCCTAAAAAAAAAAAAAGAACCACTGTCTATAATCCATAAAGCCAAGAAAATATGATGGGCGGGATGCAGGCCAACCATGTGTAGCAGAGACGTCTTCACTCACCTCACATACATACAGTGATTTATTTCTTTGTGAATTAGAAGCAGTGTCACATCTGTGCCTGATTCTGCCCTTTTCTGCATCCTCAATATAAAGATGATGGGCCAGGAGTGTCTTTATTCCTTGGCCCGCACCGATCCAGAGCACAAATATGAGAGGATGCA
Source organism: Pleurodeles waltl (assembly GCF_031143425.1). Classification (NCBI taxonomy): domain Eukaryota; kingdom Metazoa; phylum Chordata; class Amphibia; order Caudata; family Salamandridae; genus Pleurodeles; species Pleurodeles waltl. The sequence goes on along the minus strand of NC_090444.1, from coordinate 577,131,511 downwards.
TTACAATATATTTGAATACCTATGAAGTTCGGTCTGTGCAGCATTTCACCACATATGAATTGTATTTCTCTAAAAACTGGCAAACCCCACACCATGGGAAATGTCACTACTGTAAACATTATTTTAAGATCAATTTATTTATTAAATCATATACTACAGCTAGAGCCATATAGAAACTGTACACAAAGAACAATATAAAATCCAAGTAGGAACATTAACTATGTCAATGTGGTTTGTTGAGAATAGGAAGGTAGCATCAACATATCTGAAATAGGGAAATATATAGTATTAGATTTAAAGGGGAGGAAGAAAGAAAAGAAAGGAAAAAATGAGGTAAAAAAAGAGAAGAAAAAGGTAAAAGATAAAAATTGGCAAGAACGTGGAAAAGGCATCCAAGTAAATACATATGATAGATGCTAAACGGAATATACAAAACATTTCTTTAACTAAGAAGGAATAAATCAATATGAATAACAAATACCTATTAAGAAAATATATAAACGAAGAACTAAATTAAGAGTTTTGCTTACATATGTTATTGATCACTGGTAGCCATAATTGTTCATGTTTTGTGGCCAATGGAACGGACTTCAAATTATATGTGCCTAATCTATTATTTTGACACATTAGATTCAACCATACTTGAATTGAAACATTTTCTTTCATTTTAAAATTAGAAGTAATAACCTGGAAGGAAAATGCAATTAATAAATCAACCAGTTTTACCAGCAATACATGTTGTGACATGATAACATGTACTCCAACCAAAATATTTTTGTAAAGAAAAGAGTGATAACACTATAGTGAATACAATAATTTTAAACTATACTTCTTTCCAAAATGCAATAACTTTGGAACAAGTAGCAAATATATGTATGTATAACACATCAAGACTATCAAATCTCCACCAAGTCTCTTGATACACCAAGACAAATTCAGATAATTTGTCTGAAGGATAATTTATCTGGTTAAAGAAGACAACATGAGTCTCTAACAAACTAGCAAAATGTGCAGTAGAATGTGATTTCAACCATATTTTGTCCCAAAAATGTATAATCCATGAACAACCCAATTCTGTTTCCCAACAACACTCAATATTGAATTTTGGTCTTGTAGAGCCCAAAGAATTATGTAGTTTCCTACAGAATCTTTTGCATACACAGTGTCCTAAGGGATCAAACTTGTATGCGAACAATTGTGTTTAGCAGACAATAATATAGCATGCAGTGTGGAGTGAAGAATGTCCTTCAGTATAGAATATCTGGGATAGTGTTGCACTGGTATATCAAACTTTGCAGAAATGTCAGAGAAGGAGAGTCTGCCCTACCAAGTGGTGCCAACCCAGTCCTGGACCCTTGGAAGTGGGTTTGAAGTGCTTCTCCAGCATAATCCTTGCATCGTTGTCGATGCAAGGTCTCAGAACTGTTGCATCTCTTTATTCTAGCTGCATAGCAGCTGCTGGGAGGATCGACTCCATCAATGCCATTGCATGACTCTGAACCGGCGTATTGCCTTTCCTTGTGGTCCAGTGACCAAACATTGCCTCAACTGCACCCTGCAGCTCATCTTTGACAATGACGTGACTAAGGTACTTTGCAGCGGGCCAATTGTAGTTCGCCTGAACTTTTGACTTTGTCACAGTCCAGCACGATCAGGTATCATTGGTTGGTGCTTTTTGCTTCAAAGCTCTATTCTTCAGTATAATGTTTTAAAATTCATACCTCCGGTTCTACAAACTGGATTTTGGTTCTTTTGGTCTTGTTTTATTTATTTAATTAAGCTCTGTTTTTCTAATTAGGTGTCATTTCTTATTGTGTGGTGTTTTCACTGCTTTAGTGTTTGTAGTGTTGCACAAAAACGTTACGCATTGCCTCTAAAGTTAAGCCTTACTGCTCTGTGCCATGTTACCAGTGAGTGAGCACAGGTTAATTTAGGGAGTGTTTGTAACTTACTCTGACTAGGACTGTGGTTCCTGCCTGGACAGGCTGCATTCCTCTGCCATCCAGAAACCCAATTTCTAACAACTTGCGTGACAAAAGGACTCTTTACCACAGAACTTCTTAAGGGGTAAAACTTTAGTTTTAGATATACTGAGTTATACTGAGAGACTTGTGTATATCTGTTAAGTTAATAAAAAAAAACTATATGGTTGATAGCATAAAAAATAAAATGTCATCAGCATAAGCTGTGAGATTTGTATGATGATCTTTAATATCAAACCCAGTGAAATTTAGAGAACATATGAGTTGGATAAAAAATGGTTTGAATGCTAAAGTAAAGATGGGAAGTCATAAGAGACAGTGTCAATGGTGTATAGTTTGGAGTCATCGCTAAGATAACATATGCATTATAGATCTCGAAAGTGCATTTAGTGACACTGGACATGATTGTAATGACGTCCACAGGATTTCATCTTTCAGACCTGTGAAATTGGCTTTAAGACTGAAAATCTACTTTGTTGTTGTCTAAAAACTGTTGTCTAATTCCCATAAGTGGTAGGTTGTTCAATGACCTCAGATCTCAGGTCATCTTCGTGGTGTTGCACAGTCCAAAAATGTGCTGTCAAGTTGGTGGATGATCGCGCACATCTGATGTTGCTACCATGTTCCAAAATACTGTATGTGTTTTAATTTTTGGTGTTGTCATAACCACTCCCCTAAAAAAAAAAAAGAACCACTAGTGTTTGTAGTGTTGCACAAAAACGTTACGCATTGCCTCTAAAGTTAAGCCTTACTGCTCGGTGCCATGTTACCAGTGAGTGAGCACAGGTTAATTTAGGGAGTGTTTGTAACTTACTCTGACTAGGACTGTGGTTCCTGCCTGGACAGGCTGCATTCCTCTGCCATCCAGAAACCCAATTTCTAACAACTTGCGTGACAAACTTGAATGCTAAAGTAAAGATGGGAAGTCATAAGAGACAACCTTGTCTAATACTTCTCTGTAAAGGAAAATAGGCAGACTGTGTAGCGTTAACAAACATTGAAAGAGCAGAATACAATAAATATATTAAGACTAGAAATTTAGGGCCACATCCATGCCATAATAAAGCGTTCCTCAGAAATTGCCAGTTAACTCTGTCAAATGTTTTTTCCAGCATTTAAAGAAAGGGCAGTCATAAAGTGTCTTAGATTAGAAGCATCATTAATAATAATATTAAGAAAAGTACAAGAGTTATCTTCTATATTGCGACCTTATACAAAACCTGTTTGTTCTAGCCCAATTATAGTGAGCAAAATACTTTTCCAATCCCAGTGCAAGGGCCTTACCACATAGTTTACAGTCACTATCTATAAGAGATAGTGGTCTAGAATGTTGGCCAATGTGGGAATTTCTTCCTTTCATCAATATAAGGCATGTCATTGCTTTTGTGAAGGATCCCTTAGAAGCATTTAAAACATGTGTACAAATTTCTACTGTAAACCCATCAGAACCAGGTACTTTTGTTTGTGAGGAGTTTTTTAAGTGCAGTAAGTATTTCATTATTAGTCAGAGGCTTTTCAAGGGAGGAAAAATCAAGAGGTTCTGTACTGTTTTCATATGTTTAAAATAAATATCCAATATGTCATTTGATAGTGTTATAAATAGGAGAGTGGAGATTCATGGAATATTGAAAAAAAACTATTCCCAATCTCTGAATTTTTGAAACCTGCACAACCTTGTGCATTAAGAATCGATTTGACAGCCAATATTTCTATTTTAAATTTGAGATAGTTTGCAAGGAGGGGGTTGTATCTATTCTTATCTCTATAATATCAAAGGATTTTGGAGCTACTGGGCTCTTAGTGCTAAATCAACACACTCTGGGACTGATTTAGGTCTCGGCGGAGGGAATACTTTGTCAAAAACGTGACAAATATCCCTTCCGCCTTATTACCATTTCAAGAGGATATCATAGGATCATTATTAGGCAGACGGGATATCTATCACGTTTGTGATGGAGAATTCCCCTCTGCCAAGACCTATATCAGACTCTTTGTTCCCTCAGTAAATCAATAGATACTGCAAGAGCCACGTTGGTGGTGGTCCTTCAGTCTAGGGAGATCCCAAAGTGATGTCTATAGAGACTGGTGGCTTGGTGTATGTGACCTGAGTCTTGTCCTGGGCCTGTTCAATTTTATAATGAAATATCGATTTATGGATGTTAACTTTTAATGCTTTAACTGTGTATGCCATATGCCCAATTGTTGCATCTGTCTCTCAGAGTAACTCCTGTACAAACCCACTGATGTTAACATACGAGTTTAACTACCATTCCTGTAACCCGCTGTGACCCTGTATTCTGTGTTGTAAAATACTCTGATGTCTTTGGGCCATGTCTGCGCTATATAAAATCGCACAATAAATACAATCAAAAGTTTAGTACCTAATGATTAAAGACTTGAAGGATTCAAAATAAAACCCTTTAATATACACAAATATTCTTTATTGATTGGAAAGAAAGTCTTTTGATTTATTTCATGCAGCTGGATTGCTCCTTACATCGCATTGTCCACGAACAAAGGTTCATACATCCACTGGCAGGGGTTATTTGTTTATTACATCTGAAGATTGAGATATATAAAAAAAAAAAAACTTCCAACAATATAGAATAAAAAAAATCACGCAGTAAAAGAAGCCATGCCTACTGTTGTCTCTGCTCATGCACCAGCCTCACACGAAGGTAGCCATTACTACTGCAGTGTTTTCACTGTCACTAAGCAGCAGGGTCACGTGCCCACGTACGTCCTCACGGCGCTTGGCCAATTAACGAGGGGCTTAGTTACTGAAAGTGGCGCGAGAGTGCCAGTGACACATTAAGCTAGGAATGGATAGATATGGCGAACAAGACGCACATGGCAGTCGTTACTGAAGCAGCGAAGAAAGCTGAATGTAGCTCTCGCTGACCAGGGCAATTACTGAATGTGTAACTTAAACTCGATTAAGCCTGTGTTAAATGTTATTTTATGGGTCGTGTCAATGGCTAAAAAAAATAAACTGTCTTGACAATAGCATGCAGACTTTTGTTGGCGTCCCATTTTTCTATGGAAGGTTAATAATTGGGGTTCAAACGACTTTAAGCCCATACTTCAACATGGCTGCCGACTTCGGAAGCTTTAGCAGTGCGTTTCTTTCTTGTACTTTCTCTATGTTCACTGCCAAATACACATCTGTTATCCCTATTTCTAAGACTTAGGTAGATGACGTACTTGGCAGGGGGTGGGCTTCGCCCGTTACCACAGCCACCAAGAACATATGTAGATTGACAGAATGGGTAGCAAATAGCGGCACTCCCCTTTCTTGTACTCTGCCCTGCCATCGTTTATACGAAGGGGGGTAAAAACTACAGGGGGGCGGGACCGTTTTTGGAGGGAGCGTACGAGACTCGAACGCGAGCGACAATCTGTAGGGCCAATTGCCATGCAGGGGGCGTGCGTCCTAACCGCAGTCCACCAATGGATGCTGGCGAGGGGTGTGGCCCTGGTTCCAAACGCTCGGCGGCGCCATGGGCTGAAAACTAAACCGAGATGGAATCTCCCAGTCTGAACCGGTTTCAGCCGGTTCCTAGTTTGTAGCATTAGGAGGGGAAGCAGCGCCTCCCGCACTCCCCCCAGTGCCCCACCGCTTGTAACGCAGCGCAACACCCGCTAACAGGCCCAGTTAAACAACATCCAATCTAAGAGAAGCACCGTAACTGAGAGAAACACGCCGCCCAACCTCACACAATCCGAGCCCGCCGCATACCACGCCCGGATAGGAGAGGCACAGCCTCCGCTTAGAGACCGCGCCGGAACCACTGCCGCTGGTAAGAACCCACCAGTGTGAGTGAAGAGGTGGGTGCAGTCTCTGGAGCTTGAGGAGTGTGTCGGAAACTTGGCAGGCAGTGCCTGGTCAGATGGCTAAGGGGGAGCCTTGGGTGCCTGATAAGGGATGTGTAGTAGCGTCACATTGGTAGGTCTTGTTTTTGAATGGAAGACACGCGGGAGGTTTGACAGTTGTCAGTGTTGAGTGTTGCTTTGGAGTTCCTTTGGTAGTATTTTTAGGCGGTGAAGTGCTGGTGTCAGCGTGTCCCTGCAGGTGCTGTGAGGTTAGCGTTGATTTTAAGGTGCCCGGTTAGGCAGGGACGGAGAAGAGGATGAGTTGTGTAGTGGAAATTTCCAGAAGTGGACGAGTGTGTTGGTGCAGGGCGTCACGTGCCTGGAGGGGCGGGGCCATGCGCACGGGGAGGGCGGTATCGCGGCCCTGACGGCGCGAGATGCCAATGCTGCGCGGTAATGTGCTCTTGCACCCTCTTGGTTGCTGTCACGCCCCCTCAGGCATCGTGGATTTTGCGGCACCGCTAAACAGGAAATCCCTTCAACTCTGAACTTTACTCCCACAAGTGCTGTGCGAGTGTGGGGGGTGGGGCCGGGGGCGGCGAACACATGTTGAAAACTTAAGCACTGCGCGGCTGTCTCTGCTTGTCGTGCAGCAAATGCTCGTACTACTGTTGTTTCAGTTCTTGGACCGTCCTCTGGGCTTTGTTGCTATCTCTGTATGCGTACGTTGATTTCTGGATTTGTAAACGAGACCGATCCTTAGTCGTAAGCAAGAACTGGTGAATAAAGCATTCGTTTATTTAGTTGCACAAAAGTAGGCACCGCTAGATATTTTTTATGCGGGCTCTAGAGGCATTGGACGCTGGAACTTACGGCCTTCGTGCAAGTAATGTCTGCTACTTCGAGGTAACTAGGCTTTCCTGGAGTTTGATGCACTGATTCTAGAACCTAGGTGATGGTTTTTTTTTGACAGAATTTCGCAAGTCTTATGCGACACCTGTTTCTCCAGGTAAATCCTAGTTTAATTTGGCATAATTATTTTTTCTCTTCCAGTTCTTTTAATAAGTAACTTAGGGCCAGATGTACGAAAGGATTTTACCCATTCTGTGTCTATGGGAAAAAGCTTTCGTACATATGGCCCTTAGAGAATTAAAAATAACCCAGTCACAACCATAGTTTATAAATGGTGTTGATTGCCCCCTGTCGGCTGATACGCCAGTTGTTCGGTCCCTGTGCTTGTGTGTGCTGACGACATTGTCCTAATGTCGAGCTTTGATAGCTTTCCATTCATCAGGATCAGGAGACCACTACCGATTCTTTAGAAGTGAATGCGCATACACGTGGCAAAACTGGTCACAGAAGAATAATTCATGAAATAAGATTCCCACTACACACCTTTTGTGGAAGTGTTCGGTGACTGCTTCGCTCTGTCAGACATTGTCTTTGAGTGCACTCTGGTGATGAGCGTTTCTCCTCTGAGAAGTATCTCCAGTAACTTAAAGGCTCCTCTTAAGTTGTATGAGCCCACCTACAGTGTGTATTCATTGTTGCTCGTTCATGCTAATAATGGAAGAGCGTTATCTTGCCACACTGTTTATACTGAACATGTGGTTCACGAGTTTCTGTATGCTTACGAATATAAATAATTCTTTATGCATACTATGAGGTATCCACTAAGCATCCGTTAAAGAGCAGTGACTGTTGCAGCAGATTCTAGCATACATGCTCTTAATGCATTTTCTTATGTTTTTAGTATAGCAAATCAAATTTGCCATCACCGAATAAGACAATAAATCAGTGCCCCAAGATGTTAAGTCTGCCCTTTCAACATTGTGTGGTTTTTACACTTTAAAGCAATACCTTAGTTAAAAAAAATGTTTTTCATTTTTGAATTTTTTGTTCATCAGAGAGGTAATTTAGCTTGGGTGGACATTGCTAATCCAGGCTTCAATGTGTTCTCTAAATGATGGAGTTATGAAACTTTTCAAACACTCAACCCCCAGTAACAGGCCTGGGTTTAACCCATTGTTACTTTGCTCACCACTTCACCCCAGTTTGGACCCAGCCATGCAGATCAGTCTTGACCTGCTTCCCCTGCGAACAGTCTAGCATGAATTGCCAAGCCAGCTCCTCCTTGGTCCGGAAATAAGTATCCTGGGACCGGTTTATGGGTATCACCCCATATCAGCCAGGCTAGCTTGAATGCAGCGGCACAGTGAGCAAGGGACCCACGTCTGGGCATACTTTTACCACTAGCAGCGCACATAGGAAAATCAAAATAAATTGATAGGTGGAATGTTAAATGTTTCCAGACACTCACCCCTAGTCACAGATCTGGGTTTAATCCACTGCTGTTGTGCTTGTCACCCCATTTTGGACTCAGCCATATGCATATCAGTCTTGACCCTGAACCCCCTGAGAACAGTCCATCCCATACTGCCATCCCAGGTCCCACATGGACCAGAAACAAGGATCCTGGGACCGGTTTCACAGTATCCATCATTCAGACTAGCTTGAATCCAGTGGCGCGACACAATGGATTTAACCCGGATCTGTGAGACGGGCAAGTGTCTGAAAAGTTAAGTCCATAGTAAAAGGTACCAGTGTTACCAAGGGCCCTGTGACTAGGGAGGGTCCCTAAAGGCTGCAGCATGTTGTGCCACCCTAAGAGACCCCTCGCCTAAACACATGCACACTGCCATTGCAGATTGTGTATGTTGGTGGTGAGAAAAGGGCCAAGTCAACATGGCACCACCCCTCAGAGTGCCATGCCCACAAAACACTGCTTGTGGCATAGGTAAGTCACCTCTCTAGCCGGCCTTCCTCCCCTACGGTAGGGTGCACTATACCTACAGGTAAGGGCATAGCTGCAGGAACAATATGCCCCTACAGTGTGAGTCCATTCTTAGACATTGTAAGTACAGTGTGGCCATATTGAGTATATGGTATGGGAGATTGTCATTGCGAATGCCACACTTCTATAATGGCTTCACTGAATACTGGGAAGTTTGGTATCAAACTTCTCACCACAATAAACCCACACTGATGCCAGTGTCAGATTTATTCTAAAAAGCACACAGAGGGCATCTTAGATATGCCTGCTGTATTTTAGCCAATCTTCTAGTGTAGGACTGGCTGCTCTGTGCCAGCCTGCCACTAGCAGACAAGTTTCTAACCCCATGGGTTGAGGGCATTTGTGCTCTCTGAGGCCAGAAACAAAGCCTGCTCTGGGCGGAGGTAGAAGCATGATATATATATATTTTTAAAATAATAAATACATCACATTTTCTACAGTAAAATTATCCGAATGCTTCTTGTAGGAAAGTGTCATCTTTCTGGCATAGTCACATTCACTTTTTGCCTGATGTCAGTGTGATAGCACTATAGTTCACTGGGATCCTGCTAAGCCGGACCCTCGTGACTGTGCTCTCTCACCTAAATTTAGTTGGTTACTTTTCACCCCCTACAGTTGGCATACTGGTGCACCCAAGTAAGCCCCTAGTAAGTGATACCTAGATACCCATGGAATTGGTACTCCAGGGGTCCTCTGTGGACTGCAGCGTGTATTATGCCACCCATAGGAGCACATGCAAACTGTAACTGTAGGCCTGCCATTGCAGCCTGCGTGAAAGTTCATTGCCAAACCTTATCACTGCACTTGGACCCTATGTCACCCCTGTGTCAGGCCCTTGAGCCCAAGGACAGGGTGCATCTCTCCAAGTGTGAGGTTACCCCTGCATGAGAAGGGTATCCCTACAGACCCCAGGCCAATTCCTGGACTCTTAAGGGCGAGGAAGCCATCTTACAGTATTTAGTGGACACTGGTCAAAATGAGTGGTCCAGTTACATAATGGCTACTCAGAACCTAGGCATATCTGATATCAAACATGTTGGAATCATGCAACTACACAGATTCCAGTGTTAGCTGCATGATACCATGTAATCTGGGGGTTCCCCCAGGTTCGGCCTTTGCAGCCTTATGGGGTCTCGCTACCAGCCCATGCTGCTGCTGACCCCAGGCACTTTTTTTTTGTCCTGCTGCTGGTGAGACTGGCTCAGGCCGGAGGAACAGAACAAAGGATTTCCGGCAAGGTAGAGGAATGACCTTCTCTCCCTGTGTAATAGGTGTCTATGGGCTGGGGTGGAGTGGCCTCAGAGCATCACCAGACTCCTTTGAAGGTCACATTTTGTGCCTTTCTTCAGGAACCCATGGTTTACCGCTCTGGCGCGTAACCACAGAAAGGACAGGGGAGTGACTGACCCCCTGTCCAGCTTCTCCCCTGTGGAGATGCACAGAGCTCTGCCAGGTGGCTGCTTGATACTGCCATCTTGTAAATAAGATGTGCAGAGGCCCCTGGGAGCACCTGAATTGTTAGGCCTGGTAGGTAACGTCCCTGACCCCCCTATGATAGGTGGGTCACTGCAGAGAGCGACCAGCCCTTTTTTAGAGTTAACAGCTCCTTTTGCGGGTGTGTCCTCAGATCCGATAAGCAAGACTCTACAAGGAACTCTCTGCAAGACATATGCTCCTGACCTCTGGAACGGAACAAGTCTGCTTCTGGTGGGAAGGCTCCCATTGCAACATTGTTTCTCTGGATCCTGCAAGAATTCTGCAACATCCAAGGTGGTGCAGCCTCCAGGGTCACAAAACCTGTTTGCCCCAGGAAGCACAATGGAATCATCCTTGAAGTGAAAGAATCACCCCACCCCCTGCAATCGCAGGCACCTCAAGGCAACTTCGACCTGTTGGTGGGGTTTGCTGTCCCTGGAGATCCAAAGACTGTGCTTCACAGGTGCTGAGTCTGTGGCATCCTCTCTGTGCTGGTTGTCTTCTGTCCAGGTTGGGAGACTGTAGCCCCTTGCTCCTGCCACTGGACTGGCACCCCTGTGCACCGCAACTGTTGCACTTGCAAAGGCTTGTTGACTCTTCCTTCAGGAATTCTTCAGGGTCCAAGAAACCATGGCCTTCAGCACTCTGCAAACAGAAGATCAGCTCCTGTCCTGCAACGTGAGACTTCTATTTTGCTAGGCTGATAAGGTCTCTTCGTGACTCCCTATGTCTGGCGCCTGAGGTAGTCTTCTGGACCTTGCTGGTCCCCAAAACTTTGCAAACTCCCCTTCTGCTTCTGATTGCACTTGTCAGTGCTTGGTGGTGACCTGGCTGGTAGGCACATAGGCGACTCCTGGGATATTCTGCAATTCCTGGACCACGCAGTTGGACTTCTTCCACCAACTTGAAAGGATTTAATCTTTAGAAGGGTGGGGATTGCTACCTGCACTACGTGGGCACCTTCAATGGTGCTGGAATCTGTCCCCTTCCTTTGCAGGTCCTCTGTGTCCAGAATCCATCCTTGTGTTCCAGAGGGTCGCAACAGCAGCTGGACAATCTGAGGCATCCACAGTCTTCAGAGTCCCTTCTCTCCTCTGTATACAGGTCCCTGGTGTATGTACTCCTGTCTTGTGGGCATCTTGTGATATTGACACTCTCCATCCATCCTCCTGCCTGTTGGTTTCCTCGTGGTCCACTGGGAAGGGCCCTGAATTCCACAAATTCCAACCACTACTCTCTGTTAGCCTATGGGACAACTGGGTGGATAACTGACTTACTCCTGGTTGCTGATGTCGCTTACTTTATTTAACTCTAGTCTTCCTAACTGCCCCACCCCCTAGCTAACCACCACACTTGCCTTGGTGGGGGTTACTCTTTAAAATTCCACTTTTTTAGTGTATGATTTGGCATTCCCTAGGGCCCTCTATATTTCTACGCTATTTCTGGTAGTTATTGTATGTAATATTTCCAAAGGGAGATATACCATCATATTTTTAGTATAAGTGCTGTAAAAAGCATCCTTTATTTTCACACCACATATGGTTGTGAGTTATTGTCTTGACTACTGTGGTATTCCAAGTACTTTACATTCCTCCTGGACAAGCTTTAGCTGCTTGCCTCAGCTACCCCTAGAGAGCTTCTGATATCTGGATACCTCTTGCCTGGACTCAGTATCGGGTGCCACACCATGTATGTACATCATAAACTGAGCCAGCTTCCTACACTTCTCTTCACTTGAGGGGCTTTCTCCAATATAATTGTTACCTGCTGCAGTTTGGCACCCCTGTCTAGATTAACATTGTTTCTATACATTAATGATGGTGTTACAATAGGGGCTCCAAAGAACTGCAAACGTGGGAAGAAACCCATTGGAAAATATGAAGTGCTCCATATAACATTTGATTGAACCTTCTTATACATGTGCAAGTTGATAAACGAAATTGAATTGTAGAATAATACTTTCTTAAGCACAGTTGGATATTTGAAATGAAAAATTGTTAAAATTTGTCTTGCAGTAATCTATGCCAGCAATTATGACCATGTTAGCGGACCATGCAGCGCGTCAGCTGCTGGACTTCAGCCAAAAGTTAGACATCAATCTTTTGGATAATGTTGTGAATTGCCTATACCATGGAGAAGGTGCACAGGTAAGTTAAACCCCTTTTTGTTTGTTACATGAAGCTAACTTACTGCAAATGCTGAAAGTTCACAAAATAAAATCAAAATTTGTTTTCATGTTTTTCATTATTTGCCAGGTGTCTTGTGTGTGTGTTATGGCGTGGTCTACTTCACATACTCATATACAGGGTAGTTTTTCGCACTGGAACCTGTCCATCTCTTTATCCACTGATGTGAGTCTCCTAGTGTTAACGGTTGTAATGGCCGGCCATCTGTGGAAGTATGCTGTGACGTTTAAAGAAGTGATAGTATCAAAATGAGTAACACTTGGGAGTTAAAATTAAGAGCTACAAAGAAACCCATAAGGTGCTATCGCCTTCCAATGTAGTGATTTGATCTCAGATGTTCGATTGCTTCTTAGTGGTAGCCTAAAATTGGCCCAGTTGCTTGTATTTTCTTGTGGACAATCTACTGAGAATAAGGTCTCTATGATTCTAAGTGGTGTTGAATTCAGCTCACGTTTTAAGTGGTGCTCCCTTTACTGTACCTTTTTATTGACATCGATCGGAGAGACTTTTTACTGTTAATTTCTTTTCAGTTAGACAGTTTAAGGGCTCTGTTCCAGAAATGTAGAACTGTGCAAGTGGCCGAGGGTGATTTAATCTGTACTGGTGTAATTTAACAGATGTTTGTTCTAAATTGCCCATAATTACTCACGGAGTGCAGGATCGTCAGCCAGGCTCTATATCCCTCTATTGATGATTAAATTTGCCATCAAGTAATAAAATCGGGGATCCTTTCTGGCAAGATCATTGTAAATAGATTTACAACATTTTGTGAAAGTTCTTTCTGGGCGGTTTGCCGTGCCAATTAAAGATCAGCAAATACCTGGTTATAGAAGTGAGGGCTGAACTTGGCAAGCGGAGTGGGTAGTTAAGAATGCATGCTTTTACGAAAGAGCATAATTTTTGGGCTTCGCCTGCAGCCAAGAAATACAGTGCAATTCCCTTTAAGTATGGTGAGGAATTCTAGTTGTGAACCACCAGCTGCTTAGCTTCCAGACATAAGAACTACTTGGGTTAGTGCGTGCTATTTGGATCTTGATTGGGGCGTAATCTTGCATGTGTTCTCATTGTGGAGGTGCAGTGTAGCTTGGGCAGTGGGGGTAAAGCAGTAGTCTAGGCAGGAGAATGATTTGTGTACTTCTGATAGGCATGTATATCTGTTGCCTCTGTATTAATGTGAATCCTGATGTAGGTAAGATGTAGAGTGTTAAAAAAAATGGCAGGGCAGATGGGCCCTAGAGTGAGCCAGCTTTGTCAAGATCACCGTTAAGACAAAGATGCCACCCACCACAGTAAGACCAGGTGGGTAGGCAAGTATATGATGGAGGTTTCCCAAGGATGATTGAGTTGTCCGTGGGGCAACTAGACACCAGTGTATCAGGAGAACCGTACAATAACCCAGCAACCACATTTCGGTCAAATCTATCAGTCTTTGTGTAATTTAGCTCTAGTGCAGTTTTTATTTTTGTAGATTAGAATTGCTGCACCACGCAAACCCCTATTAATGCCAGCATGGTATGCTCTTGAGAACCAGGACCTCGACACATACTGATAACCATTACCTTCATTACATAAGTGTCTACTTTTGCTTAAAATTGTGATCCATATAACGCTTGGCTTTGTTCTGTATTGCGTTTCTCTTCATCTGGTTGAGAATGCTATTAAATTTCCAACTCCCACACCTCACCAGAGTATCTGGGTTACAGTAGTGCATCATTGCTTTGTAAATAAAGTATATGTATAGAGCTGTGTGCTTTTAGACCTTTGCATGGTATAGCAGTGTGTAAAACATTACCAGCTATAACGAATATATTAGGACCCTCTACCCCCACCCCATATTTCAAATGAGGATGTTTCTCTTGTGGTTACTTGTCCCATGCAATGTCAAATATATTAAAGTATTGAAGGAGGCCCCTATATATCAAATTGCTGGGATGTTCAGCATTTCATGGTGACTTGGGTAACGAGGTGATAAAACTAATAACATTGGTATTGAGTTCATGGGGCCTGATCATGTAAGCAGATTGTCATCTGCATACATTATTTTCACCACCTTTGGTGTTGGGTATGTCCTTCACTTTACTATAGACCCGAACAGCAGCCCCTAATTCCAGTAGCAACAGCAGTGGGAAGAGCGGGCATCCCTAGATTGGAGTAGCGCTGATGTAATCCACTACAGTGTATTGATGCTGTGGGTAGGTAGTATGGCGGCCTTACTTTTTTGAATGAAGCAATAGCCCAATTCCGCTCTTCTTGGCACTCTGGAGAGAAGGTTCCAAAGTCCTTTTCTGCATCCAAAGACGAGGACACTTACTCCATCCTAAGTATTCCTATCTCTTCATGTTGGGTTCTGCAGCAGCACCCTCATGTGGTGTCTAGACTTCTTTCTACAACAAATCCCTATTGGTTTCTGTGCATTGGCCTGGGTATAATTTTTTTTGTCATGTATCTAGTACTGGTAGCTATGACTATGGTATTGGAGTTGATTAGTGATATGATCTTTTCCAGTTTTGGGTGTAAAATGAAGTGACAGATATGTTGAATTCCGCTCAAAGCTCTTCTTTAGGTGGATCTGCCAAATTTACTTTGGCCTTACAGACAATGATAGGAAATCTGTATCCTCGAGGGGCCTATTTCAGTTTACATCGGTTTGATACCTTCAGTTATTTCCGTTAATGAAGTTGTAATGCTCGTAGGAAATTGTTTTTCGGTTCTAATGATTGTTATACGAAGAAGTACAAAGTCGACTAAAAAGTAGAAAATTGTGGTCTTTCATTAGGGTGGGTTACTATTCAACCTGTTTTCCATATTGGTGTAGTACAGCTTAAGACCGTTAGCTGAAGGGCCAATACCTGACTCACTTTGTTTCCTGTTATCATAATTCTTTATTTTGAGACTGTGATGGCCCCCTCTGCCATAGTCACGCAAAAGGTGCTTAATTCATAGTTTTAAAGAACCCTTTTTATCCTGTAGTGGTTCCTTATACTGGTAAATGCACATAACCAGGTTTGATTATATTGATATCCAGTCCCCCGCTGAAGATACTTGGTATTAGTGCAATATTGTGTTTTATTTGGTCACTATATAATTCAGTCTTATAGCTTTGTCATGACCCTGGCAGGTCTTTTTCAGACACCTGGGCTGATGATCAGGATGTCACATGAAACATGTTTGCCTTGACTCCTCTACTTTGCTCATGTGCAAGTTGTTGCACAATGTTACCCCAGTGGCTTTCTGGTTTCTTCAATTTTCTCATAGATCCTCTCTAATTCAGGGTGATTCTGCTATTTTGCGTTTTTCCGTTGATTGTCACCAGCGTTTTTGCATGTTCGAGAAGCCCAACCCATATTTCTATTTTCCTTTGGTGCGAGAGTAGTGATAAGAACGGTCTCCTGTTATTGATTAGTCTCATACAAAAAAAAACTGGTGCACGCAATATTTTGATGTATCCTCTGTAGCATTTTTCTTTGCTGGCTCTACCTATCTTGTCAATGGCGGATGGGTGTGTCGAGGTGTGTTATATGCGGATTTTAGTTTTGTTTGTGTTGCATGCACCTGTTGAATAATGTGGTATTGAGAATTTGGCTTTAAAAATGTCTAGAATAGTTTTGGTGCAGAATGAGAACCTGCCACCTTTTGCTGGTATCCCAGGAGTTCTGATATTGGAATGTATAGTGCGATCCTCCAGATCTTGGACTTTTTACCTTTCCTGCTTTGCCTCAAAAAAGAATAACTGGTGCAAAGCTTTTCCCCCGTTAATTAGCAGACCACTTGGAATGGGGATTTGTTTTTGTTTACTCTACATCCTTTCACCTTAATATTTGTCAATTTATTCGTGGAGTGTGATCATAATTGGAGTTGTTCTTAACTACTTTTGTGACCTGCTTGCTATCTCGTTGCTTACTCGGGCACAATGGTTAAGGCGACAGCTGCCACAGGAATGGGTGAAGTACTCGATGGTGATTGTTCCCGTTTCAACATGTCCACCGGTCTCTGGTAAAGGCTAGACATCATGCACTGCGACTTCTGTACCGATAACATAAAGGAGGCCTTATCATCCAATGGTATATTGCCATCTAGAGGTAAAAATTGATCTAAAATTAGGTTCATTTCGAGCATAATTATGGAATGATCTGAAAATCACCCAGCGTAGAATAGCCTTTTCAAGTTTTATACGTTGGATATAAGAAAAAATTAAGTCAAATTGAATTGTTTAGAGAAACAAGTAGCGTTTTAAAGTGGGGTTGTAACAACTCTAAGGATTGATAAAAGCATAATCTCATCATTCTATGAATGACTTGTTTCGTCAGTCATTTCACACTGCAAGCTGAATCACGTGCCAAATTTTAAAGGAGATGAACATTTCAGTTCATATTTATCGGCCAGCAGCACTCCTTGCAAAATTATAAAGCTTTTGCAATGAAGTTTTGTCATCAGTGAGCCCATACTTTACTGTTATAGAACTGGCCTTCCAGGGAAACAGACGCCCAAATGCATCTGCTTAGCTGATTGTGCTTGACTACCCCTCTTACAGCAGCTTCCGATGCTGCTAAAAATGTATGGGAGGAGTACCTCGGAATTTGCAACTTAAGGTCATTTGATTTTGAATGTGTCTCCTGAAAGAAAGTTATACTTGGGTTAAATACCTTCAGGCATTGCAAAATGTAAGCATATTTGTGCACATTAGGCAGACCATTGACAGTAACATTTATCTTTTCTGATGGATACAACTACCTGTGGATTCCTCACCTAATGAATACTCCCATGGCGCCAGCATTCGACGGAAATCTTCTTACTAGTCTCTGCACGTCGACGAGGACGTCACTCTAGCCCACGCGACGCCGTCTGACGTCATACAGGCAATAAGAGGTCCTCGACGACGTGCCGACGTCAGTTCCCTTTTTTCCGTGCATTAGAAACGGTTATCTTCGAGGGAGCAACTGTTACTTTTGTGGTTACAGTGTATTTTTGCTGCGTAGTCTTTCGCTGTGGTAATAATGTCGCAGAGAGAGGCTGGATTCAAGCCTTGTCGTGAGTGTGGAGGCAAGATGTCAGTGACGGATCCTCATTCCGATTGCCTTTGGTGTTTGAGCTCCGACCACGACGTCTCGACTTGTGATTCATGCCAGCACATGAATCCAAAGGCCCTCAAGGAACGTGAGGCGAAGCTGTTTATGGCGAAATCGAAGGAGAAGCATCACAAGAAGTCTTCTTCACCAAGACATCGGCGTCATCGAGACTCCCGGCGCCGTAGAGAATCTCGGCGTCATTCAAAGGAGACTCGTTCCAGGTCTTCGGATCGGCGCCGAAGGACATGGGAGATCAGTCCCACGGTTACGCCGCATCCTTCGATGCCGTTGCCCTCTCCGGCGTCTCCGACTTCACCTGGACAGGCGTCGGTGATTGAGGTATTGGAGCCTCAGGTGTTTTCTCCGGCGTTGCAGACGTCGAGGTTGGGGTCGCCTCCGAGACAGGCACCCCAGTATCCGGCTTTTCCCACCCCTGGAGCCGATAGTTCCGCATTCTTGAATGCGATGTATGCCATCTTCCAACAGATGGCTCCAGGGGGTGCTCCGGCTGGGCCTTTTCATTGGGTGATCCTGCGCCTCTTCGGCCGGCACCCTTTATGCCCTTTCTCCCTTTTGGGAACGTGGGCTCGGCGCCGGTGGCCGCTCCGGTGGCTTCAGAGGGATTGGCCCCGGGGATTTCCATCCCGTCGACGTCGGGATTTCGGCCTGTGACTCCGGTGGGTCCATCTGCTTCGACTGCTCTTTCGTCGGCGCCGAAGTTACCTGTGGCGCCGGACGCGGCGTCGGTGGCTTCTGAAGATCGGCGCCGATCTTCGACTTCGGCGGAGGCATTGTCGACTCCGCGTATTGAACAACGGCTTCATTCGAGTAGACGTGCTCTCCGTGTATTAGAGGAGCAGGAGTACCAACGAGCCCTGGAGGAAGGAGAGCTAGAGGACTCTGGTGATGGGCTGCGTGGTCTGGAGTCGGCCAGTGGGCTGGACACTTCCCCTGAGTGGGATCTTTCGTCCCCGGGAGAATATACTGAGGAGGCTGCTTCCTTTCACGCAGTGGTACGGAAGGCAGCTAGTTTTTTGGACCTGCCTTTGCCGGTGGTGGAGGCTAAACAAAACCTTCTAACAGAGGTGCTACATCCGGCCTCAGCTGCGGCGGAGCCTCTTTTGCCATTTAATGACGCTCTGCTGGATCCGGGCTGTACGTCTGGCTCTCAAGGCCTTCCTCCCTTCCCTTCGTGGTCAGTCGGTACAGGTCCTAACGGACAATACTACCACGATGTGGTACATAAACAAGCAGGGAGGAGTGGGGTCGTACCTTCTCTGCAGAGAAGCTCTTCAACTATGGTCCTGGGCAAAGGACCATCAGATTTGCTTGATAGCAAACCATCTGGCCGGAGTCTTGAACGTGTGTGCGGACAGTCTCAGTCGCCAATTCTCGGCAGACCACGAGTGGCGTCTCCATCCAGATCAAGTCCGTTTAATCTTCCAGAGGTGGGGGTTTCCTCGGGTAGATCTGTTTGCCACTCGAGAGAACGCGCATTGTCCGTTATTCTGCAGCCTCCAGTATCCGATGCAGGGAGCATTGGGGGACGCGTTTCAAATAACCTGGTGCGGCCAGTTGCTTTACGCGTTTCCTCCCATACCCTTGATTCCTCGAGTATTGAGGAAGATTCGCCAGGACCGGGCTCTAGTCATCCTAATAGCTCCGGATTGGCCAAGGAGGGTATGGTACTCCGACCTTCTCCAACTCTCAATGTGCCCTCCGCTCCGTCTCCCTTTCAGGGCAGACCTCCTCTCGCAGTCGCAGGTTTTACACCCCAACCTCCAGAGTCTGCACCTACATGCCTGGAGATTGAACGGGGCAACCTGAGTTCCTTCTCTCTCCCGCCTGAGGAAGTGGATGTTATATTAGCGGCCAGGCGACACTCCACTAAATCTATCTACGCTAATAGATGGTCTAAATTTGTTGTGTGGTGTGGAGAGAGGCAGATTGATCCTTTGCATGCTCATCTATCGGATGTTTTGTCTTTTGCTCTGTCTCTAGCGCAGAAAGGTTGTGCAGTGGCTACCATTAAGGGTTATTTATCGGCCTTGTCAGCCTTCATATGTCTTCCAGACCAACCATCTTTATTTAAATCCCCTATTGTTATCAGATTCTTGAAAGGTCTTCTAAATAAATATCCTCCAAAGCCATTCGTTATGCCGCAATGGGATTTGTCCTTGGTCCTGACTTTCCTTATGGGGTCCCCTTTTGAACCTATGCATTCTTGCCCCTTAAGGTATTTGGTTTTAAAAACAGTCTTCCTGATAGCTATAACATCAGCAAGGAGAGTGAGTGAGTTGCAGGCCTTATCAGTAAAGCCCCCTTATACAACTTTTTATGGGGATAAGGTGGTGTTGAGGACCAAGGCTGCTTTTCTCCCGAAGGTTGTTTCACCTTTCCATTTGGCTCAGGCAATTACTTTGTCCACGTTCTATCCTCCGCCTCATCCTTCCAAAGAGGAAGAAAGACTGCACCGTCTGGACCCAAAGAGGGCGTTGAGCTTCTTTATTGATAGAACAAAGGATTTCAGGCTGGAGGATCAGCTGTTTATTGGATACGTGGGCAAGAGGAGAGGAAAGGCAGCCACAAGAGAACACTATCCAGGTGGGTTGTTCTTTGCATTAAAATCTGTTACTCTTTGGCAAAGAAGGATCCTCCTGAGGGCATTAGAGCTCATTCCACCAGAGCTAAGTCGGCCACTTCGGCCTTGGCCAGAGGTGTTCATGTGGTCGACATCTGCAAGGCCGCAACTTGGTCGTCCCTTCACACTTTTGCAAAACATTACTGTTTGGATTCTGAGGTTAGAAGGGACGGCCATTTTGCACGGTCAGTGCTGCAGGATTTCTTGGTTTGACCATTTAGGCACCCACCGCCGGGCGTGGTACTGCTTTGGGACTCTATTCATTAGGTGAGGAATCCACAGGTAGTTGTATCCATCAGAAGAACGAGTTACTTACCTTCGGTAACGACTTTTCTGGTGGATACATTATCTACCTGTGGATTCCTCACGGTCCCACCCGCCTCCCCGTTGCCTTTCTGGTCTTACCAAGTAATCCTTGAGTACGCTCCTCTTGGTCTTTGAGGGTGCAATAGATGTTGTATATATTATATTTATATATATATATATGTATATATCTTTGTGTATATACTTGATGTGTATATATATTTTTAAAAAGAGAGAGTTATTTATATATATATATATATATAAAAGATTTACAGTTATTCATGCAATGTTGTGTATTTTTACAATGTAATGGGATGTTGCCTTGCTCTTTCATTGCATTGCCTGGTTGTTCTCATGCACGTAAAACATGATTGGTACTGACGTCTGCACGTCGTCGAGGACCTCTTATTGTCTGTATGACGTCAGACGGCGTCGCGTGGGCTAGAGTGACGTCCTCGTCGACGTGCAGAGACTAGTAAGAAGATTTCCGTCGAATGCTTTCGCCATGGGAGTATTCATTAGGTGAGGAATCCACAGGTAGCTAATGTATCCACCAGAAAAGTCGTTACCGAAGGTAAGTAACTCGTTCATTAGGCTGTAACATTAAAAAGAAACTAATGGATCGCAAGCCTATACCTTCCAAAGCTGGTGCTAGAATCCTTATGATCGCTGCCTTCAACCCCGAATAATTACAATAGTTGGTCTAAGCCTTGAACCTTTTAAAAGAAACCTTGAGAATCACTGCCTGAAAACAGCCCTTTATCTGTTAAAAAAAAAAATAGCTTGCCTACCACCTGTATGCACCACCCTTCTCAGTATGTAGCAATAAACTGGGGCTTGTCTCTTATTACCCTGATGCTACACCCCAACTCCTGTGTTTGAGGGTGCCTTGCTGACTACCATTGTCGACTTGTCAACTACCATTTGGTAGTAAGTCTATCTAATGTGTAATGTCAGAAGTGTGCCTCGGAGGTTCCTGTGTGTGATCACCATCTTCAGATTCTTTTTTTCTGCCTTTGGGGCTGGTAGCATAATGGATGAGCTCTGAACATTTTCTTCGAAACAGTGAACACTGAAGTTATCCCGCCAAGAAACCGCCCAATGGGAGACAAGAAAAGCTTGGACGAAGGCGAGGGGGTGGGGGGGTCTTCTCCATCCCTTACGGATGGGGGCCTGGGTGGGGGAGGCTCCTGCTACACTGCCCAGGAGGGTTTGAAAGGGGCTATGCCAGTGATCCAGGAGAACAGGAACATTCCCAACTCGTGCCTCAAATAAGTGTTGGATGCAGCGGACACTGCCAACAGGCAGGTGTGCACAAGTACTACTCTCAGAAGGCCCATCTTGCTAAGAGCTTCGATTCAAAGGAGAGTTACTGGCATTGGTGATCAACATGCCCTTTCCAGGAGAGGCCCCTTTTTTTTAATTTTTTTTAGAGCAACTGTGGATGAGGCACTACAGCAGAAAAAAATAACAAAACCCCGAAAGAGGGAGCATTGCAGGTCAGGGGGTCCTTTGAGAGGAGAAATGCCCTCTTGGAGACAAGTAGGTTGGGATTTCCATGCCTTCTTGGAAAACCAAGATGGAGAGGCCAACCTGCAGAGGGAGGTGGGGGTTGGGGGGGTCAAGCAAACAATTGGGGAGAAGATGAGAGGGAGGAATTGTCGCGGACAACTGGTCATTAAATATAATAAAGCGTGGGTACTGCATAGAACTCAATACAACTCCGCCAGTTCCCCTAAAAAGACCATTAAGGGAACACAAACTCCCTCAACTACGGCGAAAGTCAAAGAACTGATAAACGGTCCATAGGGCGTGGCTGAGCTGAGCATGGTGTGTTGCTAATCTCCCCAAAGTCCCTGCTGGTGTGTCTGATGCTTGTGGCAAAACTACAAAAGACTCCTCCATTGGGCAATCATAAGACAGTCCAGTCACTTAAATGTGGCATAAACCCCACCCCCCAAAAAACATGTCTTTCACCTACCCTTAAACTACTGATGCAGTTTGCGACTCAACACCAGCACCCATCCATGTCCCAGGCCTACAAGGATTGCTTTCTGCAGGAAATTCGCTCTGAAATTGGCTCCCACAACACAGACCCTAAATCTCACATTCAGGATGTTAAATGTGACGTCCATGAACTGGGGTCTAAGTAGATCTTGAACGCACAGTGTATGTATGCATGTAAGACCAGGAGGCACTGTGGTGCCAGTTGACAGTGCTGGGGGAGCATCAGCTCATTGCACATGAGTCAGGGGGACTTATAAAACAGGAGCTGCAAGAAAAACGTTCGTATTTTGTGTTGGGGGGGCAGACTAGGGCAGCAGAGGGCAACAATATCATGATCTTCACTGCAGAGTTGCTCCATGTTCAGAGAAGATGACTATGCCCCCCTCGCTCTACAGAGCGCACAGTATAGCTTCATTGTCAGCGCGCCCACCCTGAATCCATACTGGATATTCTTACATGGGTGCACTTTACTGAAATAGAGGCTATTCTGAAGGCTGCAAGGAGCAAAGCTGGCTTGACTTTCCAGTGCCACACAGTTCAACTTTTTCAGGATCTCACTGTAGGAAGTTGGCTCTGTATGTGCTATTTCAAAGTAAGGAATAGCATGCACAGAGTCCAAGGGTTCCCCTTAGAGGTAAGATAGTGGCAAAAAGAGATAATACTAATGCTCTATTTTGTGGTAGTGTGGTCGAGCAGTAGGCTTATCAAAGGAGTAGTGTTAAGCATTTGTTGTACATACACACAGGCAATAAATGAGGAACACACACTCAGAAACAATTCCAGGCCAATAGGTTTTTGTTATAGAAAAATATATTTTCTTAGTTTATTTTAAGAACCACAGGTTCAAATTCTACATGTAATATCTCATTTGAAAGGTATTGCAGGTAAGTACTTTAGGAACTTTGAATAATTACAGTAGCATATATACTTTTTACATAAAACACATTTAGCTGTTTTAAAAGTGGACACAGTGCAATTTTCACAGTTCCTGGGGGAGGTAAAGTAATGTTAGTTCTTGCAGGTAAGTAAACCACCTACGGGGTTCAAATTGGGGTCCAAGGTAGCCCACCGTTGGGGGTTCAGAGCAACCCCAAAGTTACCACACCAGCAGCTCAGGGCCGGTCAGGTGCAGAGTTCAAAGTGGTGCCCAAAACGCATAGGCTCCAATGGAGAGAAGGGGGTGCCCCGGTTCCAGTCTGCCAGCAGGTAAGTACCCATGTCTTCGGATGGCAGACCAGGGGGGTTTTGTAGGGCACCGGGGGGGGCACAAGCTCACACAAAAAGTACACCCTCAGCGGCACTGGGGCGGCCGGGTGCAGTGTGCAAACACGCGTCTGGTTTTCAATAGGTTTCAATGAGAGACCAAGGGGTCTCTTCAGCGATGCAGGCAAGGGGGGGCTCCTTGGGGTAGCCACCACCTGGGCAAGGGAGAGGGCCTCCTGGGGGTCACTCCTGCACTGAAGTTCCAATCCTTCAGGTGCTGGGGGCGTGTTAAGGTCTGGGGGGTTAGTAGCCAATGGCTACTAGCCCTGAGGGTGGGTACACCCTCTTTGTGCCTCCTCCCTGAGGGGAGGGGGGCACATCCCTAATCCTATTGGAGGAATCCTCCATCTGCAAGATGGAGGATTTCTAAAAGTCAGTCACCTCAGCTCAGGACACCTTAGGGGCTGTCCTGACTGGCCAGTGACTCCTCCTTGTTTTTCTCATTATCTCTCCTGGACTTGCCGCCAAAAGTGGGGGCTGTGTCCAGGGGGCGAGCATCTCCACTAGCTGGAGTGCCCTGGGGCAGTGTAACACGAAGCTTGAGCCTTTGAAGCTCACTGCTAGGTGTTACAGTTCCTGCAGGGGGGAGGTGTGAAGCACCTCCACCCAGAGCAGGCTTTGTTTCTGTCCCCAGAGAGCACAACGGCTCTCACCGCATGGGGTCAGAACCCCGTCTCTCAGCAGCAGGCTGGCACAGACCAGTCAGTCTTGCACTGAACAATTGGGTAAATTACAGGGGGTATCTCTAAGATGCCCTCTGTGTGCATTTTTTAATAAATCCAACACTGGCATCAGTGTGGGTTTATTATTCTGAGAAGTTTGATACTAAACTTCCCAGTATTCAGTGTAGCCATTATGGAGCTGTGGAGTTGGTTTTTGACAGACTCCCAGACCATATATTCTTATGGCTACCCTGCACTTACAATGTCTAAGGTTTTGCTTAGACACTGTAGGGGCATAGTGCTCATGCACCTATGCCCTCACCTGTGGTATAGTGCACCCTGCCTTAGGGCTGTAAGGCCTGCTGGAGGGGTGACTTACCTATGCCACAGGCAGTGTGAGGTTGGCATGGCACCCTGAGGGGAGTCCCATGTCGACTTAGTCATTTTCTCCCCACCAGCACACACAAGCTGGCAAGCAGTGTGTCTGTGCTGAGTGAGGGGTCCCTAGGGTGGCATAAGACATGCTGCAGCCCTTAGAGACCTTCCCTGGCATCAGGGCCCTTGGTACCAGGGGTACCAGTTACAAGGGACTTACCTGGGTGCCAGGGTTGTGCCAATTGTGGAAACAATGGTACATTTTAGGTGAAACAACACTGGTGCTGGGGCCTGGTTAGCAGGGTCCCAACACACTTCTCAGTCAAGTCAGTATCAGGCAAAAAGTGGGGGGTAACTGCAACAGGGAGCCATTTCTTTACACTCACCCATTACCTTGTGAGACCACCGGGTCCTCAAGCTTATCAGCCACAAATAGCAACAACTTAACATCTACTTCCAGTGGGGCCACCCCTTTACTCTTATATTCACATGGAAGCGCCACCACTCTTGAAACTGCCAACGAACCCATGAGATGAAAGCCCAACCCCACCATGATTGCCCTCATGTGACACTCTGCAACCTCATTAGAACACAGTACAATCCCACTGCAATGACAAGCGCCATAAAGAGACTGTACACCTGTGAAGCAAACGTATATCACCCAGCACCATCAGAACATAGAGAGGGGGACCTCCCCTTCTCCATGAGCCATTGGATCCTTATAGACTTACTTATTCTCCCCACCTGCTGTTGCCTGCCCCACGATAATGGAAAATGTGACTTGTCTGTTGTTGGGACCCCCACTGATTGAGGATACCTGAACTGGTGTGGACTGGCCTTTCAAAGCATACCAGTGGCCTGGGGATGCTACCCCTCCCAATCCGGTCACACCTATTTCCAAAGGGAGACACTGTTAACTCCTTCACCCAAATGAAATCCTTTGTTCTGCCTTCCTGATCTTGATCAGATCAAGCAACAGGAGGGCAGAAACCTGTCTGAGGGGTGGTGGCAGCTTGGGCTGTCTGGAAACCCTGGAAGACTGGTGGTAGCAATGCTGGGGGTCCTTTAAGGAGCCTCAGAGTGCATGGAATCATTCTTCCAATACTTGCAATAGTATTAAGGTATGATTCCGACATGTTTGATACCAAATATGCCTAGATTTGGAGTTGCCATTATGTCAGTACCTGCATAAAATGGCGTCCCCGCACTCACGAAGTCCGGGAAAATGGAGCTAGAGTTCGTGGGGGCACCTCTGCTAGTGCAGGGGTACCCTCAAATGCAGGTACTTGCACCCTGCTGTCTGGGCTAGGAGGGCTTGCCATAGGGGTGACCTGGTGCAGTGACTTGTAGTGGAAAGGGTGCATGCACCCTTTCACGCAGGCTGTAATGGCAGGCCTGAAGAAAGGTTTGTATGGGCTCCCCATGGGTGGCATAATACATGCTGCAGCCCATGGGGATCCCCTGGTACCCGAATGTCCTGGGTACCTAGGTATCATATACTAGGGACTTGCATGGGAGCACCAGTGTGCCAAATGTGAGTTGTAAAAACCAAGTTAAAAAGGAGAGAGCATAATCTCCATATGGAGCGAAGGAAGGGACTTGTCTTTGAAGTTTTGTTGGAAATGAATTAGGTTGCTTTCAGCCAAGGGTGGATTTTAGGCTATTGGAGGCTATATTCGAGACAACCTGAAGTTGCTATGTTGGACTGTCCCAGAATGCTGGCTGCGAGGGTTGGGACGGTGTAGAGGGGTGGTATGGCATCCTAGAATTAGCCAGGGGTATCTGGCTTCCATACCTTTCAACACCCACTCAACCACCCTTGCGGTAGGGCGAGACAGATAAGACACTAGACTTGAAACCTGTAATGGCAAAAGGATGCCCATTTTGAAGGAGAAGCCACCTAATACAAGTTGAAGGATGGTCTTTGACCGCCAGGTGTTACAGTTCCTGCCCATGGGGGAGGGGTGAGAAGCACCTCCACTCAGCACAGGCTTTGTTCCTGGCCACAGAGTGACAAAGGCACTCTCCCCATGTGGCCAGAAAGATGTCTGGTGTGTGGTAGGCTGGCAAAAACTAGTCAGCCCACACTGGAAGTCGGGTATGTTTTCTGGGGGCATCTCTAGGATGCCCTCTGGGTGTATTTTACAATAAAGTGCATACTGGCATCAGTGTGCATTTATTGTGCTGAG
The DNA here is from genome assembly GCF_031143425.1 of Pleurodeles waltl. Classification (NCBI taxonomy): domain Eukaryota; kingdom Metazoa; phylum Chordata; class Amphibia; order Caudata; family Salamandridae; genus Pleurodeles; species Pleurodeles waltl. The sequence continues at coordinate 577,104,694 of NC_090444.1, read as the reverse complement.
AAGTTTGATACAAAACTTCCCAGTTTTCAGTGTAGCCATTATGGTGCTGTGGAGTTCGTGTTCAACAGACTCCCAGACCATATACTCTTATGGCTACCCTGCACTTACAATGTCTAAGGTTTTGCTTAGACACTGGAGGGGCATAGTGCTCATGCACATATGCCCTCACCTGAGGTATAGTGCACCCTGCCATAGGGCTGCAAGGCCTGCTAGAGGGGTGACTTACCTATGCCACAGGCAGTGTGAGGTTGGCATGGCACTACTTCACAAAGCACACTACCAAGTCAGAGTGCTACCATTTGGTATAAAATCAACTCCCAGAGTGTTCACAAAGTGCCTGGCGGCTGTAGCCACTCACCTGAGAAGAAAGTGAATACATGGGTACCCCTACTAACCAACTGGCTGGTGTGGGCAAGTTCTGCACACAAGTTCAGAGACCACAGAAGAATAGTGAAGACCAGACTGGGGTTCACAATGAACATGGAAAAGTCTTCAATCACATCAGAGCAGGAGAGGATAGTCCTGAGAGCAAAAATAAACGCAGTACAAGCAAAGGCATTTTCATGCGAGACATGTGTCCTGGCTGTAGTACTATACTCTCTCCGTTACTAGGAAGGGAAATCTGACAGCAAGAACTTTGTAGAAAATACTAGGAATGGCTCCCTGCATAGTATTAATAATGCATGCAAGGTGACAAATGAGACTGATCCAGGAATGGGTTCAAAACCAATGGTCACAGGTGACTGTGAGCTGGGAAGATCTACTGGTTGTCAAGCAACTGAGATAATGATGTAACCGCGGGAACACCCTTCATACCACAATCACCAGCAGTGACCATCACCATGGACGCCTCACATACGGGATCGAAGCTCATATGGACAATACAACAACGGTGTTCAAACCAGGGAAAACACATTCCTTTGCTCCCTCAAGATTAGCACAGGAGATTTGGTGGGCCATCCAGAGACAGATGACCATGAGAGCAATACATCTACTGGAAGTAGACCACGTGGAAGCAGACAAACTGAGCAGGCAAGCATCTGCCTCACTCAAGTGGGAGTTGAGTCAGACGGTGATATAGGTGGTGTTCAAAAGGTGGATAACACTAGAAGTAGACCTGTTTGGATGCGAAAAAATTAAAAACAAGAAAATGCAGACACATACATGCCCACTTCCATGGGAATGATAAAATAGACTGTTCAGGGAAATTTGCTTGCGCTTCTCCCGATCCCATTATTGCCAATGGTGATCAGCAGGAGATTATCGAGGATGCTGATACTCACAGCTCCCCAGTGGGCAAGATAGACTTGATTCTTAGATATGATGGCGATGGCACACAATATACAGAGACTTCCGGTGTCGCTAGACCTGCTTTCCATGCAAGGTGGGAAGGTTCTGTGATAAGAACCAAACACACTGATAGCAGCATGGCTCCTGAAGATTCAAACATTTAGTCATCTGGGACTGCTAGAAAAAACGATGGCAATACTCAGGAAAGCAATAAGATCAACAACTAGGAAATGTTACATAGCCAAATGGGAAAGATAGATATCAAGGTGCCAGAGATCTGGTCTGTTTCAGGACAGGACGGGTGAAACTACAGTCACCAGATATCTTACACATGTTGGGAGAAAGCCAAAGTTAAGTGTCACTTAAAGGAAAATCTAGCAGCGATGGTGGCCTACACAAGGGGATGTGTAGGAAGAAGCTTCACTGCTGCAGCAAGCAAACGTTTTCGGTAAGGAGCAAATAAAGTGGGGAGGGTATGCACAGACGTGGGTCCCTTGCACACTGTGCCACTGTATTCAAGCGATCCTGGTTGATGGAGGGTGAAACCCTGAAACCGGTCCCAGGATGCTTGTTTTCGGTCCAGGGAAGACCTGGCTTGGCAGTTCGGGCTGGACTGTTCCCATGGGGAACAGGGTCAAGACTGATTTGCATATGGCTGGGTCCAAACTGGAATGGCATGGGCAGCAAAAAAACTATGGATTTAGGCCCAGATCACTGTACTGGGGGTGAATGTTTGACTATGTTCAGCATTCCGTCCATCACTTGTTGTTTTTGGTGTGTTAGGAAAAACCTGACACCCTAAATCCTTTTATTTTACATTCTAAGCAACAGGTCACACAGTTCACCTTGAAGTCCTGGAACTCTGCAGTCAGAAGGAAAATTTATTGTAAGAAAAACTGACTTTTGACCTCTGTCTGTGAAGACAGTGCAAATGTGATATAAGAACAAGATTTAAAGGCATCTTTTATTGCCCCTTCACTTCTCAACAGAATACATGTTCAGTGTCAACTTCCCGGAAGGGACGAGCAAGTATTAAAAATAGCTCGACCTTATCAAATAAGACTTGCCAATGCGAGTGGTCGAGTGGATTTTTTGAGCCCTGCGTAATTTAAAGGCGCCAGGTTTTAGAGCAAGGGCTTGTACTGGTCGCAAGTGTAACACTGTATGTCATGTGAAAAATTGGCCGTAAGATCTGGTGACATTGTTCAACAATACAAGAAGGTATATAGGGCTCTTTCCATACACATCAAACCAGTTCATGCACACCTAAAAGTCCCATAATTGGGTTTCTCAAAACTGTATTGGCCTAGAAGACTTACTTGTTTCTGGATCAGTAAGCGGGCTCATTCTTTTGTCATACATCTGAATGCTATCTTACGTCTTTGACGTTGTTCTTTGTTTTCAGTGGGCGTCTTAAGGTGTGTTTTATGCTTCTCCGCTGGTGAACAGTTATTGTACCATACCTACTTGTAGGAAGTTGGCCTGGTTGGTACCTAAGGTACTTAAACCTTATACTAGGTCCAGGTATTCCCTATTAGTGTATTCAGTGTTTAGAAGCCAGGCTCTCTAGAGATAGTTGTGGGTGAGAAGCCAAGGCTTATCTAGGAGACATGCAAAGCTCATGCAATACAACTGGAGTCACATAGCACTCACACACATGAAAGAAAACAGTGTTACAGAAATAAAGGTACTTTATTTTAGTGACACAATACCAAAAAGTACTAGAGGGGCAACTCTCCAATAGGAGGTAACACACTAAATATTTACACTAGCTATCATCATCATCAAATCACATTATTCGGGAAAAATATTTTCAACCATAAAAACATATTAATAAAACACATCACAATCGCTCAAACCCTAAAACCCCCAATTAATTTTAAAAACAATTAAAAGGAAAATGACATTCAAAATTACAATACTCAATTTGTGGTTCCATGATAGAATAAAAGTTTATATAAACACTAGCCAAGATTACAAATTAACACTGTTCTGCCAAGTTATAGCTCCCTTTACAAAGGAACCTATCCCTTGCCACACCAAAGCATCAGAAGTCATACACAACCACATAAAGGCTTGGCGGTATTGCACAAAACCCCTGTCCCTCAAAAGGGGGACTTAAATGGCGTTGCCTGAAAGGTGCATAAAGCTCACAAAACATAGTAAAATGAGTTAGGGTCTGTGGGGGATACACCATCACACGGACACAATTTTAGAGAGTTCTGGTCAAACTGCCCTAGCGGGGAGCACAAATTACTTATAATTACCCCCAAACGAAATTGCATAATGAGTCCTTACCCATACATTTGTAACCTCTAAGAGGTAGGTCTCTGGGCCCACCCCCATCTTTATCATAATAAAGTCCCTCACAGATTTAATTTTTTTCCTTAGCTCCACCTCCTCCCTCTTGGCCGCAAAATTTTTGGAGAAATTCTCCTTCACCCACCATTTGTCTGCGCTAGATAAACCCTCTGGTGCATCAAAAATTTCTAATTGCCCCAATGCACTGGCTACCTTTCTTGCGTAGGCCATTTCAAAGTAAGGAATAGTATGCACAATAGAGTCCAAGGGTTCCCCTTAGAGGTAAGATAGTGGCAAAAAGTGATATTACTAATGCTCTATTTTGTGGTAGTGTGGTCGAGCAGTATGATTATCAAAGTGTTAAGCATTTGTTGTACACACAGGCAATAAATGAGGAACACACACTCGGAGACGATTCCAGGCCAATAGGTTTTTGTATAGAAAAATATATTTTCTTAGTTTATTTTAAGAACCACAGGTTCAAGATTTACATGTAATACTTCAAATGAAAGGTATTGCAGGTAGGTACTTTAGGAATTTTGAATAATCACAATAGCATATATACTTTTCAAATGAATCACATATAGCTATTTTAAAACTAGACAGTGCAATTTTCAACAGTTCCTGGGGGAGGTAAGTATTTGTTAGTTTTTGTAAGTAAGTAAACCACCTACGGGGTTCAAGTTTGGGTCCAAGGTAGCCCACCGTTGGGGGTTCAGAGCAACCCCAAAGTTACCACTCCAGCAGCTCAGGGCCGGTCAGGTGCAGAGTTCAAAGTGGTGCCCAAAACACATAGGCTTCAATGGAGAAGGGGGTGCCCCGGTTCCGGTCTGCCAGCAGGTAAGTACCCGCGTCTTCGGAGGGCAGACCAGGGGGGTTTTGTAGGGCACCGGGGGGGACACAAGTCCACACAGGAAGTACACCCTCAGCAGCGCGTGGGCAGCTGGGTGCAGTGTGCAAACAAGCGTTGGGTTTGTAATAGGAATCAATGGGAGACCAAGGGGTCTCTTAAGCGATGTAGGCAAGGGGGGGGGGGGCTCCTCGGGGGTAGCCACCACCTGGGCATGGGAGAGGGCCTCCTGGGGGTCACTCCTGCACTGCAGTTCCGATCTTTCAGGTCCTGGGGGCTGCGGGTGCAGAGTCTTTACCAGGCGTCGGGATCTGGGAGTCAGGCAGTCGCGGTCAGGGGGAGCCTTGGGATTCCCTCTGCAGGCGTCGCTGTGGGGGCCCAGGGGGGGGGTGTAGGAAGTTGGCTCTGTATGTGCTATTTCAAAGTAAGGAATAGCATGCACAGAGTCCAAGGGTTCCCCTTAGAGGTAAAATAGTGGTAAAAAGAGATAATACTAATGCTCTATTTTGTGGTAGTGTGGTCGAGCAGTAGGCTTATCCAAGGAGTAGTGTTAAGCATTTGTTGTACATACACATAGACAATAAATGAGGTACACACACTCAGAGACAAATCCAGCCAATAGGTTTTGTTATAGAAAAATATATTTTCTTAGTTTATTTTAAGAACCACAGGTTCAAATTTAACATGTAATATCTTGTTTGAAAGGTATTGCACGTAAGTACATTAGGAACTTTGAATCATTTCAATTGCATGTATACTTTTCAAGTTATTCACAAATAGCTATTTTAAAAGTGGACACTTAGTGCAATTTTCACAGTTCCTGGGGGAGGTAAGTTTTTGTTAGTTTTACCAGGTAAGTAAGACACTTACAGGGTTCAGTTCTTGTTCCAAGGTAGCCCACCGTTGGGGGTTCAGAGCAACCCCAAAGTTACCACACCAGCAGCTCAGGGCCGGTCAGGTGCAGAGTTCAAAGTGGTGCCCAAAACGCATAGGCTTCAATGGAGAGAAGGGGGTGCCCCGGTTCCAGTCTGCCAGCAGGTAAGTACCCGCGTCTTCGGAGGGCAGACCAGGGGGGTTTTGTAGGGCACCGGGGGGGACACAAGCCCACACAGAAATTTCACCCTCAGCGGCGCAGGGGCGGCCGGGTGCAGTGTTAGAACAAGCGTCGGGTTCGCAATCGAAGTCAATGGGAGATCAAGGGATCTCTTCAGCCCTGCAGGCAGGCTAGGGGGGGCTTCCTCGGGGAAACCTCCACTTGGGCAAGGGAGAGGGACTCCTGGGGGTCACTTCTGCAGTGAAAGTCCGGTCCTTCAGGTCCTGGGGGCTGCGGGTGCAGGGTCTTTTCCAGGCGTCGGGACTTAGGTTTCAGAGAGTCGTGGTCAGGGGAAGCCTCAGGATTCCCTCTGCAGGTGGCGCTGTGAGGGCTCAGGGGGGACAGGTTTTGGTACTCAGTCGTAGAGTAGTCCGGGGGTCCTCCCTGAGGTGTTGGTTCTCCACCAGCCAAGTCGGGGTTGCCGGGTGCAGTGTTGCAAGTCTCACGCTTCTTGCAGGGAGATTGCTGGGTTCTTTCAAGCTGCTCCTTTGGATAAAGTTGCAGTCTTTTTGGAGCAGGTCCGCTGTCCTCTGGAGTTTCTTGTCGTCGAAGCAGGGCAGTCCTCAGAGGATTCAGAGGTCGCTGGTCCCTTTGGAAGGCGTCGCTGGAGCAGAGTTCTTTGGAAGGCAGGAGACAGGCCGGTGAGTTTCTGGAGCCAAGGCAGTTGTTGTCTTCTGGTCTTCCTCTGCAGGGGTTTGTCAGCTCGGCAGTCCTTCTTCTTGTTGTTGCAGGAATCTAGTTTCTAGGTTCAGGGAGAGCCCTTAAATACTAAATTTAAGGGCGTGTTTAGGTCTGGGGGGTTAGTAGCCAATGGCTACTAGCCCTGAGGGTGGGTACACCCTCTTTGTGCCTCCTCCCAAGGGGAGGCGGTCACATCCCTAATCCTATTGGGGGAATCCTCCATCTGCAAGATGGAGGATTTCTAAAAGTTAGTCACCTCAGCTCAGGACACCTTAGGGGCTGTCCTGACTGGCCAGTGACTCCTCCTTGTTGTTCTCATTATCTCTCCTGGACTTGCCGCCAAAAGTGGGGGCTGGGTCCAGGAGGCGGGCATCTCCACTAGCTGGAGTGCCCTGGGGCATTGTAACACGAAGCTTGAGCCTTTGAAGCTCACTGCTAGGTGTTACAGTTCCTGCAGGGGGGAGGTGTGAAGCACCTCCACCCAGGGCAGGCTTTGTTTCTGTCCTCAGAGAGCACAAAGGCTCTCACCGCATGAGGTCAGGCACTTGTCTCTCAGCAGCAGGCTGGCACAGACCAGTCAGTCCTGCACTGAACAATTGGGTAAAATACAGGGGGTATCTCTAAGATGCCCTCTGTGTGCATTTTTTAATAAATCCAACACTGGCATCAGTGTGGGTTTATTATTCTGAGAAGTTTGATACTAAACTTCCCAGTATTCAGTGTAGCCATTATGGAGCTGTGGAGTTCGTTTTTGACAGACTCCCAGCCCATATACTCTTATGGCTACCTTGCACTTACAATGTCTAAGGTTTTGCTTAGACACTGTAGGGGCATAGTGCTCATGCACATATGCCCTCACCTGTGGTATAGTGCACCCTGCCTCAGGGCTGTAAGGCCTACTAGAGGGGTGACTTACCTATGCCACAGGCATTGGGAGGTTGGCATGGCACCCTGAGGGGAGTGCCATGTCGACTTAGTCATTTTTCTCCCCATCAGCACACACAAGCTGGCAAGCAGTGTGTCTGTGCTGAGTGAGGGGTCCCTAGGGTGGCATAAGACATGCTGCAGCCCTTAGAGACCTTCCCTGGCATCAGGGCCCTTGGTACCAGGGGTACCAGTTACAAGGGACTTACCTAGGTGCCAGGGTTGTGCCAATTGTGGAAACAATGGTACATTTTAGGTGAAAGAACACTGGTGCTGGGGCCTGGTTAGCAGGGTCCCAGCACACTGATCAGTCAAGTCAGCATCAGTATCAGGCAAAAAGTGGGGGGTAACTGCAACAGGGAGCCATTTCTTTACAGGGGGCAACTCTGGTTACTCAGTCTTGGAGTCGCCGGGGAGTCCTCCCTGAAGTGTTTCTCCACAAGTCGAGCCGGGGGTGTTGGGCGCAGAAGAGCAAGTCTCACGCTTCCGGCAGGAAACGCAGTTGTCTTGAAGTTGCTTCTTTGGAAACCAAGTTGCAGTCTTGGGTGAACAGAGCCGCTGTCCTCAGGAGTTTCTTGGTCCTTCTAGAGCAGGGCAGTCCTCTGAGGATTCAGGGGTCGCTGGTCCTGGGGAGAGCGTCGCTGGAGCAGTTTCTTCTGAAGGGGGGAGACAGGCCGGTAGAGCTGGGGCCAAAGCAGTTGGTGTCTGTCTTCTCTGCAGGGTTTTTCAGCTCAGCAGTCCTCTTCTTCTTAGGTTGCAGGAATCTGAGTTCCTAGGTTCAGGGGAGCCCCTAAATACAGAATTTAGGGGTGTGTTTGTCAGGGAGGGCAGTAGCCAATGGCTACTAGCCCTGAGGGTGGCTACACCCTCTTTGTGCCTCCTCCCAAGGGGAGGGGGGTCACATTCCTATCCCTATTGGGGGGGGATCCTCCATCTGCAAGATGAGGATTCCTAAAAGTCAGTCACTTCAGCTCAGGTTGCCTTAGGGGCTGTCCTGACTGGTCAGTGACTCCTCCTTGTTTTTCTCATTATCTCCTCCGGCCTTGCCGCCAAAATTGGGGCCGTGGCCAGAGGGGGAGGGCAACTCCACTAGCTGGAATGCCCTGTGGTGCTGTAACAAAGGGGGTGAGCCTTTGAGGCTCACCACCAGGTGTTACAGCTCCTGCAAGAGGGAGGTGATAAGCATCTCCACCCAGTGCAGGCTTTGTTACTAGCCACAGAGTGACAAAGGCACTCTCCCCATGTGGCCAGCAACATGTCTCGAGTGTGGCAGGCTGCTAAAACCAGTCAGCCTACACGGGTAGTTGGTTAAGGTTTCAGGGGTCACCTCTAAGGTGCCCTCTGGGGTGTATGTTACAATAAAATGTACACTGGCATCAGTGTGTATTTATTGTGCTGAGAAGTTTGATACCAAACTTCCCAGTTTCCAGTGTAGCCATTATGGTGCTGTGGAGTTCGTGTATGACAGACTCCCAGACCATATACTCTTATGGCTACCCTGCACTTACAATGTCTAAGGTTTTGCTTAGACACTGTAGGGGCACATTGCTCATGCACTGGTGCCCTCACCTATGGTATAGTGCACCCTGCCTTAGGGCTGTAAGGCCTGCTAGAGGGGTGACTTATCTATACTGCATAGGCAGTGTGAGGTTGGCATGGCACCCTGAGGGGAGTGCCATGTCGACTTAGTCGTTTTGTCCTCACCAGCACGCACAAGCTGGTAAGCAGTGGGTCTGTGCTGAGTGAGGGGTTCCCAGGGTGGCATAAGATATGCTGCAGCCCTTAGAGACCTTCCCTGTCATCAGGGCCCTTGGTACCAGGGGTACCAGTTACAAGGGACTTACCAGGGTGTGCCAATTGTGTAAACAAAAGTACAGGTTAGGGAAAGAACATTGGTGCTGGGGCCTGGTTAGCAGGCCTCCGCACACTTTCAAGTCAAAATTTAGCATCAGCAAAGGCAAAAAGTCAGGGGGTAACCATGCCAAGGAGGCATTTCCTTACAGTAGGGGGTACCCTACTCATGCATTGATAACCTCAGACTTAGGGACAGGCATTTCCTTACACTGTACTTTTCCAATCACCTGCTCGTTTATTTTCAGTGCGCCCACCCTGCTCAATGGTTTACCATAGACCATAAAATGTGATTTACTACAGTGTATCTCTAAATCTAAGGCTGACATAAGTTTCATATGCTTTAACTGCCTAACATGGTCTGTTTCTGGTGCGGGCATAAGAACTGCATCGCCCTCATAGATCAATACTGGGATACTCTTGCCATCGATTTTAGGAGTGTCCTTACATCTTTCAACTAAAAAAAATCATACAGCCCATTTGTATATAACAGAAAAAGGGTAAGGCCAAAACACACCACTGTTGCACGCCCCTATTTAATTCAAACAGCTCCGTACTTTCAACATGCAGCCCAACCCTCACGTTTGCATTAATACCTGAATGGAGATAGCGAAGCAGCTCCACAAAGTGGGAATCCATGCCCATCGGGGTTAGCCTATCCCAGAGCTTACTGCGATTTACCTTATCAAAGCCGCAACCTAAGTCCATAAAGGCAAGATACAGGGTACCCCTCTTAACTTGTGTATATTTGCCAATCAACATAAGCATATTTAGGAACTGCTCTAGGATACCTAACCCTTCCCTAAAACCGTACTGAACCCTACTTAGGATTGTATTTTCAGACATCCAGTCCTCAATATGCCTTAGGATAATCCGACCCAGAATTTTTGCTGAGGAATCAAGTAGTGAGATTGGACGATGCGACTTCAGGTCATTACGATTGCCCTTTTTGTAGACCGGTACAATACATGCCGATCTCCAGGTAGCCGGAATTCCTACACTTACTGCTGCATTGAGGCCATTAAGCAGAATGGGTGCCCACAACTGTGGACAATGTTTGTATATATCCATAGGAATAGTATCTGGGTCAGGGGCTTTATGGCTAGCACTGCATTGCAACGCCTCCTTTACCTCCTCAAGGTTAAACCTAATAGCTAAATCTCTGGGGTGTCCCTGCTGATCACCTCTTAAGTCCCCTATAAGGCACCCCAAAAAGATCCCACAAATTGGCCGCCCAAGTCTCAGAGGCGATATTGCAGGCCAAAGCCTCAGAGGTTTCCGTCTCAATAGAGCCCCTGTTGACCACCTTCCAGAACAGGCCTGGGTTCTTGAGTAATGATGCACATTCCAACTCCTCCCACGCCTGCTTCTTAAGCTGTTACTTCCTGTCCCTCACAATAGATTTATAGCGGGCCCTCATCTCTTACAAGAACTTTCTCTCATTGTTCCTTTTATGCCTTCCTCAAAGATTTCTTAGCTCATAACGGGGCTTACTAAACCGGGAGGCTGAACAGCTGCAGTCATATCTTCTTTGGCTACATTTACTTTAAATATGGAGTCCATGACTTCCCCTGTACTGGAAGGATCAGTCAAGAGTACCTAAAATCAGGTTTAGATTTTTACCCACTACCCTCTGTTACTTGCTGGATGTTAACCTGTTTCCAGCCAAGTCGTCTGTCCTGATCTTTGGGTCTCATCGAAACTGGCCCACCCCACACTGATTTCCGCATTGACTCAGGAAAATTGAAATAAATCCGGAGGGGGATTGTGATCACTGAAATGCTGCACTACTACTTCACCATCCTTGACCATGTTCTTTATGGGTGGGGGCACAAAAATATAGTCAATTGTTGTTCCAACCCCCCTACCTACAAAAGTAGGGGCCTGATGTGTACCCACCACTTCTAGGTTGCAGATGTTCAAAAGACCCAAACTCCTTAGGCCTTTAATTAGAGCCCCACCCCTCGCATTGTGTGATCCCTCGGCTGAGTATCTCCTAGTCCTGCTCAAAAGGGTTCATTGTAGTACTGTAGATCCCTATTTCGGCATTAAAATCCCCTGACACCACAGCACAGAAAGCCAGCCCAAACCCCTCCAGTCTACACTTCAATTTCTGCAAAACAAAAAAAAGGGCCTCAATTTGGCAACCAGAGTCCCAAACAGCAACATTAAATTTCTTTTGAAAAGACTACCCAGGTGATTAAGAAGCCCTGATGTTTAAAAGTAATTTGATAGGCTCTCGTTATTTTGGAAAATCGAATTAGGGTGACTAAGCCCCCTTTATGGCGACTGCCTTGAGACCTTACGGCCGGGACTGCAAATCTTTGAAAACCATCCCACACAGCCAGCCAGCCCGTCCGACCAGGTCTCTTGAAGTAAGATGAAATCATAGTGTGCCACCAACTTTAGCCAGTTGCTGTACGAAAGCTTAGACTCGTACCCTGCTACATTCCATGAAATAAGGCAACACTTTACGTTTAATCCATCCCGACCTCCAGTGATCAAGGCATCGGAAGGAGATTTTATCCCCCACTCTACATGTCTCTGTACATAGCGTCAAGCCACCCTCTCCAAATCAGGGGAGGTAGAAAAATCATAGCCCGTACTATTTGGCTGTAAAACACCCTGCCCTGGGTAAGAGTTCCTGGTTCATAGATCGTCACTCAGCTGGGTATGATTTAAAAAAAAAAAAAAAAAAAAAGCAAAGGGACCATACCAATCTTACTCTTCAGCCTGAATGCCAAACGTTGTGACAAAAGGATCCTCTGGGCCAGGCCTGGATATCTACAACTTACAATGACTCAATCCCCATTGCCAACCTTTACCCGAGGCCCGACCCAGTCAATTCTTCTGACATACAGAATATCCTCAAAATCCTTACAAAGTCACAGTTTTAGTGGAAGGTCTTGTTCTTTAGTTGGACCGTGGATTCGCTTGTTCCCAACGCCAAGGGGGGGGGGGGGGGGGGGGAACATCGGTGATCACCACCACATAGGGTGCACAGTGTCCAGCGACCCTCAAGATTAGACAGCTTAGAGGTTGTTGCCTCTCTCTCAACAGGGGGCTAGGGTTTTCTTCTTGTTGAAGCACCCCCTCGACCAAACTACAGTGACACCTAGAATTCAAGAGGCCCCCTTCAGCAGAAGCCAACCTTGGCCTCTTTTCTACTCATCCTGGCAACTGCAGTTTCAAGCACTCTCAGTTTCTCCATAACCGGGCTATACAGGACTCAATCATATCTTTAAGTAAATTTTAGCAATAGGTTTTCTAAACCGGGACCTGAGCACTGATCCACAGTACCCAAGGGGATCAGGTTAGGGTTGGCAGGCAGGGACAATTTTGTTTCCCAGGTCTTTTTACAATCTCCTTCTTCGAAGGAGGACTGCTGCTGCCAGGAGGAGAAACCATCAAAAACCTCTTACTTATACCTCCTTCCAAGCCCTTTGCCCCTAAAGCCCTGGTTTCTGCTTGCACTGGGGTTTTGGGCAGATCACCCCTGGCCAATCCGAGGCTGTCCTTCCTCAACCTCAATGCCCCCCCCCCCCCCCAACCCCACCATCTTCTGTGGAAGCTTGTTGCCAGTGACCCATCTCCAACAAGAGCCTCCTTTCTGCCAGGTCGATCTCCCTCGTGAGTACCCCAACAGCACGCACAAGAAAGGGATCTAATGTTGAATTTGTTTTCCCCTTTTCCCTTCCACGCTGATCCCAATTTAGCAGTGACCTTCTCCTGCCCATCCTCACAGATTACCTCTGGGGTCTCTTGAGTCTGCCACAAAAAGCACCCACAATTTAGATTACTGATATCTCAAAAAGAGAAGCTTCTCTCCACCGTAACAATTAGCTGAGAAGGGGATTATGAAAAAATCCATATAAAATCTAAACATTTACCCCCTATTGCCGAGACTAAGAGGGGTGGCCCAGCCCTGCCTCTTCTTGCCGGTGGCGGGCAAGGGACGGGCCGCTCGCGACCTGCGCAGCGGTGTTGTGGCTGCGCTTTTGAAGCGCTTGGTCTCTCCAGCTCTACCCCCTCCTGCACTGGCCTCCTGGGACACAGAGTCCAGAGGTTTGCAGCGGTGTTGGGGAGGCGCACTTTTACACTAGTTACCAGAAATAGGCATAGAAAGTGATAGAAAACCGTGCAAATAGACAATAGTGACTATACTAAAAAAAAAAAATGGAATGCAAACACAGAACCCCCACCTAAGTAAGTGGAATGTGTAGAGGGGAGCTGGGGGTACAAAGAAACACGAAAGGTAAGTACCACAGTACCCCTCAGCAACCAGGAAGAGAGGAATAAGTTAATGGATTTTCCCCAAACCACCCAAAAGGAAGAAAAAGAAGAAAATGCAACACCCAGACAAGACTGCAAGAAACCAGCTGTGAATTGCAGAGGAGGAAGACCCATGGAAGAAGGGGACCAAGTCCGGAAGTCCCAGAAAAGTCCCAGAGGTGCTGGAGCTACTACCCACCCAGCTGTGAATGCAGGAGTTGGTAGACTGTGAGGTGAAGGTCAGCACTGCAGCCCTGGAGTCGGTGAAGACTTCCTGGCGGATGCAGACGTAACATGCCGAAAGAAGAGTTGCAGTCAGGTGTTGGTGCAGGAATTTCACCAACAAGCCTTGGCAAAGGCAAATGTCGCAGTTGGTGAAAAATGGAGCTGCTGAGGACCAGCAAGGCCCAGGAGGTGGAGTCAGAGGGGGCGCTCAGCAACAGAGTCCACGGGGGCAGAGGCAGCACCCATAGGAGTCCCACAGGATGGGGAGACAGGACAGCACAACTGGGGAAGGATCCCATGCTGCAGAAGAACCACTCAGTGGTTTGCAGGAAGGAGTGCTGGGGGCTGGAGCTACACGCACCCTGAAGATCCCTTGGAGATGCAAACAAACCTTGGCAGCTGCAAGAGATGCATGCACAGGGGTACTGTCCTGCGTGGGAAGGCAACAGTTTACCTTCACCAAAATGTGACAGCTGGCAGAGTGGACAAAGAAAAATACGTTGGACGACCACCCTTGATGCAGGATCCATGCAGCTCAGGAATGAAGAGATCCACGCAGCCTGCTGTCTTTACAGTAGGTGCCTACGGATGCAGTGGAGTGACTTCCTTCTCGTGCAGACTGAAGACTTGCTGCCCTCAGTGGATGCATAGCCAGGGAAATGTTGCAGGAGCTGGAAGGAGCCGTGGAAACAATGTTGCAAGAAGAGTCGTCTTTGTGGATGCAGATTGTTAGTTCCTGGAGTGTCCAGTCCTGATTCCAGTGGCTAGAAGTTGAAGTAAGGTTGCAGAGGAGTCCTGCTGGAATCTTGCAAGCCAAATCTGAGGACCCACCCAAGACAGACCCTAAATAGATGCTCCCAGAGGTCCCTGTCAACCTTGGATTCAAGATGGCAGAACCCTGGGACCCTCTGGAGCAGCACTGGGCACCACCCCTGGGGTGGTGATGGACAGGGGAGTGGTCACTCACCTTTCCATTTTCCAGTTTCACACCAGAGCAGGGGCTGGAGGTCCCTGAAACGGCATAAACCTGTTCTTGCACGGAGGGCACCAAATGTGCTCTTCAAACCATGCCAGTGGCATGGGCTCCCCATGGGTGGCATAATGCATGCTGCAGTCCTTGGGGGGGGGGGGGGGGGATCCCCTGGTACCCCTGGTACCCCAATGCCCTGGGTACCCCAATGCCCTGGGTACCCCAATGCCCTGGGTACTCTACACTAGGATCTTACCTGGGGACATGCAATTAAGTTACCAAGTTAGAAGGGAGAGAGCATAGGCACTGGAGTCCTGGTTAGTAGGATCCCAGTGAACAAAGTCAAACACACTGACAAAATGTGGGGGTGACAGTACTAAAAAGAGGCTTCTTTCCTACACTACTTTTTTGCATTTTCTCTTGTCAGCTACATGTTAGTGTCTGTTTCATAAACTTGATGAAAACATCAATTAGATTGTTCTTCTCCTGGTAAGACATTATTTAATGTATTTAACGCATTTAAAACATTTCTCTAACAGTTATAAATACACATGCCTGCTTAGAAGCACCTATAACTTCCACTAAAATTGTATACAATGGTTACTTTTTTAGTGTCACTGTATTGTTTATGCCAATACTTAATGATTATTCTTTTAGGCCTGCTTTCTGTTTTGGCGGGCAAGATAGAAGGCTGAACTCGTGGTGCTGGGCATAGCCTGCAGAGTCCTGTTAAATCATCTATGGTTAGGGTCTCTACTCTGGGTTGCTTCGGAAACCGCAGCACCTGGCATAGGTGAGGGATTTATTAGTGTTCTGGGTGCTAACTACTTACAAGGGTTTAAGGTAAGCACTCTGCTGAAAGATGCATACACATCAAAGAATGTTGCTGAACGAAGGTAATTTTTTACTGCACACGATCCCAAAACAGTACTGAACAGAACAAACTAAACTCGTATAGCAGTATTTTTAGGATTTCGTGTCCACAATGTAAAATACCGTTGTTGCGAATAAAGATTAGAAGTTGCTGCGTCCTTGACCTCAGTAATAATGACATTTGCTATTTGTTGGCCTACTCGAAAGTAATGTCTGTCTTTATGTTCGAAAGAATGTAAAACGATGATTCTTGCAGGGCTTGAGTTAAGGCCTTTGCCGTTTTGAAAATTACACATATAATTTTTTTCCCCTAGTTATATCCTGGAGACTTAACAGACATTTTTTTCTATGACTTTAGCAAAGAATGGCGCAGGAGGTGTTGACTCATTTAAAGGAGCATCCAGACGCATGGACAAGAGTCGATACTATATTGGAGTTCTCGCAGAACATGAATACCAAAGTAAGCAAGTGGCTGTTTTGGGATTTTTTTTTTTTTTTTTTAAAGATTTAACTCCTAAATCATCTAATCTAAGTCGTTTTAAAGTTGAATGGCTTTCTATTTTGTATTCTAATGTGTACCTTGGACAATTATTAGGCATACCTGGCTTGGTATATTACCCTTTAAAGATTAACTATTTGCATACATTTCTTATTTACTACGATGATAGTCTCTACTGTTAATAGGAAATTACTTAGTGATGTTACTTTCCGGAACTCTACTGCCTATCGTTGCAATAATAAGGTGTATATTCTTCTAGTCTCATTGTAACCTGTTTGATCTTGAACATCTATTTAATGCACGAGTTAAGTTTAATGCCCTGGAGTTCACAATTCAAGTGCCTTCTTTAAATAAAGTGATTTTTGGTAATTTTTTCCTTTTACCTGATTGTCAAAGATGGATAAATAACTGCCACTCTGATCTCCCTTCGTAGTCGAAATTGTGCCTTTGCTTCTTGTGAGGGGGTAAATCCGTTAAATATTTTTGGAGATCAGCATTTGAAAAATGTTGTGGATGGGCATTGATGAGTTAAAATTTAGATGTTATGTGTGTCCAAATTGCCTATTATTATGCGCTAATTGTAATTGACCCATTTGTATGCAGCTTGACAGGTTCTTAGGCTAACCTTTGCAGATATGTGATAATTCTGCCACCTTTTAGCAAACCCAGTTAAATTCTGCAGACATTTAGCTGTGGGTATAGAAAGCTACATGAAGATCCATGAGATGTGCAGTTCTATATATTTGCACATCCCTAGCTTTGAGCATTTCGATGGACGGGGTGGCAGTTAAAGGAAGGCCAAGTGTTGATTTTGCTGTTAATTTTGTCATTACTTCATGAATTTGAATGAGATTTTACAGCTGTCTAGCATGTTAAGTATAACGGAGGGATTTCTGGTTTCACATCTGATAGGTGGTGGGAGGGTGAAAGGAGTCTATAGTTTACAAAAAATAATTCGTTGGTAAAAGCTTTTGGTGATTACACAATTTGGCAGTGACTCATGAATATTGAGAATTCAGTCAACCACCTGCTGCTGAAATCCATGACGAAAAAAGGGCTTTGGGTTGCAATACTAAGGCATTTATGTTAATAACCACGCATACCTTATACCAACCTATCATCCACACAATAACCAGTAAAAAAGTAACTTTCCATCTAAAATAATTAGTATGATGGTATGGTTAGCTTTGGTCATAAACTTAGTGTGCGGTCAAAAAAAGTATCTGAAATTCACATTAAACATCCTGATTCTTTGAAAAAAAAGAAAAGCAAAAAAAGCAAAACCCTTCCCGGAAATTGCACATTTATTTTTCTCTGGAGACTGTAGGTTGCATTCCTTCTGTGACGATCATAACTAGCGCACCAGATGTAATTTTTGTCTCCAATATTTATAACTGTAAATAATAGCACTTGACAACACATAGTGATGTCAAATTCTTTTTAGAGTTCATAATTTATATAAAGTCATAGCAAGCATGTTTAGGTAATGTCATTTTTGATGGATTCTTCACTTAGTGATTATTCCCCAGAAACATTTATAGCAGTGCTCCTGTACTTCTGGTAGCTCAAGTCATCCTAGTGGCACCGGATTGGGCCAGGAGACTGGTACCTGGAGCATATGTCATTTAACCAAGCTGCTACTTCAGAAGTATCTCCTGTTGCAGCATCATGGCTGGGTGCTGCACCTGTGTGCATTGTCATGCTTTGCGATTGAGCAGCAACAGTTGACCTCATTTGACTTATTTCTGAGTGGTTGACATTACCTTGTCGTTTATGTCCTCCTACAAAATCATTGTATGCCATTTGTTGGGACAAATTAGTAGTTTGGTGCACTCATCAGAAAAAGCTATTGCAGGACAAGTTACTTGCCCTTTTTGTTGTTTGCTTTGTCTTTGGCTGGACAAGGGCTTGTTTAGGGCACTGTTGCTTGTTGGCCCTGCTGTTACCTGTTGTGGTATGACTTTTGGAGGTTCTACAACATTTATTCCCACCAAAGCCCTTTAGGATGCCACAGCATTTATTTTGGTACTTTTTTGAATAAATCCTTAATTTGAACAGATCCACATTTGCCAATTACGTCTCCTGACCCTCTAAAACTGTCTTTCTCATTGCCATGATGTCATCTTGACACATGACTGACCTTCATGCTCTCTCCTTCTTTCACCTTGTGCCACTTAGTTCTAATAAGTTGGTATTGAGCACCCAAGCTTCTTTTCTTCCAAAAGTTGCAACACTTTTACATAGGGCATGCTTTAATCCTTCTGTCACTATTTTGTCCGCCTCATCTCTCTCTCTTGATCAGCCTCATTCTGCCTCTCTGTTCCCTCCCTCTCTGTTCTGTCTGTGTGTCTCTGTATCTGTAGGACTGTCTGTCTGTCTCGCTCTTTGTTTCTCTCTTTCTGTGTCTTTGTTTCTCTCTCTATCTCTTTCTCTGTTGATGCACGTGCTCTCGGTCTCTGGCATGTGGTCTCTGGTGCATCCTCCCTCTCTCTCTCTCGCACTCGCTCTGTCGCTCTCACCCTTGGTCTCCAGGAACGTGGAGCCCCCCACTGAACCCCCTTTATCAAAAGTGTTTGGCCCTTGGGAGGTGGTGGTTGCCGAGGCCCAGATGGGGGCAGTCTTTGGCGCACCTCATATCAATATTTTCAAAAAGGTCACACGGAGGTGGGGGGGGTCGCCCAAGGGGGGGATTTGGCAGTGCGTGGTGCTGGGTTTGGAGCTTAAAGGGGTTGACCGTGCCCAGGTCAACCTCTGTGGTGTACAGCCAAATGCCATTTGTGGCGTGGGGGTTGGTGTGGCTTTAGGGGGTTAGCCGCAGGCCATACTCTGCCATTCACGGTCGAAGGAAGTTTGTAGCGCTGGGTCGGGTGATTACTGGGTTTTGGCTGTAACCATCTGCAGTGCATGGATTAACGTATAGTAAATAAAATTACTTTGTTAACTATAGAAATTCACTTAGGAAAAAAAAAAGGTTACAGGGACATGGTAGTTAAACTCCCGTTTTAAATGTAAACCATACAAATTTACCTGTTATAGTTAGAGCTATCTCAAGTAACTATAACTCGCGCTCTTGCCATAGACTGCTAATTACCCCAGAAATTACAGCACTCATGACATCTTTTATAACACCATTGATATTCGCTAACATTTGCAGTAAAATTATTGATGAGATAACTGCATGGCAAGGGTGCCGGTTAGTTACTTGAAATAACACTTAACTATAATAATAGCTGAATTTCTATTGCTGTTCAATACATTGCTTATGGCTACTAAATAATATCCCGTAGTGGAGAAGCAAGCATTTTACTAGTCAGCCCCGTTGGGCTGAATATTTGAATCCACCTAATATATTTGTGGTATTCAGCATCATTTATTTAAAAAAAAAAAAATTTAAGGGCCCTCGATGCGGATGATTTAATGTCTTTTTTTCTCTTGTTTTTTTTAATGTGGCTTGTCATACTCTGCACCGCAACGCTCTTTTTGGTGCACAAGGTAATTATAATCACTAAATGAAATGGCAAACGTCAAACCTTTTCACTGCTGTTAATTATCAAATTTGGTTGCCGTGACCATCTTCTGTTCCTTAGTAACGTAATTTGTGCAAGTTTTAAGAATCACTTTAATCTTAGATATTGGTTTCCTTAGTTGGGAGGAGAGTATTAGACAAAACAGCATTCTTCAAAACTGTAAAATTAGCAAATTTCCATCGAGACTGTCACCTTGGACTGGTGCCACTGAGTATTTCTAGCACACATTGTAAACACTTCTAGCCGGATTAGATCAGGTTTGAAAGGAAAAACTATAATAAACTGAAGTTTTTAAAGAAATTGTAAGAAGTATAACTGAACCTAGCCATAGCTTCATTGAAGACATTTTTTTTTTCAACAAATTTGTTTTTTCCTTTAACTATTTTTTCAAATTTTCTTTTTTTTTTTTTTTTAAAAGCAATATATAAATATGTTCACAAACAATAATTAGATGCATGTAATATGACCTCAAATATATTGTGCAGTTTTAACACAATGTCTTGGTTGTACTTCTGCAATAGCGTGTATCTCAAGTTCTGTTGCAAGGCATCTGCCTCTAATTACCTATGCCATAGGTTATCACCTTGTTTTACAGTTGGCAGAAGTGCATATTCGGACCCGTATCTACCCATATAAAGAGTAACACAAGAAGAACAACTCGGCCTTGAACATAAACCTGTCACCTCGCGCAGAAGAGGCTTGGGAGAGGGATGAGAATTTATTACCAGCTTTTCTCTTGGGCCGCCCGGCATATAGCTGAAGTAGTCACATCTCTACTGCATGTTGGTGGCTGCGACCCACTGTGTTCCATATCTTATGAGACCCATTACTGGAAACATTCAGTGATCAGCAGTTCTCCATACCATGTGGAGAAAGTCTGCATCAGTCAGGGCGCATCTGGACAGCTCAAATCACTGTGTGTGTGTGTGTTTTGCTTGTTAAAGTTCAGGGTTGCTCTGGGGTCTGATACCATTCCTTCCCGGTAAAGGATCTACTGATAACACCCTCCCGTTTCACGTTCAAACGTGGTAGGTCGTCCACCTTCATGGGTACTACTACTCCGAAATTGCCTACATTATCCTGCTGAGATTAGCCTGTATGATGTGTCAATGGTATACCTTAATTCCCCCAAAATTCTTGAAAAATCCCCCCCCCCCCCGAAAAAAAGACTGAAAAAGCACAGGATTTCAGCCATGGACCTGTGTGGAGGTGTCTAACAAGACAGCACTCCAGGTGACAGCGGTTTAAAAATCTCTCAGGAATACCAACATGTCTGCATACAGTAATATGCTCTTTCATCATGTAGCAGAATCCACCCACCGTGGCTGTCCAGACATTACAGGCAATTGATTGCCAGCGTGAACAGCATGGGAGAAAGAGGGCATTCCTGCCGTGTTTCCTGGCAAACCTTGAATGGGTCAGATATACACGTTACTCTGCGAACCTGGCGTTGGCGTACATCAATGCGACTCATTTGTCCTATCCCTTTTCCTGAGAGCATCAGTCATAACTTGCTGTATTCATTAAGCACTACATGCAGCCTTAATACTGCGTTTGAATGGGCTGAGTATGCTGTTTTGTTTTCTCATCATAGTCACTTCCACAGAAGTGCACATCTATGTGAGGGTCTCTCCTGACCAATTTTTGAAACCGTAACAAACGTAAATTAGTATACATTGTATTGTTCTTAGACAAGATTTGGCCCTCTAGTAGCCATGTGACCAGGTCCTGGAGCTACTCCAAGTCCCCAGACCTCACCAAACTCCCTTCTCAGTGTGTCCCCTTTAGTCTCCACTCTGCAAGGTTTTGTGTTGACACTGGTCACAAGAGGGGTGTGATCACTGGATGAGGTGACCAGAAGCCCACTTCTGTGCTTTGGTTGAAACACTGGGGTCACATAGGTATGTGTGCCTTAATGCGTAGATAAAAAAAAAAAAAACTGTCATCTGAGGTACAGTCATTGTATTGTTTTGAAAGTATGTTTGCTGCCTAGCCTCCTCATCCAATTTCAATGTAAAGTAATTGTTTATTTAACTTTAGTATTTGTCTAATTAATTTGTGTTCTATAATTATGTGATTGTCTTGTTAGCTGTTAAAAATATTTGACCTAACGTGGAGTAGTCCTGTGGTGTTTATTGCCTTCATACCGTATAATCTTGGGGTTCCTACTTAGTTACTGGAATTTTTTTATTTCAAAATCTAAAGGCTTTGCCTTTGAACATGGTATAATATTGCAACAGATACCTCCCTAGAATTTAATCAGTGATACCTAGTTCTGTTTATTGCACAGGGTGGTATTTTCCTTTTTTTTTTTTTTTTTTTTTTTTTTTATAAATACATGCATCCCACTTTATCAGGACAACCTGTTCATGTTTTATGTGAGAATCTTTTTCTAAACATGCAGTGCTACTTAGTGTTCACTTTTTTCTGCTGGCCTGGCATTTGTAACTCATTCTGGGCTTTTATTCCTGTGCTTTTACTCATTACTTAGTTCAGTTGACTATAGTATGCCTGGTCCTGAGACTGGTTTTCTTGAAAAGCCAACTAATGTCAATTTGTTAAAAATATTTCTCCAGCTAACTGAATGTTAAACTCCTCTTATTTGCACTTGTAACTGATTATCATGCTGTTATTTCTTGAAGTTAAAATATCCCTGCAACTTCAAAATTTTGTTTTTTGATCATCCTCTGTGTAAGGAAATGCCTCCTTGGCATGGTTGCCCCCTGACTTTTTGCCTTTGCTGATGCTATGTTTACAATTGAAAGTGTGCTGAGGCCTGCTAACCAGGCCCCAGCACCAGTGTTCTTTCCCTAACCTGTACTTTTGTATCCACAATTGGCAGACCCTGGCATCCAGATAAGTCCCTTGTAACTGGTACTTCTAGTACCAAGGGCCCTGATGCCAAGGAAGGTCTCTAAGGGCTGCAGCATGTCTTATGCCACCCTGGAGACCTCTCACTCAGCACAGACACTCTGCTTGCCAGCTTGTGTGTACTAGTGAGGACAAAACGAGTAAGTCGACATGGCACTCCCCTCAGGGTGCCATGCCAGCCTCTCACTGCCTATGCAGTATAGGTAAGACACCCCTCTAGCAGGCCTTACAGCCCTAAGGCAGGGTGCACTATACCATAAGTGAGGGTACCAGTGCATGAGCATGGTACCCCTACAGTGTCTAAACAAAACCTTAGACATTGTAAGTGCAGGGTAGCCATAAGAGTATATGGTCTGGGAGTTTGTCAAACACGAACTCCACAGCACCATAATGGCTACACTGAAAACTGGGAAGTTTGGTATCAAACTTCTCAGCACAATAAATGCACACTGATGCCAGTGTACATTTTATTGTAAAATACACCACAGAGGGCACCTTAGAGGTGCCCCCTGAAACTTAACCGACTGTCTGTGTAGGCTGACTAGTTCCAGCAGCCTGCCACACTAGAGACATGTTGCTGGCCCCATGGGGAGAGTGCCTTTGTCACTTTGAGGCCAGTAACAAAGCCTGCACTGGGTGGAGATGCTAACACCTCCCCCAGGCAGGAGCTGTAACACCTGGCGGTGAGCCTCAAAGGCTCACCCCTTTGTCACAGCCCAGCAGGGCACTCCAGCTTAGTGGAGTTGCCCGCCCCCTCCGGCCACGGCCCCCACTTTTGGCGGCAAGGCTGGAGGGAACAAAGAAAGCAACAAGGAGGAGTCACTGCCCAGTCAGGACAGCCCCTAAGGTGTCCTGAGCTGAGGTGACTCTAACTTTTAGAAATCCTCCATCTTGCAGATGGAGGATTCCCCCAATAGGGTTAGGATTGTGACCCCCTCCCCTTGGGAGGAGGCACAAAGAGGGTGTACCCACCCTCAGGGCTAGTAGCCATTGGCTACTAACCCCCCAGACCTAAACACGCCCTTAAATTTAGTATTTAAGGGCTACCCTGAACCCTAGAAAATTAGATTCCTGCAAACTACAAGAAGAAGGACTGCCTAGCTGAAAACCCCTGCAGAGGAAGACCAGAAGACGACAACTGCCTTGGCTCCAGAAACTCACCGGCCTGTCTCCTGCCTTCCAAAGAACTCTGCTCCAGCGACGCCTTCCAAGGGACCAGCGACCTCTGAATCCTCTGAGGACTGCCCTGCTTCGAAAAAGACAAGAAACTCCCGAGGACAGCGGACCTGCTCCAAAAAGACTGCAACTTTGTTTCGAGGAGCAGCTTTAAAGACCCTGCAATCTCCCCGCAAGAAGCGTGAGACTTGCAACACTGCACCCGGTGACCCCGACTCGGCTGGTGGAGAACCAACACCTCAGGGAGGACCCCCGGACTACTCTCCGACTGTGAGTACCAAAACCTGTTCCCCCCTGAGCCCCCACAGCGCCGCCTGCAGAGGGAATCCCGAGGCTTCCCCTGACCGCGACTCTCTGAAACCTAAGTCCCGACGCCTGGAAAAGACCCTGCACCCGCAGCCCCCAGGACCTGAAGGACCGGACTTTCACTGGAGAAGTGACCCCCAGGAGTCCCTCTCCCTTGCCCAAGTGGAGGTTTCCCCGAGGAAGCCCCCCCTTGCCTGCCTGCAGCGCTGAAGAGATCCGTTGATCTCTCATAGACTAACATTGCGAACCCGACGCTTGTTTCTACACTGCACCCGGCCGCCCCCGCGCTGCTGAGGGTGAAATTTCTGTGTGGGCTTGTGTCCCCCCCCGGTGCCCTACAAAACCCCCCTGGTCTGCCCTCCGAAGACGCGGGTACTTACCTGCAAGCAGACCGGAACCGGGGCACCCCCTTCTCTCCATTCTAGCCTATGCGTTTTGGGCACCACTTTGAACTCTGCACCTGACCGGCCCTGAGCTGCTGGTGTGGTGACTTTGGGGTTGCTCTGAACCCCCAACGGTGGGCTACCTTGGACCAAGAACTGAACCCTGTAAGTGTCTTACTTACCTGGTAAAACTAACAAAAACTTACCTCCCCCAGGAACTGTGAAAATTGCACTAAGTGTCCACTTTTAAAGTAGCTATTTGTGAATAACTTGAAAAGTATACATGCAATTGAAATGATTCAAAGTTCCTAATGTACTTATCTGCAATACCTTTCAAACAAGATATTACATGTTAAATTTGAACCTGTGGTTCTTAAAATAAACTAAGAAAATATATTTTTCTATAACAAAACCTATTGGCTGGATTTGTCTCTGAGTGTGTGTACCTCATTTATTGTCTATGTGTATGTACAACAAATGCTTAACACTACTCCTTGGATAAGCCTACTGCTCGACCACACTACCACAAAATAGAGCATTAGTATTATCTATTTTTACCACTATTTTACCTCTAAGGGGAACCCTTGGACTCTGTGCATGCTATTCCTTACTTTGAAATAGCACATACAGAGCCAACTTCCTACATTGGTGGATCAGCGGTGGGGTACAAGACTTTGCATTTGCTGGACTACTCAGCCAATACCTGATCACACGACAAATTCCAAAATTGTCATTAGAAATTGATTTTTGCAATTTGAAAAGTTTTCTAAATTCTTAAGACCTGCTAGGGCCTTGTGTTAGATCCTGTTTAGCATTTCTTTTAGAGTTTAAAAGTTTGTAAAAGTTTGAATTAGATTCTAGAACCAGTTGTAGATTCTTAAAGTATTCCAACTTTTAGAAGCAAAATGTCTAGCACAGATGTGACTGTGGTGGAAGTCGACACCACACCTTACCTCCATCTTAAGATGAGGGAGCTAAGGTCACTCTGTAAAATAAAGAAAATAACAATGGGCCCCAAACCTACCAAAATACAGCTCCAGGAGCTTTTGGCAGAGTTTGAAAAGGCCAACCCCTCTGAGGGTGGCAACTCAGAGGAAGAGGATAGTGACTTGGAGGAAAATTCCCCCCTACCAGTCCTATCTAGGGAGAACAGGGTCTCTCAAACCCTGACTCCAAAAATAATAGTCAGAGATGCTGGTTCCCTCACAGGAGAGACCAACACCTCTGAAATCACTGAGGATAACTCAAGTGAAGAGGACATCCAGTTAGCCAGGATGGCCAAAAGATTGGCTTTGGAAAGACAGATCCTAGCCATAGAGAGGGAAAGACGAGATGGGCCTAGGACCCATCAATGGTGGCAGCAACATAAATAGGGTCAGAGATTCTCCTGACATGTTGAAAATCCCTAAAGGGATTGTAACTAAATATGAAGATGGTGATGACATCACCAAATGGTTCACAGCTTTTGAGAGGGCTTGTGTAACCAGAAAAGTGAACAGATCTCACTGGGGTGCTCTCCTTTGGGAAATGTTCACAGGAAAGTGTAGGGATAGACTCCTCACACTCTCTGGACAAGATGCAGAATCTTATGACCTCATGAAGGGTACCCTGATTGAGGGCTTTGGATTCTCCACTGAGGAGTATAGGATTAGATTCAGGGGGGCTCAAAAATCCTCGAGCCAGACCTGGGTTGACTTTGTAGACTACTCAGTAAAAACACTAGATGGTTGGATTCAAGGCAGTGGTGTAAGTAATTATGATGGGCTGTACAATTTATTTGTGAAAGAACACCTGTTAAGTAATTGTTTCAGTGATAAACTGCATCAGCATCTGGTAGACCTAGGACCAATTTCTCCCCAAGAATTGGGAAAGAAGGCGGACCATTGGGTCAAGACTAGGGTGTCCAAAACTTCCACAGGGGGTGACCAAAAGAAAGGGGTCACAAAACCTCCCCAGGGGAAAGGTGGTGAGACAGCCAAAAATAAAAATAGTAGAGTCTTCTAAAGGCCCCCAAAAACCTGCACAGGAGGGTGGGTCCAGAGCCTCTTCACAAAACAATCCTGGGTACAAGGGTAAACACTTTGATCCCAAAAAGGCCTGGTGTCGAAACTGTAGTCAGTCTGGACACCAAACTGGAGACAAGGCCTGTCCCAAGAAAAGTTCCACTCCAAACTCCAATCCAGGTAACACTGGAATGGCTAGTCTCCAAGTGGGATCAACAGTGTGCCCAGAGCAAATCAGGGTCCATACTGAAGCTACTCTAGTCTCTGAGGGTGGGGTGGATTTAGCCACACTAGCTGCCTGGCCTCCTAACATGCAAAAATACAGGCAGCAGCTCTTTATTAATGGGACAAGTGTAGAGGGCCTGAGGGATACAGGTGCCAGTGTCACCATGGTGACAGAGAAACTGGTTTCCCCTGGCCAATACCTGACTGGAAAAACTTATATAGTCACCAATGCTGACAATCAAACTAAAGCACATCCCATGGCAATGGTAACTTTAGAATGGGGAGGGGTCAATGGCCTGAAACAGGTGGTGGTCTCCTCAAACATCCCAGTAGACTGTCTGCTTGGAAATGACCTGGAGTCCTTAGCATGGGCTGAGGTAGAGCTAAAAACCCATGCAGCCATGCTGGGTATCCCTGAACTGGTGTGTGTAAAAACAAGAGCACAATGCAAGGCACAGGGTGAAAAAGTAGAGCTGGAGTCTGGAAAAATGGCCCAGCCTACCAAGAGAAAAGGAAAGTCAGTTGGGAAACCAACTGCAACACAGTCAGAAAAAGGGAACCTCTCTTCTCAGGAAGAAGTTCTGCCCTCTGAGGGAACTGAGCCTTTGGAGCTTGAACCTTATCAGGTTGAGCTCTTGGGCCCAGGGGGACCCTCAAGGGAGGAGCTGTGTAAGGGACAAGAAACCTGTCCCTCTCTTGAAGGCCTTAGGCAGCAAGCTGCTGAAGAGTCCAAGGGCAAGAAAAATGGAACACATAGGGTCTATTGGGAAGATGGACTCCTGTACACTGAGGCCAGAGACCCCAAACCTGGTGCCACTAGGAGAGTGGTAGTGCCTCAGTCGTTCAGAGAGTTTATTCTGACCTTAGCCCATGATATTCCCCTTGCTGGGCATTTGGGACAAACCAAGACGTGGGAGAGGTTAGTCAACCACTTCTACTGGCCCAATATGTCCCAGAAGGTTAAGGAGTTTTGCCTCTCCTGCCCCACCTGTCAATCCAGTGGTAAGACAGGTGGGCACCCAAAGGCCCCCCTCATTCCACTTCCAGTGGTGGGGGTCCCCTTTGAAAGAGTGGGTGTGGACATAGTTGGTCCACTGGAACCTCCCACAGCCTCAGGAAATATGTACATCCTAGTAGTAGTGAATCATGCTACTAGGTATCCTGAAGCTATTCCCCTTAGGTCGACTACTGCCCCTGCAGTAGCCAAGGCCCTCATTGGTATCTTTACCAGAGTGGGTTTCCCTAAGGAGGTGGTGTCTGACAGAGGTACCAACTTCATGTCAGCATACCTAAAACACATGTGGAATGAGTGTGGAGTGACTTACAAATTCACTACACCATACCATCCACAAACTAATGGCTTAGTTGAGAGATTCAACAAGACATTAAAAGGCATGATCATGGGGCTCCCAGAAAAACTCAAAAGGAGATGGGATGTCCTCTTGCCATGTCTGCTTTTCGCTTACAGAGAGGTGCCACAGAAGGGAGTAGGATTCTCACCCTTTGAACTTCTGTTTGGTCACCCTGTAAGGGGACCACTTGCTCTTGTTAAAGAAGGCTGGGAGAGACCTCTTCATGAGCCTAAACAAGACATAGTGGACTATGTACTTGGCCTTCGCTCTAGAATGGCAGAGTACATGGAAAAGGCAACCAAAAACCTTGAGGCCAGCCAACAGCTCCAGAAGTTTTGGTATGACCAAAAGGCTGCACTGGTTGAGTTCCAACCAGGACAGAAAGTCTGGGTTCTGGAGCCTGTGGCTCCCAGGGCACTCCAGGACAAATGGAGTGGCCCTTACCCAGTGCTAGAAAGGAAGAGTCAGGTCACCTACCTGGTGGACCTGGGCACAAGCAGGAGCCCCAAGAGGGTGATCCATGTGAACCGCCTTAAGCTCTTCCATGACAGGGCTGATGTGAATCTGTTGATGGTATCAGATAAGGATCAGGAGGCAGAGAGTGAACCTCTCCCTGATCTTCTGTCATCGGACCCAAAAGATGGCTCAGTAGATGGAGTGATCTACTCAGACACCCTCTCTGGCCAACAGCAAGCTGATTGTAGGAGAGTCCTACAACAGTTTCCTGAACTCTTCTCCTTAACCCCTGGTCAGACACACCTGTGTACCCATGATGTGGACACAGGAGACCGCATGCCTGTCAAAAACAAAATCTTTAGACAGTCTGACCATGTTAAGGAAAGCATCAAGGTGGAAGTCCACAAGATGCTGGAATTGGGAGTAATTGAGCGCTCTGACAGCCCCTGGGCTAGCCCAGTGGTCTTAGTCCCCAAACCTCACACCAAAGATGGAAAGAAAGAGATGAGGTTTTGTGTGGATTACAGAGGGCTCAATTCTGTCACCAAGACAGATGCTCATCCAATTCCTAGAGCTGATGAGCTCATAGATAAATTAGGTGCTGCCAAATTCTTAAGTACCTTTGACTTGACAGCAGGGTACTGGCAAATAAAAATGGCACCTGGAGCAAAAGAGAAAACCGCATTCTCCACACCTGATGGGCATTATCAGTTTACTGTTATGCCCTTTGGTTTAAAGAATGCCCCTGCCACCTTCCAAAGGTTGGTGAATCAAGTCCTTGCTGGCTTGGAGTCCTTTAGCACAGCTTATCTTGATGATATTGCTGTCTTTAGCTCCACCTGGCAGGATCACCTGGTCCACCTGAAGAAGGTTTTGAAGGCTCTGCAATCTGCAGGCCTCTCTATCAAGGCATCCAAATGCCAGATAGGGCAGGGAACTGTGGTTTACTTGGGACACCTTGTAGGTGGAGGCCAAGTTCAGCCACTCCAACCCAAGATCCAGACTATTCTGGACTGGGTAGCTCCAAAAACCCAGACTCAAGTCAGGGCATTCCTTGGCTTGACTGGGTATTACAGGAGGTTTGTGAAGGGATATGGATCCATTGTGACAGCCCTCACTGAACTCACCTCCAAGAAAATGCCCAAGAAAGTGAACTGGACTGTGGAATGCCAACAGGCCTTTGACACCCTGAGACAAGCAATGTGCTCAGCACCAGTTCTAAAAGCTCCAGATTATTCTAAGCAGTTCATTGTGCAGACAGATGCCTCTGAACATGGGATAGGGGCAGTTTTGTCCCAAACAAATGATGATGGCCTTGACCAGCCTGTTGCTTTCATTAGCAGGAGGTTACTCCCCAGGGAGCAGCGTTGGAGTGCCATTGAGAGGGAGGCCTTTGCTGTGGTTTGGTCCCTGAAGAAGCTGAGACCATACCTCTTTGGGACTCACTTCCTAGTTCAAACTGACCACAGACCTCTCAAATGGCTGATGCAAATGAAAGGTGAAAATCCTAAACTGTTGAGGTGGTCCATCTCCCTACAGGGAATGGACTTTATAGTGGAACACAGACCTGGGACTGCCCATGCCAATGCAGATGGCCTTTCCAGGTTCTTCCACTTAGAAAATGAAGACTCTCTTGGGAAAGGTTATTCTCATCCTCTTTCGTTTGGGGGGGGGGGGGGGGTTGTGTAAGGAAATGCCTCCTTGGCATGGTTGCCCCCTGACTTTTTGCCTTTGCTGATGCTATGTTTACAATTGAAAGTGTGCTGAGGCCTGCTAACCAGGCCCCAGCACCAGTGTTCTTTCCCTAACCTGTACTTTTGTATCCACAATTGGCAGACCCTGGCATCCAGATAAGTCCCTTGTAACTGGTACTTCTAGTACCAAGGGCCCTGATGCCAAGGAAGGTCTCTAAGGGCTGCAGCATGTCTTATGCCACCCTGGAGACCTCTCACTCAGCACAGACACTCTGCTTGCCAGCTTGTGTGTACTAGTGAGGACAAAACGAGTAAGTCGACATGGCACTCCCCTCAGGGTGCCATGCCAGCCTCTCACTGCCTATGCAGTATAGGTAAGACACCCCTCTAGCAGGCCTTACAGCCCTAAGGCAGGGTGCACTATACCATAAGTGAGGGTACCAGTGCATGAGCATGGTACCCCTACAGTGTCTAAACAAAACCTTAGACATTGTAAGTGCAGGGTAGCCATAAGAGTATATGGTCTGGGAGTTTGTCAAACACGAACTCCACAGCACCATAATGGCTACACTGAAAACTGGGAAGTTTGGTATCAAACTTCTCAGCACAATAAATGCACACTGATGCCAGTGTACATTTTATTGTAAAAT
Source organism: Pleurodeles waltl (assembly GCF_031143425.1). Classification (NCBI taxonomy): domain Eukaryota; kingdom Metazoa; phylum Chordata; class Amphibia; order Caudata; family Salamandridae; genus Pleurodeles; species Pleurodeles waltl. The sequence continues at coordinate 577,074,222 of NC_090444.1, read as the reverse complement.
ACACCACAGAGGGCACCTTAGAGGTGCCCCCTGAAACTTAACCGACTGTCTGTGTAGGCTGACTAGTTCCAGCAGCCTGCCACACTAGAGACATGTTGCTGGCCCCATGGGGAGAGTGCCTTTGTCACTCTGAGGCCAGTAACAAAGCCTGCACTGGGTGGAGATGCTAACACCTCCCCCAGGCAGGAGCTGTAACACCTGGCGGTGAGCCTCAAAGGCTCACCCCTTTGTCACAGCCCAGCAGGGCACTCCAGCTTAGTGGAGTTGCCCGCCCCCTCCGGCCACGGCCCCCACTTTTGGCGGCAAGGCTGGAGGGAACAAAGAAAGCAACAAGGAGGAGTCACTGCCCAGTCAGGACAGCCCCTAAGGTGTCCTGAGCTGAGGTGACTCTAACTTTTAGAAATCCTCCATCTTGCAGATGGAGGATTCCCCCAATAGGGTTAGGATTGTGACCCCCTCCCCTTGGGAGGAGGCACAAAGAGGGTGTACCCACCCTCAGGGCTAGTAGCCATTGGCTACTAACCCCCCAGACCTAAACACGCCCTTAAATTTAGTATTTAAGGGCTACCCTGAACCCTAGAAAATTAGATTCCTGCAAACTACAAGAAGAAGGACTGCCTAGCTGAAAACCCCTGCAGAGGAAGACCAGAAGACGACAACTGCCTTGGCTCCAGAAACTCACCGGCCTGTCTCCTGCCTTCCAAAGAACTCTGCTCCAGCGACGCCTTCCAAGGGACCAGCGACCTCTGAATCCTCTGAGGACTGCCCTGCTTCGACGACGACCAGAAACTCCCGAGGACAGCGGACCTGCTCCAAAAAGACTGCAACTTTGTTTCGAGGAGCAGCTTTAAAGACCCTGCAATCTCCCCGCAAGAAGCGTGAGACTTGCAACACTGCACCCGGCGACCCCGACTCGGCTGGTGGAGAACCAACACCTCAGGGAGGACCCCCGGACTACTCTCCGACTGTGAGTACCAAAACCTGTCCCCCCTGAGCCCCCACAGCGCCGCCTGCAGAGGGAATCCCGAGGCTTCCCCTGACCGCGACTCTCTGAAACCTAAGTCCCGACGCCTGGAAAAGACCCTGCACCCGCAGCCCCCAGGACCTGAAGGACCGGACTTTCACTGGAGAAGTGACCCCCAGGAGTCCCTCTCCCTTGCCCAAGTGGAGGTTTCCCCGAGGAAGCCCCCCCTTGCCTGCCTGCAGCGCTGAAGAGATCCGTTGATCTCTCATAGACTAACATTGCGAACCCGACGCTTGTTTCTACACTGCACCCGGCCGCCCCCGCGCTGCTGAGGGTGAAATTTCTGTGTGGGCTTGTGTCCCCCCCGGTGCCCTACAAAACCCCCCTGGTCTGCCCTCCGAAGACGCGGGTACTTACCTGCAAGCAGACCGGAACCGGGGCACCCCCTTCTCTCCATTCTAGCCTATGCGTTTTGGGCACCACTTTGAACTCTGCACCTGACCGGCCCTGAGCTGCTGGTGTGGTGACTTTGGGGTTGCTCTGAACCCCCAACGGTGGGCTACCTTGGACCAAGAACTGAACCCTGTAAGTGTCTTACTTACCTGGTAAAACTAACAAAAACTTACCTCCCCCAGGAACTGTGAAAATTGCACTAAGTGTCCACTTTTAAAGTAGCTATTTGTGAATAACTTGAAAAGTATACATGCAATTGAAATGATTCAAAGTTCCTAATGTACTTATCTGCAATACCTTTCAAACAAGATATTACATGTTAAATTTGAACCTGTGGTTCTTAAAATAAACTAAGAAAATATATTTTTCTATAACAAAACCTATTGGCTGGATTTGTCTCTGAGTGTGTGTACCTCATTTATTGTCTATGTGTATGTACAACAAATGCTTAACACTACTCCTTGGATAAGCCTACTGCTCGATCACACTACCACAAAATAGAGCATTAGTATTATCTATTTTTACCACTATTTTACCTCTAAGGGGAACCCTTGGACTCTGTGCATGCTATTCCTTACTTTGAAATAGCACATACAGAGCCAACTTCCTACACTCTGTCTGCTATCCTACCTGTAAAATGCATGGTTGCCAAGCAGGTTTTAATTTGTCTTGGTATTTGGAGAACGTTCATTTGTAGGGGTTTGGTTTTACAGTCTAATGGTAGGCTGCATGAACTATGTCTTTACTGAACAGCCTCGGCATTAAGCATAGTCTGGAGCTACTAGTTATTATGGTGCACGTTTTTTATGAATACTCAGTTAAACTTTGACAGTTAAAACTATTCAATGTATATCCTTAAATGTAAAGAATAACCATAAAATGGTCGTTTATAATTAATGTAAAGTAATAATGGAATTTGTAATTTTATATTTTCAGTATTATGGGTTACAGATATTGGAGAACGTGATAAAAACCAGATGGAAGATTCTTCCAAGGAACCAATGTGAAGGTAGTCTAAGCCTGGCCATTCTTTAACTTTGCGAAATATTACCTTAATATGCTGTTTGCATTATACATTTTACAAATAGTTAATTCTACAAGTGAACCAGTTAAAACATTCCCATACAGCTTTAATGGATAGCAAAATATCAAGCACATACGTGATCAGTGATTTATAGACCAGGAACACTTGCCCGTGATCGATTGCTCTAATCTTTATTGATGGGGCCATATATCCACTCATTTATAACTGAGATGTGATAATCTCATAAGAGACTGTCTATTGTGGCGTTGACCCATTTGTAGGTCGACTTACTTCTCTTGGTGTGTGCACCTATGTGTGGACCAAAGTCCTGGGTGAGGTTACCTAGTCTGCGTGCCTCCTCATAGGGGAGTTAAAGGGGTTTGGTCAATATGTCAGTCTGGCGGTTGAAACTCCATGGGAAGCCCATTGATGTCTGGAGGTTTCTGGTTGAAAGCTGCAAAATTGTATGCACTATTTTGACTGTCGTGATGGTATGGTCTAATTCTTCTGACTGAGAGGGAGGATTTGTGAGCCTAACAGTGATGCAATCAGGGAGATCTGTCAAAGTAGTAGAAGGGACCTTTGTACGATGTCTCTTAATGATGTGCCAACATCTCGGCTGTGGATTTTCGGTTCTGAAGAGTGGCACAGTTTTCGTCATCAATGGCAATGTCTTTATATTCATCTTTTTAGAAAAACCCTACTGAAATAATATCACAGTTCTATTTTGTTCATAAAGGCGGCACTGAGATGCCTGCCATAGTTTCTTTGACTCATCCCAGTTGGTCTGCATTGACGTGGGTGGCCTGCAGGGTCTGCTGCACATTAAGATTGCCTTGCCTCGCCTCTAGAGCCCATGTGGAGCCCTACATAGTGTACATTGGTGAAGCCATATTCAGTTTAATTATGCCTTGTAATTGTCCTACATTGGAGGGAATCGACCTTGTTCTCCCTGTTACTTGGTTAATGCCTTACCACCTCTGGTGGTCTGTTAATATTAGTTTTTCATATCTGCATATGAAATGGTTCTGTAGACCCTACTGTAATAACATTAAGTCATGATGACACTCTTGTCACAAAGTGGTTGATCCAGTAGACCCCTTAATGCTGTGAGGACTTTGAGAAGTGCCCTTGGTAGTTCATGTTGACCACTTAACCATTGGTATTCCCAAACATTTTCACAGGGCCATACTGCCTTCTAAATTAAGCCGCAAGTACCTAGAAAAGACATACATTTCACAAAGTTTTATGCTGTAGCTGAGTGGCTAGCCCTCTTCCACACCATGGAGTACACTTGTAATTGCTACTTTTGAGTCAAGTGTTAAAAGGAAATTTAAGAAAATGTACTCTTTTGCCTTGCAATCCCCTACACCTGTACTTATGAGTGCTTGGTAGCAGGCTCAGTTAAGTTGGGGGGGGGGTTGCAAGTGACATCCCAAAAAGGTTTGCAAATCAATGGGGTGGATGAACACAAACGCACAACCTCCCTCTCTAAATGTACTTCCATGGGAAAGTATTAGCCAGGCACTGCAGACTTGACATTTAATACTGGCTTTATCACTTAGCCAAAATAAGGTGGTCATGAACATTGCATTAAACGCCTGGGCAGATTCCACATCATTTGTTGAGTAATGCCCAAGTCTCATTGTTGGAACTACTCACACCTCAGTAGTTGTGTAATGGGCAAGATGAAAACCAAAGAACCAGGAGACATTTTTTTGATTTTATTTGTATTAATTCTGGCCTCCCTTGTGACTAATTGCATTATCTTAAGTAATAACTTTTTAAACTGATGTTTTTACCCATTCTATGTTGCCTCAATGAAACGTGGTGTAGTGAATGTTACGAGCCTTAAAACAGGGAGTCCTGGACTGGTTTGTTGGTACTTGAGGTTCTCTGATCCTCCATCCTTAAGAAGTCCTATCCTTGATAAGGTTTCTGTCTGCCATCAACGCTGTAGCCTCATTTGCCAGGAATCAGTCCAAGCAATAGCTTTTGTTGTAAAACAAGATAGATATTAAACTTCTCTTGTTTCCCATTTTCCTGCCACTTGGGGAATCACTTCGATATGGTCCAGATTTTGGAGCAAACTGCAAAACATCTGCATTAGTGGTTAACGAACCACGACTGGGTCAGCGGCAGAACCTCCCTCTCCCTTACCCAACTAGATCTGACAGTGGTGACTGATGTGTCACTCCTGGGATGGTATGGTCTTCTGGGAAGGTGGCAATCAGAGGCCTCTAGTCAATGGTGGACTGCACGTCAACCTACTGGATCGCCAGGTGATCCTCTACCAAGGAAAGGCTCCTGCAGGTGTTCAGACAACACCACTGCTGTGTGGTGTTGTATAAAGAGGGTGGGGTGGGATTGTGGCCCTTTGTCAAGAGGCCCTGTGCCTTTGGACATGCTGGAACATTGTGCAGCTGTCCCCCTGTGGTTCAGCACCTGGTGGGCGCTCTGAAGACTAGGGCGGAAGAATTCAGATACCTAGGAGATCATGAATGGCATTTCCATCTGGAGTTGGTGTAAGGTCTTTCACTAGTGGAAAGAGTCTTGGTTAGATCGGTTAGATCTAGCCTCCTGTGCGCTTTTTTTGCCCATATCTATCCTGTCCCGAGTTCTGCCCAGAGATCAGCACTGGGCTCAGGAGAATTCGGCATTCTGAGCTGCTGAGCATGACCATTGGTCCTCCTATCAGGCTCCCCCTTGGGAAGCTCTTCGTTGCACCAGTGGGGGAGGGTTCTCCATCCAAGCATATCAAGAATCTACCTTCATGTGTGCAGATTGAGCAACGACACCTGACCAGCTTTTTTATCTGCCTGAAGTCTGCAATGTCTTTCTGGCAGGCAGGCGTCCCTCCACCAAGACAGTATGTCTGCTGCTGTGACACGTTTGTGGAAATGTGTGCAGAAAAGCAAGTTGACCCTCTTCTCTCCTGTCCCGAGGCCTTCTGTTTATTATATCTTTATTTGACAATTTTGTTATTTCTATCACGTTTTCCATATTGCGTTTGTACTTTCCAGTATGTCGGGAACAGTACATTCCGTTCGCCCCTCAGAGTGGGCCTCGTCCGGCCTCAGACCTATCTCCACGCAGCACTGAAGAAAGTGCTGAACTGATGGAACAGACACTGTTCAGTTTCGGTCATTGGTGCTACTCAAAGTTCCCCCCACACAGAACACCATGAGGCCACCTGCGACTTGTGCTGATAGTTCATATCAAGGAAACCCATCGTGACCGAAGAGCGTTCAGGTTGGAGATGGTGCATAAATCCCCAGAGGACACTCAAGACTTTTTTGGGGATGAGCACGTGCAGGAGAAGCCAGAACAGGAGGAGACCACCTCCATTCAAGATTCAGACTTCAAGCAAGTGATTACGGGAGCCCCTCCTGCCCTCACTGAGACTCATTTAAAAAAAAAAAAGCCTTACCGAGGACAGTGGACCACCAATGCCACCAGAGCTTGGTCTGTCTTGGAAGGACATGTCTGCTGCCCCACCCGTCTGCTCTGCACAGCAAAGAATGAAGACTGCTGCCTTGTCTTCAGTATCGACCTCCATTTCGGTCTGAAGGCCAACCACCAAACTTACAGCACCGACTGTATCAGCTCCAAGCACCTCGGAATCCGTTTCAGCATCGAAAAAGGTCCACCAACGAAAATCAGCTCTGAAAACTCAAGGCACTGCACCTTCAGAGCAGTTGGATTCTAGCCAATCCTTCATTGCACAGTCTCCTATTCAGTTGATATTGGAGACCGTGGACGCTAAACAGTGCTAGTTTCATATTCAAGAAGGAACATGACGTATTGTGGCTACCCTCCTCTTACTTTTAAGAGGAAGCTAATTTTCCAGGAGGCCTTGGACACCTCACAGCATCCAAAAAAAAGACCTTAAAGGACAAGGTTACTGTAAGGAAATGCCTCCTTGGCATGGTTACCCCCTGACTTTTTGCCTTTGCTGATGCTATGTTTTGAATTGAAAGTGTGCTGAGGCCTGCTAACCAGGCCCCAGCACCAGTGTTCTTTCCCTAACCTGTACTTTTGTATCCACAATTGGCACACCCTGGCATCCAGATAAGTCCCTTGTAACTGGTACCTCTGGTACCAAGGGCCCTGATGCCAGGGAAGGTCTCTAAGGGCTGCAGCATGTCTTATGCCACCCTGGAGACCCCTCACTCAGCACAGACACACTGCTTGCCAGCTTGTGTGTGCTGGTGAGAACAAAACAAGTAAGTCGACATGGCACTCCCCTCAGGGTGCCATGCCAGCCTCTCACTGCCTATGCAGTATAGGTAAGACACCCCTCTAGCAGGCCTTACAGCCCTAAGGCAGGGTGCACTATACCATAGGTGAGGGCACCAGTGCATGAGCACTGTGCCCCTACAGTGTCTAAGCAAAACCTTAGACATTGTAAGTGCAGGGTAGCCATAAGAGTATATGGTCTGGGAGTCTGTCAAACACGAACTCCACAGCACCATAATGGCTACACTGAAAACTGGGAAGTTTGGTATCCAACTTCTCAGCACAATAAATGCACACTGATGCCAGTGTACATTTTATTGTAAAATACACCACAGAGGGCACCTTAGAGGTGCCCCCTGAAAACTTAACCGACTATCTGTGTAGGCTGACTGGTTCCAGCAGCCTGCCACACTAGAGACATGTTGCTGGCCCCATGGGGAGAGTGCCTTTGTCACTCTGAGGCCAGTAACAAAGCCTGCACTGGGTGGAGATGCTAACACCTCCCCCAGGCAGGAGCTGTAACACCTGGCGGTGAGCCTCAAAGGCTCACCCCTTTGTCACAGTACAGCAGGACACTCCAGCTAGTGGAGTTGCCCGCCCCTCCGGCCACGGCCCCCACTTTTGGCGGCAACGCTGGAGGAAACAAAGAAAACAACAAGGAGGAGTCACTGGCCAGTCAGGACAGCCCCTAAGGTGTCCTGAGCTGAAGTCACTCTAACTTTTAGAAATCCTCCATCTTGCAGATGGAGGATTCCCCCAATAGGATTAGGGATGTGACCCCCTCCCCTTGGGAGGAGGCACAAAGAGGGTGTACTCACCCTCAGGGCTAGTAGCCTTTGGCTACTACCCCCCCAGACCTAAACACGCCCTTAAATTTAGTATTTAAGGGCTTCCCGGAACCTAGGAAAACAGATTCCTGCAACTTACCTGAAGAAGAAGGACTGCTGAGGTGAAAAACCCCTGCATAGGAAGAACAGAAGACACCAACTGCCTTGGCCCCAGACTTACCGGCCTGTCTCCTGCCTTCCAAAGAAACCTGCTCCAGCGACGCTTTCCAAGGGACCAGCGACCTCTGAATCCTCTGAGGACTGCTCTGCTTCAAGAAAGACTAGAAACTCCCGAGGACAGCGGCCCTGCTCCAAAAGAACTGCAACTTTGTTCCAAGTAGCAGATTTAAAGACCCCTGCAACTCCCCGCAAGAAGCGTGAGACTTGCAACACTGCACCCGGTGACCCCGACTCGACTGGTGGAGAAACAACGCTTCAGGGAGGACCCTCCGGTGACTCTACGACTGTGAGTAACCAAAGTTGTCCCCCCTGAGCCCCCACAGCGACGCCTGCAGAGGGAATCACCAGGCTCCCCCTGACCGCGACTGTCTGAACTCCATTTCCCGACGGCTGGAAAAGACCCTGCACCCGCAGCCCCCCGCACCTGAAGGACCGGAACTTCTGTGCAGGAGTGACCCCCAGGAGGCCCTCTCCCTTGCCCAGGTGGTGGCTACCCGAGGAGCCCCCCCCTTGCCTGTCTGCGACGCTGAAGACATCCCTTGATCTCTCATTGAAAACCATTACAAACCTGACGCTTGTTTGCACACTGCACCCGGCCGCCCCCGCGCTGCTGAGGGTGTACTTCTTGTGCTGACTTGTGTCCCCCCCGGTGCCCTACAAAACCCCCCTGGTCTGCCCTCCGAAGACACGGGTACTTACCTGCTGACAGACTGGAACCGGGGCACCCCCTTCTCTCCATTGAAGCCTATGTGTTTTGGGCCCCTCTTTGACCTTTGCACCTGACCGGCCCTGAGCTGCTGGTGTGATAACTTTGGGGTTGCTCTGAACCCCCAACGGTGGGCTACCTTGGACCAAAAACTGAAACCTATAAGTGACTTGCTTACCTGTTAAAACTAACAATAACTTACCTCCCCCAGGAACTGTGAAAATTGCACTAAGTGTCCACTTTTAAAACAGCTTATTGTGTTTTATGTAAAAAGTATACATGCTAATGAAATGATTCAAAGTTCCTAAAGTACTTACCTGCAATACCTTTCAAATGAGAGATTACATGTAAAATTTGAACCTGTGGTTCTTAAAATAAACTAAGAAAAGATATTTTTCTATAACAAAACCTATTGGCTGGATTTGTCTCTGAGTGCGTGTTCCTCATTTATTGCCTGTGTGTATGTACAACAAATGCTTAACACTACTCCTTTGATAAGCCTACTGCTCGACCACACTACCACAAAATAGTTACCACTTCTTCAACCGAGCCTTTACTTCCTCCTCCTTCTGAACAAACACATTCACCACCACTGCTTCCTGCTTCTCATCCACCTCATTCTCTTTATTCTCTTGCCTCTCCCACTGCAGGAGACCTCACCCCTCGGGGGGGGGGTTCACCTTTTATACGGGAGTACTTAGGGCACAGACATCGACACTCTTGGGACCCTTATGATCCAGAGCCTGTCCGCTCTAAGATTTTAACACCCAAGGTGGACAAGAAATACAAGCCTGCACTTCTGACCCACTATTCATCAGGACTCACATCCCAAAAGGTTCCAAGGTGTCTACCACAGCCAAGTAAAGAGCTAATAGCCTGCTGGGGACTCTTGTCTACCAGAAAGGGAGAGCAAGAGGCTCGATGCGGCAGGCAAGAGTGGCTGCACAAGCGGCACATCATTGGTGTATTGCCAATTCACAGGTCTTCGCGCTCTAGGTATGAACGGGCTCACTGGAATAAGATGCAGGAGCTCCTCCAATTTCTCCCAGATGAGCACCGAAAATGTTGCCAGCAGATTGTTTGAGGGGTGTCCCACTCTTGACAGCCTGAGGCAGCAAGCAGCTGCACAGGAGAAGGAAGTTGTTAGAGGTTCCCACAAGGTCTGTTGGGAGGAGAGACTCCTATACACCAAGACCAGAGAGTGCCCCAGCAGTTTAGGGAGTTCCTCCTCAGTTTAGCCCATGACTCTCCCCCCATTATTCCTTGGAAAGACCAGGTAACTTATCTCTGCTCTCTGATTGCTGGGGGTCGCCTAGGTACTCACCTGTGGGGAGGGGGGGGTGGGGGGGGTCCAGAGTTCTCCCAACTCCCTTCTAACTATTTCATATCCTTGGGTGGTGGACCTAACTTTGTATTCCACTATATGGTCTGTTCCCTAGAAGGCCCTAGCTATTTCTTGGCAATGCTTGATGTTTCTATATGCTAATTCCTAATAAGTAGTGTGTGTGTAGTGTGTACTTGCCTGCAGTTGGTGGATTGCCTACAAGTAATCTAGTTCAATGCTACTGGCAAATGACATTCCCCTTGCAGGCTATTTGGGGCAGAGCAAGGCTTGAGACAGACACTTCCCTCACTTTCACTGGCCCCACATTTCTGAAGATCCAAAAGTTTTGTTGCTCCTGTGCAAGCCAGTGGCAAGACAGGTGGCACTCCAAAGGTCCCTTAATTCCAGTACCAGTGGTTGGTGTACCTTTGAGAGGGCAGGGGGTGGACATTTTTGGCCCCCAGGACCCTCCAACTGCCTCGGGGACCAGGTTTATACTGGAGGACCATGCCACCAGCTACCCCGAAGCAATTCCTCTTAGGACCACTACACCTCTGCATGGCCAAGGTCCTCCTGGGAATCTATTCCAGGGTGGGTTTTCCTACGGAGGTGGTGTCAGAGGTGCCAACTTTATGTCTGCATACCTTAAAGCCATGTGGAAGGAGTGGTGTAACAAACACATTCACCACCCTCTACCTTCCACAAAGGAATGGGTTAGTTGAGCGATTCAACAATCCCCAAAGTCATGATCAAGGGGCTCTCAGAAAAACTCAAGAGTTGATGGAATGTCCTATTGCCTTGAATCCTCTTCTCCTACAATGAGGTGCCACAAAAACGAGTGGGCTACAGCTACAGCCCCTTTGTGCTTTCGTTTGGACAGCCTGTTTGGGATCCCCTTGCCCTTGTGAGGGGAGGTGGTGTTGGGAGCAACCTTGGTGTTAGTGTGCATGGGCATAGAGTTCTTTGTTAGATTTACTCCCTGCTGTCTGGTTCGGACGTGTATTCCTCTTGCTCTGGCATTCCTTGGCTCGGTCTATTCTGAGCTCTTCTTTACATCTTTCTTTCAGCTACTGTATTGTATTTCGATTGCTTATTCTTTGATGCATTTGAATCTAATTTCTACATCCGGGGTCGGTTTAACAGCCCTTCGGGATGCCAGCACCCATCTCGGTCCTATTACTCCACGCGGTGTCGAGAAATGCAAGGCTAATGGAACCACAGAGAAAGAACCAGTGACGCCTGTCAGTCTTTCTGTTCCAAGAAGACCCTACGAGACCGAAGAGCGTGTTAGTTGGAGATGTCGTCGAAGACTCCCGATGACACCCCTGATATCTTGGGAGAAGAGCATGCGCAAGAGGAGATCTACCAAGAAGAGGTTTTTTTCATAGGTGATTTGGACTCTAATATTTAATCGGACATAGAAAGCCAGCTTCATACCTCTGCACACCCTGTGAGTACTACCCCTACCCCTCCACCCCCCAAATCTAAAGACTTTAAAGAAGCCACATAAGACGGTTGTCGGTCCATCACTGCCTTCGGGCCATGGTCAGATCCAAAAAATTATGTTCTGATGCCTCAACTTCGTGCTCAACACCGAAAATAGCCAAGACTAAAAAGTCTTCGGCATTGACCTCATTCAGCCTCGGGATCGAGTCAAACCCTCGACCAGAGTGTTTTGGCATCAACCAAAAAACCTTGTACCTCTTTTTCAGAGTCGAAGGCTTCTATTTGACAAAAGGCTCAGTTTCAGAATCGAAAATCTCCCCTTCAAAAGACTAATCTTTCCCCTCACTGAACAGTGGGGCCTATCCTTGAAATAAAGGATGCTGGTCTGTGCCAGCTTCATTTCCAAAAAGGAACAGGACGAATTATTGCTTCTTTCCGGTTTCAATTAAGAGGAAACTTACTTTCCAGGAACCTTTGGACACTGCTGCTCAGCCTAAGACTCTCCAAAGGCAAGGCTGCAGTGCAACCTAGGCCTTCTCCTCCACACTACTGTACTTCCTCTTACTCCTCCATCTCCACAATCTCCTCCACCTATTATTCACCAAAACCTCAGGGAGATGACTTAGACATTCCACCGGGCATACACCCTTGTGATTCTTATGATATAGATCCCATACTCCCAAATTACCCTGATTTATATCCTGGACTGCCTTCACCTCCTGAAGACGCAACATCCGATCAGCAAGTCATAGTGCGGGCAGCTGCTTATCATAACGTACGAGTGCATTCTGACCCAATTAAGGAAGATTTTTTATTTTTTTTATTTGGCGCACACACATGGAAAGTCAATTTCTTCTCATGCTACCTAGCATGCTTAGACATTACAGACTTTTTTTATTTTTTTTTAAAGAGCCTGTCATATCTAGAGTAATTACTCCAAAGGTTGACAAAAATGCATGGCAGCCCCTACAGACCCTATATACATTAGGTCACAATTGCCCCGGTTTTCCATTGTGGTTAGGGCGGCATGTAAGGGTGCCAACAGTCAGTCAACAGGAGATGTACCTCCACCTGATAAGGAAAGTAAGAAATTAGATGCCGCAAGTAAACAGGTAGTGGCACAAGCAGCCAATTATTGGTGTATTGTCAATTCTTAAGCTTTGCTAGCATGATATAATGGGGCCCACTGGGACGAGATGGAAGACCTTCGCCAGTATGTCTCAGAAGAACACCGTAAAAGGGGATAGGAGATAGTTTCTGAGGGCCAAACTGTTTCCAATAATGCCATTAGGTGCCCCACTGATGCCGCAGATACACGCGTACGGGGCATTAATACTGGCATTATTAGAAGACATACTTGCTTAAGATGCTCTGGGTTTAACCCTGAAATAACAGGTAGTGCCTAATATGCCTTTTGATAAGTAATATTTATTTGGCCAACAGGTTGACACCACTATAGAGAACCTGAAAAAAGACTCTAACAGCAAAGGCCATGGAGGCCTTATCCACCGCACCACAAAAGGGTACTTTGCGTTGCCCATAATTTAGGGTAGGCTTCACGTCATCTACTAAGCGCTCCACCTTCCAAACAAAACAAGCCACACACTATTATAATAGAGGTTGCTTAGAGTTGCCAATGGTAGAGGGAAGGCGTCCACCTCTAGAGGTTCTGCCTCAAATACACGCCAGTGACTGGCTAGACCTTCCAGGTGTGCACATGACTCCACTAAGGGGAAGACTACTCCATTTCTATCCCAATGGTCCAGTATCACCACAAATCAATGGGTTCTATCAATTATCGAACCTGGTTCCTGTCTAGAAATTTCAATTCCACCAAATATTCCCCCTCACGCTCACAAATTTACGTACCCCCATCTCAATTTCTTAAAGGAAGAGATACAAGCCTTTCTTAAAGAGGCTATCGAACCTGTTCTTCAGTTAGGAGTATATTCCCTTTACTTCTTTATACTAAAGAAAGACAGCTCCTTAATACTAATTCTGGACCTCAAACTTCTCAACCTATACATACATTCAGAGCATTTTCATTTGGTCACACTGCAAGATGTTAATTCCCCTATTACAGCAGAAAGATTATATGCCAGTATTAGATGTCAAAGATGCTAATTTCCACATTCCCATACATCAAACTCATGTCAAATATCGCCGTATTGTCATTGCATGTATACACTTATCAATTCAAGGTTCTACCATTCGGGGTTACAACTGCTCCCAGGGTATTTACAAAATGCTCAGTGGTAGTTGCAGTATTCCTCAGAAGACAACATATTCCTGTTTTTTTTCCATGCTGGGGTTTTTGGCTCATCAAAGCCAATACTATCCAAAAGTGTACCTTCTGCACGCTCTGGGATTTACAATCAACCTTCTTGTAAGGAAATGCCTCCTTGGCATGGTTACCCCTTGACTTTTTGCCTTTGCTGATGCTAAGTTTTGATTTGAGAGTGTGCTGAGGCCTGCTAACCAGGCCCCAGCACCAGTGTTCTTTCCCTAAGCCTGTACTTTTGTTTCCACAATTGGCACATCCTGGCATCCAGGTAAGTCCCTTGTAACTGGTACCCCTGGTTCCAAGGGCCCTGATGCCAGGGATGGTCTCTAAGGGCTGCAGCATATCTTATGCCACCCTGTGGATCCCTCACTCAGCACAGACACACTGCCTGTCAGCTTGTGTGTGCTAGTGGGGATAAAACGACTAAGTCAACATGGCACTCCCCTCAGGGTGCCATGTCAACCTCACACTGCCTATGTAGTATAGATAAGTCACCCCTCTAGCAGGCCTTACAGTCCTAAGGCAGAGTGCACTATACCATAGGTGAGGGCATAAGTGCATGAGCACTATGCCCCTACAGTGTCTAAACAAAACCTTAGACATTGTAAGTGTGTAGGGTAGCTATAAGAGTATATGGTCTGGGAGTTTGTCATGCACGAACTCCACAGCACCATAATGGCTACACTGGAAACTGTGAAGTTTGGTATCAAACTTCTCAGCACAATAAATGCACACTGATGCCAGTGTACATTTTATTGTAACATACACCACAGAGGGCACCTTAGAGGTGCCCCCTGAAACCTTAACCGACTACCCGTGTAGGCTGACTGGTTTTAGCAGCCTGCCACACACCAGACATGTTGCTGGCCACATGGGGAGCCCCTAAGGTGTCCTGAGCGGAGGTGACTGACTTTTAGAAATCCTCCATCTTGCAGATGGAGGATTCCCCCAATAGGATTAGGGATGTGCCCCCCCTCCCCTGAGGGTGGAGGCACAAAGAGGGTGTAGCCACCCTCGGGGCTAGTAGCCATTGGCTACTAACCCCCCCAGACCTAAACATACCCTTAAATTTAGTATTTAAGGGTTCCCCAGAACCTAGGGACTCAGATTCCTGCAACATAAGAAGAGGACTGCTGAGCTGAAAAACCCTGCAGAAAAGACGGAGACGCCAACTGCTTTGACCCCAGCTCTACCGGCCTGTCTCCCCACTTCTAAAGACACTGCTCCAGCGACGCTTTCCACAGGGACCAGCGACCTCTGAAGCCTCAGAGGACTGCCCTGCATCTAGAAGGACCAAGAACTCCCGAGGACAGCGGCTCTGTTCACCAATGACTGCAACTTTGCAACAAAGAAGCAACTTTGAAACAACGCGCGTTTCCCGCCGGAAGCGTGAGACTTGGCACTCTGCACCCGACGCCCCCGGCTCGACTTGTGGAAAACAATCACTTCAGGGAGGACTCCCCGGCGACTGCGAGACCTTGAGTAGCCAGAGTTGACCCCCTGAGCCCCCACAACGACACCTGCAGAGGGAATCCAGAGGCTCCCCCTGACCGCGACTGCCTGCTTCTAAGAACCAGACGCCTGGTAAGGACACTGCACCCGCAGCCCCCAGGACCTGAAGGATCCGACCTCCAGTGCAGGAGCGACCCCCAGATGGCCCTCTCCCTTGCCCAGGTGGTGCCTACCCCGAGGAGCACCTGCATCGATGAAGAGACCCCTTGGTCTCCCATTGCTTTCTATTACAAACCCGACGCTTGTTTGTACACTGCACCCTGCCGCCCCCGTGCCGCTAAAGGTCTACTTTCTGTGTGGACTTGCCACCCCCCCCCCCGGATGCATTGTGGCAATACCAGCATTGGTCAGGTTCAGAAATGCTAGTTTTGAAAAGCTTCTTGTGTCCAGTAGGACTTATGTAGTGTCAATAGATTACACGGAGGTAAGATAAGAGCTTTAGAATGAAGATTTCTAAATACTTCAGAAATTTTCAGATAGTCGGGGGTTAGGGTTTGGAGTATTCTGCCTCCATTTTGGATCTCTAAGGTGAGCTTTTTTTGATGTTGGACTATTTAAGTTCTGGCAGCAGCATGTGGTAGGGCGGATGATTTTATTAGCCGATTGAGATCTGATACACGTGTTCTATTGTGTTAGTTCGATGCTAGCCTGAGTTTAAGAAGCCGTAAAAAGTAATGTTTGTTACGAGCACATTGTAGCTCAGCAAATGTTTGACTTTGCAGAGGGTCCTACTTCCTTGGTATATAAGATGTACTTTTCTGTCCAATTCGATGACATCGAAGACTTGAATAATATCGTCATTTTTGTATTTCCCAGAGAGGCTTACTCTGAGCCTTGAATTGTAGGTTCTCTTCCAGGGGATCCTCATCAATAGTCATAAACATTGAATATTCCCGCCCTTGTGCGGGGACCCCGGAGCATATATAAAATATATACACATTATACATGTGTAACAAACAGTCATGCAGGCTATCATGTTAAAAACAGGCTAAAATGCTTTATTTCTATGAAGTTTTTTTTTTTTTTAAATACTACAATAGAGCATAAATAAGTACCCAAGCTCCTAAAACTAGGCTTGGGGAAGTAAGCAGTAGCAAACTCTAGTGAAAAAATAGAGAAAACTGCATTGAAAAACAATGAAGCATTCTTAGCCAATAGGCTGCATGTAGGTTAACACAGGAGAACCATAAAAACTTTGGCACTGTGCCTTTAAGACCCTGAGCACCTCCAGTATCCCACCATGCCTCAGGGGTGAAGGAAAGGTGACAGTTGGTTCACAGTTAGGTCAGTTCTTTTTTCCGGCTTCTTCTGAGAGGATCCTGGAGCATTGAGCTCTCAGTTTTTCTGAGTTTTCCTCAGAAAAATTCTTTAAAAAAGCGTTTTTTCACTTTTCACTCGACAAGTAACATCTTTGTCTGAGCTAGGAAGGTTTTTTCTGACAGAAAAATGCCTTCTCTTTTTGTCAAATGCCCTGCTTGTGGGAAGAAGGCCCAGTCAGATCCCCACTCTCTGTGCATAGTGTGCCTGCCTCAGAGTCACTGCCCTGACACTTGTAAGTACTGTAAGAACATGTCTAGGAGGACTCTGAAAGACAGAGAGAAGATCCGACTTCATGGGCTTCAGGAGAGGAAAAGAACATCGTCGTCCTCACTCCCCAGGCATCCAGAAGGCCATTCTCAGGAGAGAATGGCCTGGTCGACGTCGACAGGTAGGAAAATACCTGTTTGTTCACCGTCGACGTCGTCGCTACCACCGTCCCACCGGCATAGATCGACGGCGACGCACCCGACGTCGAAGGGAACGGCGTAGAGGGAACATCAGAGCAGGGGCAGGTCTCCGTCGACGGCAGCCCGCCGATCGACGTCGAGCCACCGCCGGCATGCCCGGTCGCCGCCAAAGGCTGTGCGCCCCCCGACGTCAGGACACACGACGTCGAGATCTCCACGACGGCACGGGAAACATCCGCCGTCAACCTCCCATCGCTCCACGTCGAGGCACACGACGGCGAGCAGGTCGAGGTCCAAGGAACGCCGTTCGACGTCAAGGCACTCAACGTCGAGGCAATCAACGTCGAGGCAGGACCAACCGACTGGGCGTCCTTCGACGTCGAAACAGCCATCGACGTCGACGCAGGTTTTACCTGTCCAACAGGGAGCAGAACATCGCCCCTCGCCAGACAAGGCTCAGTCTCCAGTGGTCTCCATACCGAGCGACTCTTCTCGGTCAAGAGCATCTCCTGGGCATGTCTCGCCCATCAACCTATCTCCGAGATGGCTGGAGAGCCTCAACAGACCAGCGGCCTCCCCAGATTCGCAATATTCGCGAATGTATTCACCCACTGCCTCCCCGCCAAGAACGCCATCGCCGACAGCCGGGGCAGAACGGGCTCGTTCAGCTCCTCGACAGCCGACCGCGAGGCCTAGGCGCTCGGCTACAGCGTCCCGCAGCAGATCTCGCTCTCAACGGAGATCCAGGTCGCGCTCAAGAAGATCACCCTCTTGGTCTTCATCAGGTTCTTCTGTCGGGCGTTACTCACCTACTCTTACAGATTCACCACCTGCTAGAGTCTCACCAGTGGATGACATAACCACTTTCAACGAGGTGTTGCTAAGAGGAGCACAGAAACTCAATATAGAGGTTCCAGAACCATCTACCTCCTCATCAATCATCTTTGAGACACTACAACAGAGATCAGCGTCGAAAAAGTTGCTGCCTCTAGTGCCTGGTTTGTTGCAGCCGACCATGGACACTTTTCTGGCCCCAGCCTCGCTTAAGTCTGCCCCGGCTCGGATTCTTAAAAAGTACAAGGCTCCAGAGCAAGACCCTTTATTCCTTAGGAAGGATCCGCCACCAGACTCAGTGATCATAGCTGCCGCCCGAAAGACCCACTCGGTGGCATCTTCATCCACGGTACCCCCGGATAAAGAGAGCAGGCATTTAGACTCTCTGGGAAGAAAGATGTGCGGGACAGCGGCTTCAGCAATGAAGGTCTCTAGTGCGTCTGCGCTCCTGGGCAGGTACGATCGTTCTCTGTGGGATTCCCTCAGTAGATTTACAGAAAAACTGCCCAGAGAAGACAGGCAAGATTTCCAAGAGATTCTACAGGAAGGATGCCTGGTATCTAACCAAGTTATCAGCGCGGCAGCGGATGGGGCGGATTTGGCGGCTCATGGGTACGCACATGGTATCTGTGCGAGGAGATCTTCCTGGCTGAGGCTCACTGGCTTGAAACAGGAGGCACAACAACGTATCCTGAATCTCCCATTTGCCGGGAATTCTCTATTCGGTGCCCATGCAGACGAAGAGATGGCCCGCATGAAGACCGAGGTGGATACCATGAAGGCGGTAGGCCTCGAAAGAAGGAAAGATTTCAGGCGGAGGTACAGACCGTACGATAGACGCCCTTTCCAACAGAGGGTTCAAACCCCTCATTGGTCGCAAAGGTCTCAGCAACGACAGGGACGCCCTCTGTTTCAGCGAAGAAACACAAGGGAGCGAGGGTCAAGTAGACCTCAACAGTCCACTCCAAAAGCACCCACTAAGCAATGAAGTCTCGCTTCCCTCGACACTGTACACCACTCCGGTGGGGGGAAGTATTATTGCTCATCTTCACGAGTGGCACTCTATCACAAGAGACAAATGGGTGCTCAATATTGTCGAACATGGCTATTCTCTCCTTTTCAAGCAGCCTCCACCACACTTGCCACCAACCAAACACAATCCGGCTCATCTCACCTTGCTACGCAAGGAGGCTCTCGCCCTCCTAAGAAAGAATGCCATAGAAAGGGTTCCACCTGCCCACAGAGGAAAGGGGGTCTACTCCCGTTACTTTCTAGTAGCAAAGAAGGGTCAAGAGGGCGTTTTCAGGCCAATCCTGGATCTAAGACTGCTGAACAAATACATAAGAAAGCAGAAGTTCAGAATGCTAGCGCTTCACCAAATTTTCCCTCAACTGCATCAGGGAGACTGGATGTGCTCCATCGACCTGCAGGATGCGTATTTCCACATCCCAATAGCTCCAAAGCATCAAATTCCTGCGCTTTCGAGTAGCGTTACAGCATTACCAGTTCAGGGTTCTACCCTTTGGCCTGAAATCTGCTCCAAGAGTTTTCTCGAAATGTATAGCAGTGGTGGCGGCGCATCTACGAAGACAAAGGATATACATATGTTCGATGGCATCTGTCGCTGTAGATACGCATGTTCTGCAATAGCTCGCCATCTGGTGTTGGGCCGGAGTGTTACAAGTTGTTTTTCTTCGAAGAAGTCTTTCGAGTCACGGGACCGAGTGACTCCTCCTTTTGTCTCCATTGCGCATGGGCGTCGACTCCATCTTCGATTGTTTTTTTTCCGCCATCGGGTTCGGACGTGTTCCTGTCGCTCCGAGTTTCGGAACGGAAAATTAGCTAATTTCGGAAGATTTTCGTCGGTAATGTTGCGTTCGGGATCGGCGTACTTAGATTCCACACCGCATCGAAGATCGAAGAGCTCCGGTGCCCTTCGGGGTAGTTTTTCGATCCTCCGTCGGGGCCTGGTCGGCCCGACCGCGTGCTGAAGAACGCCGATGGAACGGACCCCGTTCCGTTTCTGCCCCAAATGCCACAATAAATACCCCTACACAGACCAACACTTGGTCTGCAACCTGTGCCTGTCACCTGAGCACAGCGAAGACACCTGCGAGGCCTGTCGTGCGTTCCGGTCCCGAAAAACACTCCGAGACCGTCGAGCCAGAAGACTTCAAATGGCGTCCGCACCGACAGCCCAACGGGAGTTCGAGGAACAGGAAGAAGAAGGTACCTTCTCGATCCAAGACTCAGACTCCGAAGGATTCGACGATACACAAACCGTGAGTAAGACGTCGAAAACCACACAAAGAAACATTTACAAGGCCCAGGGGACGCCACTGCCATCCGGCCATGGCTCGACCCATAAATTCGGTGACCGACCGTCGGCACCGAAAAAGGCCCAAACAGTGCCGAGATCGTCCGACTCCGGTCGAGACACCGGCACGCAGCCTTCTCGGGACCGAGAAAGTGCTAGAGACAAGCCTCGACACCGAGATGCCGGTGTGGACACGGCTCCACGCCGAGACAGCGGCACCGAAACAGATCGACGCCGAGAGGTTTCGGCCCCGAAAAGGAAAAAAGTCACCTCGGAGCCGAAAAAACACGCAGACAAAGTTTCGATGCCGAAACAAACTGCAAGCGACCCAGCTTCAGGCTCTTATACAGAAGAGCACTCGCTAACCTCCCAAATGCAAAAGCATAGGTTTGAGGAAGAGCTACAAGCAACTGATGTGGACCATACGCAAAAGCGTATCTTTATTCAGCAGGGGACAGGAAAAATAAGCACCCTTCCCCCCATTAGGAGAAAGAGAAGGTTGGAGTTCCAGACGGAACAAGCACCACAACCAAAAGTGGTGAAAAGAGTTACACCACCACCCTCTCCTCCGCCCGTGATTAACGTCTCACCAGCACAAACTCCATCACACTCCCCAGCTCACACCACCATGAGCCAGGGTGACCAAGATCAGGACGCATGGGACCTATACGACGCCCCAGTGTCAGATAACAGCCCGGAGGCATACCCTACAAAGCCATCTCCACCAGAAGACAGCACCGCGTACTCTCAGGTGGTGGCTAGAGCAGCACAATTTCACAACGTAAGCCTCCACTCAGAACAGGTCGAGGATGATTTCTTGTTCAACACACTCTCCTCCACCCACAGCTCATACCAAAGCCTGCCTATGCTCCCTGGTATGCTCCGGCACGCAAAAGACATATTTAAGGAGCCGGTCAAAAGTAGGGCAATCACACCAAGGGTGGAAAAAAAGTACAAGCCGCCTCCTACGGACCCGGTTTTCATCACTACACAGCTGCCACCAGACTCTGTTGTAGGAGCAGCTAGGAAAAGGGCCAACTCTCACACATCTGGAGATGCACCACCCCCAGATAAAGAAAGCCGCAAGTTCGATGCAGCTGGTAAAAGAGTCGCAGCACAAGCTGCAAACCAGTGGCGCATCGCGAACTCCCAGGCACTACTTGCGCGCTATGACAGAGCCCACTGGGACGAGATGCAACATCTCATTGAACATCTGCCCAAGGACTTCCAAAATAGGGCAAAACAAGTGGTTGAGGAGGGACAGACCATCTCCAACAACCAGATACGTTCCTCCATGGACGCTGCAGATACAGCTGCACGGACAATTAATACATCTGTAACTATCAGAAGGCATGCATGGCTCCGAACGTCTGGATTTAAACCAGAGATTCAACAAGCAGTTCTCAATATGCCTTTTAATGAAAAAGAACTGTTCGGTCCAGAAGTGGACACAGCGATTGAGAAACTCAAAAAAGATACGGACACTGCCAAAGCCATGGGCGCACTCTACTCCCCGCAGAGCAGAGGGAATTACAGCACATTCCGTAAAACGCCCTTTCGAGGGGGGTTTCGGGGTCAAAGCACACAAGCCAGCACCTCACAAGCAACACCGTCCACTTACCAGGGACAGTATAGAGGAGGTTTTCGGGGACAATATAGAGGAGGGCAATTCCCTAGAAATAGAGGGAGATTTCAAAGCCCCAAAACCCCTACTACTAAACAATGACTCACAGGTCACTCACCCCCTCCACACAACACCAGTGGGGGGGAAGAATAGGTCATTATTACAAAGCATGGGAGGAAATCACTACAGACACTTGGGTTCTAGCAATTATCCAACATGGTTATTGCAGAGAATTTCTACAATTCCCTCCAAACATACCACCAAAACCACAAAATTTAACAACACACCATTCCAATCTCCTGGAGATAGAAGTGCAGGCACTATTGCAAAAGAATGCAATCGAATTAGTGCCAAACACACAAATAAACACAGGAGTTTACTCACTGTACTTTCTGATACCAAAGAAGGACAAAACGCTGAGACCAATCCTAGACCTCAGAGTAGTGAACACTTTCATCAAATCAGACCACTTCCACATGGTCACACTACAAGAAGTATTGCCATTGCTAAAACTACACGACTACATGGCAACTTTAGACCTCAAGGATGCTTATTTCCATATACCAATACACCCATCGCACAGGAAATACCTAAGGTTTGTATTCAAAGGAATACATTACCAATTCAAGGTACTGCCTTTCGGATTAACAACCGCACCAAGAGTCTTTACCAAATGTCTAGCGGTAGTCGCTGCACACATAAGAAGGCAGCAAATACATGTGTTCCCATATTTGGACGACTGGCTAATCAAGGCCCATTCGTTCATACAGTGCTCAAATCACACAAATCAGATCATACAAACCCTCTTCAAACTCGGGTTCACCGTCAACTTTACAAAATCCAACATTCTGCCGCGCAAGGTACAACAATACCTAGGAGCCATAATAGACACATCAAAGGGAGTAGCCACTCCAAGTCCACAAAGAATTCTAAATTTCAACACCATCATACAACGCATGTATCCAACACAAAAGATACAGGCAAAGATGGTATTACAACTCCTAGGCATGATGTCATCATGCATAGCCATTGTCCCAAACGCAAGACTGCACATGAGGCCCTTACAACAATGCCTAGCATCACAGTGGTCTCAAGCACAGGGTCACCTTCTAGATCTGGTGTTAATAGACCGCCAAACTTACCTCTCGCTTCTGTGGTGGAACAACATAAATTTAAACAAGGGGCGGCCTTTCCAAGACCCAGTGCCACAATACGTAATAACAGATGCTTCCATGACAGGGTGGGGAGCACACCTCGATCAACACAGCATACAAGGACAATGGAACGTACATCAAACAAAACTGCATATCAATCACCTAGAACTTCTAGCAGTTTTTCAAGCACTAAAAGCTTTCCAACCAATAATAGTTCACAAATACATTCTCGTCAAAACAGACAACATGACAACAATGTATTATCTAAACAAGCAGGGAGGGACGCACTCCACGCAGTTAAGCCTGCTAGCACAGAAAATTTGGCATTGGGCAATTCACAACCAAATTCGCCTAATTGCACAGTTTATACCAGGGATCCAAAATCAACTCGCAGACAATCTCTCTCGAGATCACCAACAGGTCCACGAATGGGAAATTCACCCCCAAATTCTGAACACTTATTTCAAACTCTGGGGAACACCTCAGATAGACTTGTTTGCGACAAGGGAGAACGCAAAATGCCAAAACTTCGCATCCAGATACCCACACAAACAATCCCAAGGCAATGCCCTATGGATGAACTGGTCAGGGATATTTGCTTACGCTTTTCCTCCTCTCCCTCTCCTTCCTTACCTGGTAAACAAACTCAGTCAAAGCAAACTCAAACTCATATTGATAGCACCAACTTGGGCAAGGCAACCCTGGTACACAACGCTGCTAGACCTATCAGTGGTACCCTGCATCAAATTGCCCAACAGGCCAGATCTGTTGACACAGCACAACCAAAAGATCAGACACCCAGATCCAGCATCGCTGAATCTAGCAATCTGGCTCCTGAAATCCTAGAATTCGGGCACTTACAACTTACCCAAGAATGTATGGAAGTCATAAAACAAGCCAGAAGGCCATCCACCAGGCACTGCTATGCAAGTAAATGGAAGAGGTTTGTTTGCTACTGCCATATTAATCAAATACAACCATTACACACAACTCCAGAACATGTAGTGGGTTACTTGCTTCACTTACAAAAATCTAACCTAGCTTTCTCTTCCATTAAGATTCACCTTGCAGCAATATCTGCATACCTGCAGACTACCTATTCAACTTCCCTATATAAGATACCAGTCATTAAAGCATTCATGGAGGGCCTTAGGAGAATTATACCACCAAGAACACTACCTGTTCCTTCATGGAACCTAAATGTTGTCCTAACTAGACTTATGGGTCCACCTTTTGAACCCATGCACTCCTGCGAAATACAGTTCCTAACCTGGAAGGTGGCATTTCTCATCGCTATTACTTCCCTAAGAAGAGTAAGCGAGATTCAGGCGTTTACAATACAGGAACCTTTTATACAACTACACAAAAATAAAGTCGTCCTAAGGACCAATCCTAAATTTTTGCCAAAGGTTATTTCACCGTTCCATCTAAATCAAACAGTGGAACTTCCAGTGTTCTTTCCACAGCCAGATACCGTAGCTGAAAGGGCACTACATACATTAGATGTCAAAAGAGCATTGATGTATTACATTGACAGAACAAAAAACATCAGAAAGACTAAACAACTCTTTATTGCCTTTCAAAAACCTCACGCAGGAAACCCAATTTCAAAACAAGGTATAGCCAGATGGATAGTTAAATGCATCCAAATCTGCTACCTTAAAGCTAAACGACAGCTGCCCATTACACCAAGGGCACACTCAACCAGAAAGAAAGGTGCTACCATGGCCTTTCTAGGAAACATCCCAATGCAAGAAATATGTAAGGCAGCCACATGGTCTACGCCTCACACATTCACCAAGCACTACTGTGTAGACGTGTTATCCGCACAACAAGCCACAGTAGGTCAAGCCGTATTAAGGACATTATTTCAGACTACTTCCACTCCTACACGCTGATCCACCGCTTTTTGGGGAAATAACTGCTTACTAGTCTATGCAGAACATGCGTATCTACAGCGACAGATGCCATCGAACTGAAAATGTCACTTACCCAGTGTACATCTGTTCGTGGCATCAGTCGCAGTAGATTCGCATGTGCCCACCCGCCTCCCCGGGAGCCTGTAGCAGTTTGGAAGTTACCTTCAATTATTTATATATGTATCATCTCAACCTTAAATAGGTGCATACTTAGTCACTCCATTGCATGGGCACTATTACTACAATTCAACTCCTACCTCACCCTCTGCGGGGAAAAACAATCGAAGATGGAGTCGACGCCCATGGGCAATGGAGACAAAAGGAGGAGTCACTCGGTCCCGTGACTCGAAAGACTTCTTCGAAGAAAAACAACTTGTAACACTCCGGCCCAACACCAGATGGCGAGCTATTGCAGAACATGCGAATCTACTGCGACTGATGCCACGAACAGATGTACACTGGGTAAGTGACATTTTCAATCCATACCTAGACGACTAGCTACTAAAGGCTTCTTCTCCGGAGCAGGCGAGAAGCCATCGGGACATTGTACTAGGAGTTTGCGAAGCTCTAGGTCTTCAGGTCAATTACCAGAAGTCAACCTTGACTCCAACGCAGAGTCTTCACTACCTAGGAGCTATCATAAACACAGAACTACAAAAAGTGTATCCTTCGGAGGAACGACTGTCCTCAATAAACGTGAAGTGCCAGGACCTGTTGAGAGCCAGCGCACCTACGGCACGTCAGGTGACATCACTTCTGGGCTCCATGGCATCGTGCATCTTTATTGTCCCAAATGCCAGACTCCACATGAGACCCCTCCAAGAGGCATTGGAGGCCAATTGGAGCCAAAGAACAGGTCGCTGGGAAGACACAATGCGGCTACCGGAGGTAGCACTGCAGTCATTGAGATGGTGGATGCACAGACCTCACCTGTCAGTGGGCGCTCCGTTTCACCAGGTACTTCCATCCGACACTCTGGTAACGGATGCGTCTCTTCAGGGATGGGGGGCTCATCTGGGTCCTTTTCAAGCGCAGGGTCTGTGGTCAGACAAGGAGAAGCAGTACCACATCAATCTGCTAGAACTCAGAGCGGTCCATCTGGCTCTCAAGTCTTTCACACCGCTAATTCAGGGGAAAACTCTATTGATACAGACGGACAATACAACCACGATGTATTACTTGAACAAACAAGGGGGAACGAGATCCCTACCCCTTTCACGAGAGTCCCAAGCGATATGGCATTGGCTCCTGGCCAGAGGAATGTCAATCACAGCAGTTCACCTGCCAGGTCAGCAGAACGTAGAAGCAGACTTTCTAAGCAGACACCTGGAGGACGTTCACGATTGGGTCCTGCACGACGAAGTCGCAGAATACATCTTCGCGCAATGGGGTCGGCCTCAACTGGACCTCTTCGCAGACGATGTAAACAGGAAATGCCCAGACTTCGCATCCAGGTTCTACCGTCCAGGATCTCGAGGGAATGCCCTGTTGATCGACTGGTCAGGGACATTTCTTTACGCTTTTCCTCCGATTCCCCTCATTCCGGCAGTGATCAGCAAACTTTACGGATCCAGGACCAGAATGATTCTTATAGCGCCACAATGGCCTCGACAATTCTGGTACACGGATCTCCTCAACCTGTCGGAAAAACCTCACAGGAGGCTGCCGTGCAGACCGGATCTTCTGAGCAGAATGGAGGGCAGGATTCTGCATCCCAACCTACCCTCTCTGAGCTTAACAGCATGGCTCCTGAATTCCTGCAGTATGGGCACCTAGGACTCTCGCAGGAGTGCATGAACATCTTGAAAGAGTCCAAACGGCCTTCCACGCGGCGTTCCTACGCTTTTAAGTGGAAGAGATTCTACATATGGTGCTGTCAGCAAGGCCATAATCCCATACGGGCGCAGGAGGACGTCATACTGTCCTATTTGCTTCACCTAGCGAAATCCGGTCTGCAGTTATCATCTATTAAGGTACATTTGTCTGCTATTACTGCCTATCGCAAGTCACCTTCTCAGGAATCCTTCTTTACGAAACCTGTAGTCAAGGATTTCTTAGAAGGTTTGAAGAAAGTTTTTCCGCCAATTCGGAGGCCTTCTCCTCCGTGGGAACTGAACATAGTCCTAGCAAAACTTATGGGCCCTCCTTTCGAGCCTATCCATAAGGCCTCCTTACAACACCTTACGTGGAAAACGGCTTTTCTGGTGGCCATTACTTCAGCGAGGAGGGTCAGTGAGATCCAGGCCTTGTCTGCAAAAGAACCGTACACGGTTTTTCATGACAATAGAGTAGTTCTGCGAACTCACCCATCTTTCCTTCCGAAGGTGGTGTCAGAATTCCATATTAATCAGACCATAACTTTACCGACGTTCTTTCCCAATCCGGAAACTCCGGCTGAGAAAGCATTGCACTCATTAGACTTGAAAAGAGTGCTGAAATTTTATCTGGACAAGACAAAATTGATTAGACACTCTAACCGCTTGTTTGTGAACTATGGTCATTTAAGGACAGGAGAAGCAGCATCTAAGCGAACAATATCAAGATGGATAGTCTCTTGTATTGTTAATACTTACCAGCTAGCTAATAGACAATTGCTAGCGCGGCCTAGAGCGCATTCCACAAGGGGAAAAGCGGCTACAGCTGCTCTCCTTAACAATGTTCCTATATCTGAGATTTGTAAGGCTGCTACATGGAAGTCTGTCCATACTTTTACAAGGCATTATTGTTTAGACTCAGATGCAAGAGCGGATGCCCAAGTGGGGCAGGCCTCTCTAAGGAATTTATTTGCGTAAGACATGTCTATTCCTGCACTTCTATCGGACAGTCCGCTGGGTTTAGGGATGGGCTTGCTAATCTATTCAATGTTTATGACTATTGATGAGGATCCCCTGGAAGAGAAGGATAAGTTACTTACCTGTAAATCCTAGTTCTCTTCCAGGGGTATCCTCATCAAAGTCATAAACAACCCACCCTCCTCCCCGGACACACGTCTACTGGAAGTGCAGGACAGACAGTATTTTGATTCAATTATACAAATTGTCACCGTAAAAATAACTGACCTAACTGTGAACCAACTGTCACCTTTCCTTCACCCCTGAGGCATGGTGGGTGTAGGAAGTTGGCTCTGTATGTGCTATTTCAAAGTAAGGAATAGCATGCACAGAGTCCAAGGGTTCCCCTTAGAGGTAAGATAGTGGCAAAAAGAGATAATACTAATGCTCTATTTTGTGGTAGTGTGGTCGAGCAGTAGGCTTATCCAAGGAGTAGTGTTAAGCATTTGTTGTACATACACATAGACAATAAATGAGGTACACACACTCAGAGACAAATCCAGCCAATAGGTTTTTGTATAGAAAAATATCTTTTCTTAGTTTATTTTAAGAACCACAGGTTCAAATTCTACATGTAATATCTCATTCGAAAGGTATTGCAGGTAAGTACTTTAGGAACTTCAAATCATCAAAATTGCATGTATACTTTTCAAGTTATTCACAAATAGCTGTTTTAAAAGTGGACACTTAGTGCAATTTTCACAGTTCCTAGGGGAGGTAAGTATTTGTTAGGTTAACCAGGTAAGTAAGACACTTACAGGGCTTAGTTCTTGGTCCAAGGTAGCCCACCGTTGGGGGTTCAGAGCAACCCCAAAGTCACCACACCAGCAGCTCAGGGCCAGTCAGGTGCAGAGTTCAAAGTGGTGCCCAAAACACATAGGCTAGAATGGAGAGAAGGGGGTGCCCCGGTTCCGGTCTGCTTGCAGGTAAGTACCCGCGTCTTCGGAGGGCAGACCAGGGGGGGTTTTGTAGGGCACCGGGGGGGACACAAGCCCACACAGAAATTTCACCCTCAGCGGCGCGGGGGCGGCCGGGTGCAGTGTAGAAACAAGCGTCGGGTTCGCAATGTTAGTCTATGAGAGATCTCGGGATCTCTTCAGCGCTGCAGGCAGGCAAGGGGGGGGTTCCTCGGGGAAACCTCCACTTGATCAAGGGAGAGGGACTCCTGGGGGTCACTCCTCCAGTGAAAGTCCGGTCCTTCAGGTCCTGGGGGCTGCGGGTGCAGGGTCTCTCCCAGGTGTCGGGACTTAGGATTCAAAGAGTCGCGGTCAGGGGAAGCCTCGGGATTCCCTCTGCAGGCGGCGCTGTGGGGGCTCAGGGGGGACAGGTTTTTGTACTCACAGTCTTAGAGTAGTCCTGGGGTCCCTCCTGAGGTGTTGGATCGCCACCAGCCGAGTCGGGGTCGCCGGGTGCAGTGTTGCAAGTCTCACGCTTCTTGCGGGGAGCTTGCAGGGTTCTTTAAAGCTGCTGGGAACAAAGTTGCAGCTTTTCTTGGAGCAGGTCCGCTGTCCTCGGGAGTTTCTTGTCTTTTCGAAGCAGGGGCAGTCCTCAGAGGATGTCGAGGTCGCTGGTCCCTTTGGAAGGCGTCGCTGGAGCAGGATCTTTGGAAGGCAGGAGACAGGCCGGTGAGTTTCTGGAGCCAAGGCAGTTGTCGTCTTCTGGTCTTCCGCTGCAGGGGTTTTCAGCTGGGCAGTCCTTCTTCTTGTAGTTGCAGGAATCTAATTTTCTAGGGTTCAGGGTAGCCCTTAAATACTAAATTTAA
This sequence comes from Pleurodeles waltl, assembly GCF_031143425.1. NCBI lineage: Eukaryota > Metazoa > Chordata > Amphibia > Caudata > Salamandridae > Pleurodeles > Pleurodeles waltl. Next base: position 577,045,095 of record NC_090444.1, on the reverse strand, counting down.
GGGCGTGTTTAGGTCTGGGGGGTTAGTAGCCAATGGCTACTAGCCCTGAGGGTGGGTACACCCTCTTTGTGCCTCCTCCCAAGGGGAGGGGGTCACAATCCTAACCCTATTGGGGGAATCCTCCCTCTGCAAGATGGAGGATTTCTAAAAGTTAGTCACTTCAGCTCAGGACACCTTAGGGGCTGTCCTGACTGGCCAGTGACTCCTCCTTGTTTTTCTCATTATTTTCTCCGGCCTTGCCGCCAAAAGTGGGGCCTGGCCGGAGGGGGCGGGCAACTCCACTAGCTGGAGTGTCCTGCTGGGTTGGCACAAAGGAGGTGAGCCTTTGAGGCTCACCGCCAGGTGTGACAATTCCTGCCTGGGGGAGGTGTTAGCATCTCCACCCAGTGCAGGCTTTGTTACTGGCCTCAGAGTGACAAAGGCACTCTCCCCATGGGGCCAGCAACATGTCTCGGTTTGTGGCAGGCTGCTAAAACTAGTCAGCATACACAGATAGTCGGTTAAGTTTCAGGGGGCACCTCTAAGGTGCCCTCTGGGGTGTATTTTACAATAAAATGTACACTGGCATCAGTGTGCATTTATTGTGCTGAGAAGTTTGATACCAAACTTCCCAGTTTTCAGTGTAGCCATTATGGTGCTGTGGAGTTCGTGTTTGACAAACTCCCAGACCATATACTCTTATGGCTACCCTGCACTTACAATGTCTAAGGTTTTGTTTAGACACTGTAGGGGTACCATGCTCATGCACTGGTACCCTCACCTATGGTATAGTGCACCCTGCCTTAGGGCTGTAAGGCCTGCTAGAGGGGTGTCTTACCTATACTGCATAGGCAGTGAGAGGCTGGCATGGCACCCTGAGGGGAGTGCCATGTCGACTTACTCGTTTTGTCCTCACTAGCACACACAAGCTGGCAAGCAGGGTGTCTGTGCTGAGTGAGAGGTCTCCAGGGTGGCATAAGACATGCTGCAGCCCTTAGAGACCTTCCTTGGCATCAGGGCCCTTGGTACTAGAAGTACCAGTTACAAGGGACTTATCTGGATGCCAGGGTCTGCCAATTGTGGATACAAAAGTACAGGTTAGGGAAAGAACACTGGTGCTGGGGCCTGGTTAGCAGGCCTCAGCACACTTTCAATTGTAAACATAGCATCAGCAAAGGCAAAAAGTCAGGGGGCAACCATGCCAAGGAGGCATTTCCTTACAGTGGGATACTGGAGGTGCTCAGGGTCTTAAAGGCACAGTGCCAAAGTTTTTATGGTTCTCCTGTGTTAACCTACATGCAGCCTATTGGCTAAGAATGCTTCATTGTTTTTCAATGCAGTTTTCTCTATTTTTTCACTACTGCTTACTTCCCCAAGCCTAGTTTTAGGAGCTTGGGTACTTATTTATGCTCTATTGTAGTATTTAAAAAAAAAAAAAACAAAAAAAAAAAAAACTTCATAGAAATAAAGCATTTTAGCCTGTTTTTAACATGATAGCCTGCATGACTGTTTGTTACACATGTATAATGTGTATATATTTTATATATGCTCCGGGGTCCCCGCACAAGGGCGGGAATATTCAATGTTTATGACTTTGATGAGGATACCCCTGGAAGAGAACTAGGATTTACAGGTAAGTAACTTATCCTTTTTGGCTAGAGTTTCGAGTCCCAACATATCTCTGATATTGTAGATGTGTTGAATTTAAGTTTTTTTCACTGTTTATGGAGAATGGTTTTATGTGATCTTCATTTTTGTCCATTGAAAAGGTTATGTGATGATTAAAAAAGTTTAGAAGGCTAATTCCACCTTCAGATTTATCAAAGAGCTACTATAATTTGCTTAATCTACACTTCTCCCACTAAATTCATAAGTTTTAAGGACTATTTGGAGAGTAAATCTTATATTTTTTTTTATTGAGACTGTCTTCTGCTTTCTTTTGTCCTCAAGTTTTTTTCTGAATTGTATCTCACGTTAATTAATTTGGGTTGATTGCCACCGTAGTTTCTTGTTAGTATTGCTGGTTAACGTAGAATCTGTAAAGGGAAAATGTCTGTTTTATCTAGGTTTGATAAGTAACCTTATACAGAATTACCCTTTATGCAGATGTATAAGATTACAGCAACTGTTTGCTCTCCTTGTTTTAAAGTTAGCACATTGTCTGCATATGCTGTCAATTAATAGGTGTCATTAGTGACTGGGGATACCCTTGCTGGATATTCCTTCTTATTGGTGATAGCAAAGGTTTTGTTGCTAGCAAAAATAGTTGTGGTCCTAGTGGGTGTCCTTGTATAGTCCAGTTGGAAAGATGTATTTGACTAGAAAGGTATCCATTCACTTGTATCGAGGTGGAAGGTTGGGCGTAAAGGGCAGATGCCATCCACTCAAACTTGTTGCCCAACTTGTCTGTGCATGACCGAACAGAGGAAGGTCCAGAAAACTTCATCAAAGGCTTTTTCTAGGTCCAGAGCCATAGCCATTAGGAGGGGTGGGTGTGGGGTAGTGTATTATGTTTTTCTATATGAAAAGAGAATCTCTAGTCAAAGCCAAGCCTTCCTTTATCAAAGCCAGTCTGGAAGCGGTGAACTAGTAGTGGAAGGACTTTCTAGTTTCCGTGGCAGAATATTTGCATACATCTTGCATCCTACATTTAATAGGGGAATTGGATGATAGTTTGTGAACTACATTGGCGATTGTGACTGCTAATACTGAACCTGAGGTTTTCCTAGAGTTATTGAAGTGTTAGAAAGGTCTCCATATGAGGTAGTATGTTGTCTTGGTAGTTTTTGTTACAGCTCACGAGTTATGGAGCTTTCCCATACTTGAGAGGTAATTGCGCTTTGGATTTCAGAGAAGGCAATGCATTGGTTAAGAAATTTCTTGTTCTAATCACTAAGTTGATATTAATATTTTCATTTAAGAATTTAAGAAAAACATTTTTCTTTAGGGGTATTTTTTTGGGATATTTTAGTTCTAGGGTGATAGTCGTGGTCAGAGACTAAATTTGGCTAGATGTTGGGATTTTTAGCTTTTGGTGTACGGATGCTTACTAAAATGTAATCCATTCTGTATAGTGTGTTCTGTGGATGGGATTAGAAAGGAATTTCACTCCCAGTAGGAATATATAGTCTCCTTATTTCCTTTAAGCAGTGATGTTTACATAGATTTTTAATTTGTTAGTAGAATTTATTGGGCCTACAGTTGCAGGAGGAGCTTCTAGCTAATGTAATTACTTCAGGGAGATGGAGATCCACGTATACTTTGATACCTGACTCTTTAGATAGTTTGCTTAATTTTTATTTCTGGTAATCCAAAAATTAGTCATCAGCCGTTGGGCCATAGGTATTCACTATATGGAAGGTAGAGGTGCTGCTAGCATCTTCGATTAACCATCTTATGCCGCTATCATGGACATTTTGTAGGCTAGTGAGAGCACCTTTATTCAATGTTAGTCCGTACCCCGTTGTATGGGCCTGGAAGCCCGTTTAACTCTGGACCCAGTGATATTCCATTGTTACATTCTTGGACATCTGCTTTTATTTTTTATTTTATTTTTGGCAGAAGTATTCGGTCTGCTTTAAGTGTAAATCTAGTCAGATTTTCTTACTTTAACTAAGTGGTTACTTCCTTTGAGAATAAGTGAGCAAATTTTAATTAAGGGAGATATTTTTACCGTTCCATTGGTGCCCTTTTGGGGTATTTAGCTATACCTTGCCAGTTTTGGTTTCTATTACTTAAATTACCTGTCTCAGAATTCTCCAGTTTGTGAGATTCCCAAGTTGTGGTGTCGTAGTTCTTGGTAGAGAATTAGCTAGACTTGGTGATTTTCAAAATTTTTCAAGGGAGTTTTCATAATAGTACCGAGGTGTTGTAATTATGTTAAAGAAATTGAGTTACATTCCAATTGTGGTGGTAATGCTTGCTTATTTGGTTCAGGGAGAGCATCTCAGTTGGAAGGGAAGTGTTGGGAAAGAGATTTACCTAAGCAAGAAGAGATGGAAAGGGATTCAGATAGAAGTAGGACAGGAGCAAATAGACCACCCAAAACCCACTCATTCCATCTAGAGTGAGGCAGAGCAGTGGAGGCCCCAGGAGGCTGAATCTCATGGTGCTCTGAAAGCACTGTAAACAAAGAGCTATTTGCATTACGTTAAATGACATGACATAACATGCAAGCAAGTATAACAGTGGAAACAATGGAAACACCTTGTTAATGAGTGCTGAAAACTAGCACAGCAAACAGTGAGGCCAATTGGTAAGAGATACTTTAAGCGATTTTGAAACGGTCAACAACTAGCTAGTGGTGAGAGGGGGTAACTAAGCAGCCATAAAATACCACCTAATCTAACGGTTTTTAGATAATCGGTGCAAGTATAATAAGTCCATATTACAGGTCAATAACTGTATCGAAGGTAACTGTCTTAAGGTAAACCAGCTCAACAAGATAGTCTATAAAATGGACTTGCGTGAGAGAAATGGCTCCATAATTTAAAAACAAGATTGTGCTACAGCCATCAGTAAGCTGGTTGCATGTTTAGTGTTAAGGAAAGTTTTTTTATTTTTTATTAGAGAGCAGAAACCAAATATCTTGATTTTGTACGAGTTGTAATACTAGTTGGGTTAATGCTGATTCGAATCATGGGTGTGACTAAATTAGTTAATTGGTGTGAAAGTTTGATCAAATGGTAATGTTTTAAGACTACAATGAGTTCTTTGAGTTAGCGTTAGACATGCAGAAACAGTTAGAATTCATGAACGATACTATGGTGGAGTACATTCACCTGAATTAGGAATGACAAATATACCAGACATACCTCAGTGTAATAGTCATCTGTTTGAGCACAAATGAAAACAAATGTACAAAGTATACATTACAAATCATTTTCAATTTGTAATATGTTGTCAAGAAAATGCATGCTTGGTGGATTAGTCAAATTGATGATTTCCCTTTAGCCATGATCCTCATTTTCAAAGGGCTCGCAAAGGATATGGATATGTTCAATTACTTTTTTCCTGTGCCTCAGAGCTAATCCTTTTCTGTGAGCTACAGGAACTTTAGCATAGTCCTGTAAGATTACAATCTTGTACCCTTTCCAGATGATAGATTTTAATTTCCTCCTTTGGTCCTGTATATTTTTGTATATTGATAATGCATGGGCCTGAAGATCATTAAGCTGGGAAATATGTTGTATCCATGTATATAGGAAAGAGGCACAGCACCCCACCCTTTTCTTGTTCTTAGGTAAGAAAAAAATTGACGTTGCCTCTTACGTTTCTCTTTTGTTGAGCAGTTAAGTGATCTTCGATTTTAAGAATTCTTGCTGTCTCTCTTCAGTTTGGTCTAAAATTCTGGAACTTTATCCTGAGGCCTTGCATTTCTAGCTGCAGAAGATCTGTTTCTTTAGGTGGATCTAGTCCGATCTAGGTTTGAAAGATCATCTGCTCTTAATAGGGGAATTAGGAAGAGGATGATCTATTATAGTCTAGTGTTTGTGGATATTTGAAAAGGGTGTCGTTGAGGTCAAATGGAGGTTTCAGCACGTTTCGCTCAGTGAGCAGCCTGCTAGTTGCATTTAAGATAGCAATGGGGAGAGAACATTTTCAGGATTCGGAAGTGAAGTTGAGGATTGAACTCCTGTAATATTGTGGTAGATAAATTTATTAGCCCAGCAGGTATATTGGGAGCTAGGTTGGAGTTGCATAGGGTTCACAAACGTTATTACCTACTTTGGGTGGGCAGTGAACATGTCGGACATTTGTGACCTTGATATAGAGTCTTATGTAGTTTAATAGCGTAGACTGTTGTGTTGTCAAAATCCAGAAAGCTGAGTCAGGCTTTGATAACACGGTCTTGTCCTGGTATTGAGTGAGATGCAAAGAACTGTTTTTTCAGTTGTTCGTGTGGCACGTTGAAGATTCCATTTATGTTCAGTGGGTCAAGGATAAGTATGTGTGTAATAGTTTTAACATATACAACCAGTAGTGCCTGTATCTTGTGTGGCTTGTATCTGAAACATATTCATCTGTGTTGCTTTTAAATATGGAAATGCAGGATCAGATCTGCTGTTGATGCATGCTACCATTGATCAACGCTGCCATTTTGCTGAAGCGTGGAATGCACCTATAGTTAGTCTAGGGGATCATTTTTAAATATGCTGCTTTGATATTTAAAGTCTGTCTTTTTTTCTGGTTGTTTTAAAGAAAAATGTCAATAGTTTTAAATAGGCTGTAATTTTGTTTGTCCTAGTTTGAAAGGAAATAAATCCTCTTCCCTAAATGCTTATATTTATTTTTAAGTGGTTGAGTATTCCACATGAGTGGGACTGTTAAGCGCTTATAATTTCAATGGACTGTTCCCTGAAGAACTAGGATTATAGGCCAGCAACTTTTCCTTATTGTTTTGGCCTGATGACAATGTGTAAACTTGTTCAAAATGTCCTGATTCATATGGGTAATTGTCTTTTCTTTTGTAGGAATAAAAAAGTATGTTGTGGGATTGATAATTAAGACTTCATCTGATGCTTCATCTGTGGAGGTAAATAGGTATTCCCTCATTGTTTTAAAGTTATAGAATGTAATAAATCTTCATGTAGCAGGTGAATAACGTGCAGTATTTTATTTCCCTGTTCCAGAAGGAGAAGGTTTACATTGGAAAACTGAACATGATTCTGGTTCAGGTACGTTTGTGTATGTTAACTGTGCAGGATGTTCTCCTTTGCTAGTTATGTTATTGGTATTTGTATAGGGGCACAATTTGGGAACTTGACTTCAAATGGTTCTCTGATTTCTCAAGCAATGGTATCTTTTTATTAATGTACATTTTATATTATCCATTGTCAGCCAGAGATGTCTCAGTATTGATTTGTTAGTGAATGATGCTAAACATACCTGTTGATTGCTGTTAGTGGATTATTGTAGCCAAACATTAGCTAGTTAGGTAGAAAATTGAGGGCTCTCCTTTCAGAGGTATCCGTAGCTCAAACTTTCTAATGTATTGTAGAAAAAGTTTTTTACATAATTCTGTTATTTCAAATTTAATAGGCACCAAAAATTCAGTTGACTAGGCACTGACTTTAAGATCAAACAAGGAAGTTATTCCCGACACGTAGAGCTGTATGTCTCCGGTTCTCCAGCAAGGAATTCCTCAGCACACCAGCAATGTCTTGAAACTATTTACCATCTACAATTTTCCTGGAAGTGACTTTTTATAGAGTGCTACCATGGACTGGTCCCACAGCCCACCGGGAAGTGAGCAGTGATGAGTCTGCTCAACTATATTCGAGAGGTCAGATTAGTGTACAGTAAGCAAGAAGCCTCGGGCTGACTCCCTTCCAGGCTAGGACCGGGAATAGATAAAGCCAAGTCAGTGCATTGAACGCCTTCTCTAGATCTAGTATGAGACAGGTCGTCTGAGAGAATAATGTCCTGACAGTCTTGCACATGAAATAGGCGGCAGATGTTTGGCAGGTGCTATGCCCCAGGACCAACCTATTCTGATCAGAGTGGATTAGCTCCAGGAGAATCTGTATGAATCTCAAAGCCAAGATTTTTTTCAAAAAATTATCAGCCCCGAGAAGGGCTATATTATATGTCTATAGGATGTTAATTGTGTAGGGTCCCTATCTGGTTTAGGGAGGGAGTGTGGGAGCTTGCCGGTATGAAAGGCTGCCTCGTTCAGCTCCGCAAGACTGGTGGTAAGGATTAGAAGGTGCTTTAGTATTCCAAGGGTAGATCGTCCAACCCCGGCGTTTTTGTTTTGAGCGAGATCCTGAATCACCTGTGCCACATCTGCGGAGGTGATGATAGCATCTAGGGAGAACCTACTGGGGGAAGTGTAGGAAGTTGGCTCTGTATGCACTATTTCAAAGTAAGGAATTGTATGCACAGAGTCCAAGGGTTCCCCTTAGAGGTAAGATAGTGGCAAAAAGAGATAATTCTAGTGCTGTGTTTTGTGGTAGTGTGGTCGAGCAGTAGGCTTATCAAAGGAGTAGTTAAGCATTTGTTGTACATACACAAGCAATAAATGAGGAACACACACTCAAAGCCAATTCCAGGCCAATAGGTTTTTGTATAGAAAAATATATTTTCTTAGTTTATTTTAACAACCACAGGTTCAAATTTTACATGTAATACTTCAAATGAAAGGTATTGCAGGTAGGTACTTTAGGAACTTTGAATAACCAAAATAACATATACAGTTTTCATATAAATCACATATAGCTATTTTAAAACTAGACAGTGCAGTTTTCAACAGTTCCTGGGGAGAGTAAGAGTTAGTTTTTGCAGGTAAGTAAACCACCTACGGGGTTCAAGTTTGGGTCCAAGGTAGCCCACCATTGGGGGTTCAGAGCAACCCCAAAGTTAACACACCAGTAGCTCAGGGCCGGTCAGGTGCAGAGGTCAAAGTGGTGCCCAAAACACACACCCTTCAATGGAGAAGGGGGTGCCCCGGTTCCAGTCTGCCAGCAGGTAAGTACCCGCGTCTTCGGAGGGCAGACCAGGGGCGTTTTGTGGGGGGGTAGTAAGTACACCCTCAGCAGCACGGGAACGGCCGGTGCAGTGTGCAAACAAGCGTCTGGTTTGTAATAGGAATCAATGGGAGACCAAGGGGTCTCTTCAGCGATGCAGGCAAGGGGGGGCTCCTCGGGGTAGCCACCACCTGGGCAAGGGAGAGGGCCTCCTGGGGGTCACTCCTGCACTGGAGTTCCGATCCTTCAGGTCCTGGGGGCTGCGGGTGCAGAGTCTTTACCAGGCGTCGGGATCTGGGAGACAGGCAGTTGCGGTCAGGGGGAGCCTCGGGATTCCCTCTGCAGGCGTCTGTGGGGGCTCAGGGGGGACAACTCTGGCTACTCACGGTCTCGCAGTCGTCGGGGAGTCCTCCCTGAAGTGTTTCTCCACAAGTCGAGCCGGGTGGCGTCTGGTGCAGAGTAGCAAGTCTCACGCTTCCGGCGGGAAACACAGTTGTTTTAAAGTTGCTCCTTTTGAAACAAAGTTGCAGTCTTGGGTGAACAGAGCCGCTGTCCTCTGGAGTTCTTGGTCCTTCTAGAGCAGGGCAGTCCTCTGAGGATTCGGAGGTCGCTGGTCCCTGGGGAAAGCGTCGCTGGAGCAGTGTCTTCAGAAGGGGGGGGAGACAGGCTGGTAGAGCTGGGGCCAAAGCAGTTGGTGTCTCCGTCTTCTCTGCAGGGTTTTTCAGCTTAGCAGTCCTCTTCTTAGGTTGCAGGAATCGGAGTTCCTAGGTTCTGGGGAGCCCCTAAATACAGAATTTAAGGGTGTGTTTAGGTCTGGGAGGGCAGTAGTCAATGGCTACTAGCCCTGAGGGTGGCTACACCCTCTTTGCGCCTCCTCCCAAGGGGAGGGGGTCACATTCCTATCCCTATTGGGGGAATCCTCCATCTGCAAGATAGAGGATTTTTAAAAGTCAGTCACCTCAGCTCAGGTTGCCTTAGGGGCTGTCCTGACTGGCCTGTGACTCCTTGTTTTTCTCATTATCTCCTTCGGCCTTGCCGCCAAAAGTGGGGCCGTGGCCGGAGGGGGCGGGCAACTCCACTAGCTGGAATGCCCTGGGGTGCTGTCACAAAGGGGGTGAGTCTTTGAGGCTCACCGCCAGGTGTTATAGTTCCTGCAAGGGGGAGGTGATAAGCATCTACACCCAGTACAGGCTTTGTTACTAGCCACAGAGTGACAAAGGCACTCTCCCCATGTGGCCAGCAACATGTCTCAAGTGTGGCAGGCTGTTAAAACCAGTCAGCCTACACGGGTAGTTGGTTAAGGTTTCAGGGGGCACCTCTAAGGTGCCCTCTGGGGTGTCTGTTACAATAAAATGTACACTGGCATCAGTGTGCATTTATTGTGCTGAGAAGTTTGATACCAAACTTCCCAGTTTTCAGTGTAGCCATTATGGAACTGTGGGGTTCGTGCATGACAGACTCCCAGACCATATACTCTTATGGCTACCGTGCACTTACAATGTCTAAGGTTTGGCTTAGACACTGTAGGGGCACAGTGCTCATGCACTGGTGCCCTCACCTATGGTATAGTGCACCCTGCCTTAGGGCTGTAAGGCCTGCTAGAGGGGTGACTTATCTATACTGCATAGGCAGTGTGAGGTTGGCATGGCACCCTGAGGGGAGTGCCATGTCGACTTACTCGTTTTGTCCTTACCAGCACACACAAGCTGGCAAGCAGTGTGTCTGTGCTGAGTGAGGGGCCCCCAGGGTGGCATAAGATATGCTGCAGCCCTTAGAGACCTTCCCTGGCATCAGGGCCCTTGGTACCAGAGGTACCAGTTTCAAGGGACTTATCTGGATGCCAGGGTGTGCCAATTGTGAAAACAAAGGTACAGGTTAGGGAAAAACCACTGGTGCTGGGGCCTGGTTAGCAGGCCTCCGCACACTTTCAAATCAAAACTTCGCATCAGCAACGGCAAAAAGTCAGGGGGTAACCATGCCAAGGAGGCATTTCCTTACAGGGAGGATATACGCGGAAGGGGACTATCCATCGAGAAAGTATTGGCGCTCCTCTCTGAGGTGTCTAGTGGTGCCTGATAGATGTAAGAGTAATAGTCCTAGAAAGCCTGCAAAATGTTGCCTTGTGTGCAGTCGGTGGCACCCGTGGGGGCAGCCATCACACTTATAGGAGGGATGGGAGGCTTCTGTGTGATTTGCCAGACCAGGAGTCCGCCTGATTTATCACCCTCCCTGTCGTCTTTGGTTTTATGGGCTGAGAAATTGAAGTGCGGCATGCGCTCCGTGAGGGTGGTGTTCTTCCATCAGCAGGTTGTGGGATAAGAACAGGGTCGCAGGTCGTTGCTTTACTCAGTGGATGCTGAGCAGCATCTCACTAGCCTGTGTCCCTACCCAAGGTATGGTGGACCCCTACTTTTTTCTGTTTACAGATGCCTCATGTCACCACCTTAAAGCGACCCACTCTAGTGCCCTGTGAGAGGCTGTGTTGTGATTTTCTGATGTACTGCAAATATGGTCTCCCTGCTTGTTGCGAAAGATCGGATCCTTAAAACATTCTCTCTAGACTTTCACCTGAAAGTCTGAAGTGGGATGCCTATCCGAGCCAGCATGTGGGCGTCATGATTGATACTACACATCCCAAGTAATCAGCATGCTGACGAGGTATCGGGGGTGGGCTGAGCAAAGAAGCTGATCTAGGTGCCTATGGCGGTTATGGGCTGTCCAGTGGAAGGAGTAGAGCTGCTCGTTGGGTATTGCAACTGCCAGGAGTCAATAGCAACCAGTGACACGTCCAGTTCTGGAAGCTGTCACCTGTGTAAAATAGGGCAGTGGAAGACGAAATGTGTCAAGGTTAAGGTCGAGCAAAATGTTGTAATCCCCCTCCCAGCACCCATGAAGTGTTGCCTTATGGGCTAGTACTGCAGAAAAGGTGTCCTAAAAGGCACCATGATATGAATTGAGGGTGTAAATGCTCCCTATTGGCAGAAGTCAGCCATCCAAGTGGCCTTTAAAGTGTACAAAGCCTTTCTTCCTTGTCCACCACTGTGCCCACCCCTTGGAAGAGAACTACAGGCCAGATCTAAATCATGGAGCCTCCTGCATACGCAGAGTATACTTTTGCCTATATCAGGCCACGCCAACGTTTGTGGAGGTGCTTCAGTGCTTCCGTAAGAAGGGCTGTCTGTGCGTGTTGGTGTTTGATATAGGAATAAACTGCATAGCGCTTACTGGCGGTGCGCATGCCTCTGACGTTGAGGGTGAGGAAACAGTCATTCATGGGAGCCATTGAGCAGAGAGGGGGCAGCAGTCAGCGCGAGAAGAGGGGTCACATTGGTTGAGCTTAGCCGTAGTAGCCCACCCAGCCTGTGCCCCAGAGGATGAGGCAAGCCTACCAAGAACTGTGGGGTATTGGAAGTGGAGAAGGTGGACGCAACTGTGGTGAAAAGGGATAAACTCAAACAGTGGGGGACCACTGCAGTTGGCAGTGCGTCCAAACAATTCATAGTAAAAAATATTGTTGTGTAATTTGAGGGTGTGGCAAGGTGTCTGGGTGTAGTGTGGTGTCCTGAGTGCCCTGTGCTGTAAGAGTTGTCATGTCAGTCCTGGTGCGAGCCTCCAAGGGCCCCAGAGCCTCTAAGGTGTGCAGTGAAGAACAAAAAAGGTGGGACTGCAATGGCAGACGGTGAGAGGCACAGTGGGATCAAGCAGAGTATGTGGGTGGTGATGGGCTTCGCCATATGGGTGGGCCAAGCAGTAACATGGTAAACATCAACTTTGAGCAGGTAAGTGCAATGAAAGCAGCATGGTAGTGAGTAACCGAATGTTTTGACTTGTCACCAGGGGAGGAGTCTGGGATCCCCACCGAGTAATCAGATGGAAGGGTGACAATTGTCTGAGGTGAAGATATGCAGCCCTTTCTTATCTGTGGGCATAGCATTGGCTTCTAAGGGGGATTTGGTCTGAATGGCTCTTTGCCAGTCTTCGATGATCTGCTCCAGGGTAGGGGAGTTTGCCGGGTAGGGGACGGAGAGGCCTTAGGGCATTGTATGCCTCTTTGATTGCCTTCTGGTTTGGAGGAGCCTGGTGCATGTCCTGTGTGGTTTGATGTCCACCGTCTATGGTGTTTTTTGGCCCAATCCCAGGCTTCAGTTTTTCTGTGAAAGACGTTGCTGCCATCTGAGACGATCTGGAGGTGGGCTGGAGCAGTGAATATTGTACTACAGGGAGTGCAGAATTATTAGGCAAGTTGTATTTTTGAGGATTAATTTTATTATTGAACAACAACCATGTTCTCAATGAACCCAAAAAACTCATTAATATCAAAGCTGAATATTTTTGGAAGTAGTTTTTAGTTTGTTTTTAGTTTTAGCTATGTTAGGGGGATATCTGTGTGTGCAGGTGACTATTACTGTGCATAATTATTAGGCAACTTAACAAAAAAAAATATATACCCATTTCAATTATTTATTATTACCAGTGAAACCAATATAACATCTCAACATTCACAAATATACATTTCTGACATTCAAAAACAAAACAAAAACAAATCAGTGACCAATATAGCCACCTTTCTTTGCAAGGACACTCAAAAGCCTGCCATCCATGGATTCTGTCAGTGTTTTGATCTGTTCACCATCAACATTGCGTGCAGCAGCAACCACAGCCTCCCAGACACTGTTCAGAGAGGTGTACTGTTTTCCCTCCTTGTAAATCTCACATTTGATGATGGACCACAGGTTCTCAATGGGGTTCAGATCAGGTGAACAAGGAGGCCATGTCATTAGATTTCCTTCTTTTATACCCTTTCTTGCCAGCCACGCTGTGGAGTACTTGGACGCGTGTGATGGAGCATTGTCCTGCATGAAAACCATGTTTTTCTTGAAGGATGCAGACTTCTTCCTGTACCACTGCTTGAAGAAGGTGTCTTCCAGGAACTGGCAGTAGGACTGGGAGTTGAGCTTGACTCCATCCTCAACCCGAAAAGGCCCCACAAGCTCATCTTTGATGATACCAGCCCAAACCAGTACTCCACCTCCACCTTGCTGGCGTCTGAGTCGGACTGGAGCTCTCTGCCCTTTACCAATCCAGCCACGGGCCCATCCATCTGGCCCATCAAGACTCACTCTCATTTCATCAGTCCATAAAACCTTAGAAAAATCAGTCTTGAGATATTTCTTGGCCCAGTCTTGACGTTTCAGCTTGTGTGTCTTGTTCAGTGGTGGTCGTCTTTCAGCCTTTCTTACCTTGGCCATGTTTCTGAGTATTGCACACCTTGTGCTTTTGGGCACTCCAGTGATGTTGCAGCTCTGAAATATGGCCAAACTGGTGGCAAGTGGCATCGTGGCAGCTGCACGCTTGACTTTTCTCAGTTCATGGGCAGTTATTTTGCGCCTTGGTTTTTCCACACACTTCTTGCGACCCTGTTGACTATTTTGAATGAAACGCTTGATTGTTCGATGATCACGCTTCAGAAGCTTTGCCATTTTAAGAGTGCTGCATCCCTCTGCAAGATATCTCACTATTTTTGACTTTTCTGAGCCTGTCAAGTCCTTCTTTTGACCCATTTTGCCAAAGGAAAGGAAGTTGCCTAATAATTATGCACACCTGATATAGGGTGTTGATGTCATTAGACCACACCCCTTCTCATTACAGAGATGCACATCACCTAATATGCTTAATTGGTAGTAGGCTTTCGAGCCTATACAGCTTGGAGTAAGACAACATGCATAAAGAGGATGATGTGGTCAAAATACTCATTTGCCTAATAATTCTGCACTCCCTGTAGTGTTTGGCAATGACTGCGTTTGACTTCCAGACACTAGGAGGGTTAGTGCTATACTGCTCTGGTGTAATCTGACATGACTGTCTTGTCCTCCACCCGGAACCAGCCTGCTGATCTGGCAGCATGGAAAATGACCTTGTAGTTTCTGAAGTGTAGAGACTCCCAGTGCCAGGCATGAAGTAGCAACACTATGGGCCCTCTGTGGGGAAGGTGGTAAAATCAAATGGTGAAAAAGATTTGAAACAGGTTTGCAGGTATGCAAAAGATTCCTGGCCCTCAAATCTCCTCAGGCGGTCCCAGGTTACGAATGTTGCTCCTATGGGTGTCCTCAGCTCTGTCCTTTAAATGTTAAACACGGTCCTGTAGGTACTGGATGGTGGATTGGTTGGCTGTCACCAATGGCTATAGAGTTTTCTCACCACCTGAAACCCTGTACAAGCCCTTTTGGAGGTCGTCCCTCAGGAAGATGAGCTCAGTGGCTAAGGAACCCAATCTGGTCTCCATGGAGACCCTGGAGTGTTGTATAGCCGCCAACGCCGCCTTGTCCAATTTGTCTGACATGGGAAGTTGGGAGGTGGCTTCTTGCAATTGTGTGCCAGGGATGATAGAAGTTGGGTCCGCCTATCCCACGACTAAGCCAAAGCTGTGGAGCGCTATCTACCCATTTTAATACTGCTGGGCGACTCCCAGGGAGTATTTAAGAGAGAACAGGATGGGGGCTGGAGAACTAGGCAGTTGTTACTCAGTGAAGGTTAAGAAGGGGAGCGGAGGTGCTTATGTTGGATTTGTCGACTGAGTGATGGTCAGCTGTCCATGCTGAGTGGCCTTGGAGAGCAGATTAGGAATGGCGGATGCAGGTTCAAGAGCTGCGCAAAGAGGGTGGAATTGACGGGCTCAAGGGTTGTCAGAGGTGTGTAGTGAGTATGGGAACCGACCACAGGTGTGCATTGTGCCCCTCTCACTCTGTGCCTATCTGTGGGGGTTGGTAATGGGGAGACCAGGTGGGGGTCCTGAGGTTCCCAGGATGTCCTCGCAGATAGTAGAAAGGACCCATTTAGGTCAGGGGTGGGAGCAACCCTGTTCGCAGAGTCTGGTGCAGATGCAGGGTGGTAGTAGAAGTGGGGTGGGAGCTGCGAAGTAAGATCCACCTAGAGGTCTCAGAAGTCTGCCTTCTGACAGCAGCCTGCTGTGTTTTCTGGGCACGCAATGAGGTTGCGTTGCTCCTGCTCCAGCATCACCGGGAGGGTTGTGAGGGTCTGTCCAACACGGCAGTCGGTGCAATTTCACTTGTCATTAAGCCTGGCACCGCGGGGATCGCTGCTGCGGCCTGTCAAGTCATCCCAAGTTGGTGTTGGGTCCCAAGGCATATTGAAGGGAGCTTTACGGAGCTGATTGGCCCCGCCAGTTAGCTCGATGTCAGATTTTTGACCCAGATTAGGGCTAATTAGCAGACCACATACTGAGCATTAGGGCTTCGTGTCTTGGCTGGACTGGCCTCGCCTAACCTCCCATTAGTTTTATGAATGTTAAACCATTTTGTCAGGACAAAAGTTGTGAGTGACGTTACAGGCAGTTGTTCCCAGGTTGTCAGAATAGTACTTTGACAATACAAGTCTTCATAGATAAACTACTCCTCAGTGAATGCTAATACTTGAAAATCCACAGTACACTACACTATACAGATAGGTTAATCCCGTAGTCTCCTACCCCACATTCCATTGACTTGTTACCTGCAGAAGTCCACATACAATACTATATTTTCTGACCTCTTAATGGATTTTCTCACATAGATCACTGTAAAAAAAATACCAAACTCTGCATACTTTTGGGGACTTGTGTGGTGACAGTTCTGATTTGTCCATGGAGGAAACAAATGTCCACTGTTCAATCTGGAATTGCTTAGTCTTTTATTTTATCTCTGCTGCCCATTCAGCTGAGCTTGCTCCTTTTGCAATGTCAGCCTCTAAACTCATCACATTGAATGACAAATACCACCCACTGGCAGATCTGTTTAATATCACCTCCTTAACATAGTCCACTGCTGCCAATTCTATATTAGTAGCCAAAATAAAAAAAGTAAAACTAATAATTCGATTATCTCAATTGAACAGTTGCACCACTGGTTAACAGCTGTTCTTGATAATATTTAAATGAAGACCTGCATAACGTCCCATCAAAGTCTCAAGCGTGTTCACCAACAGACCTAAAATCTTTAAAATCTAACAAAATATCCTTGGATAAGACAATTAAAATATTGAGATCCTTCATGACAAACTGAACCTGTGTTATCAGTCCTGTATCGATTAAACCCTTGTCACAAAGTTCATTACTAACATGTCCAGCACAAATTGACTTACTATAGAAGTTAACAAAATAATTGTTCTGAATCAGAAATGTTCCACCCACAACATTACCAAGAGCTTTCATCTCAAAGAATATGGCTTAATTTCCAGAGCTAAGGTTGGGAAAATATTTTGGTATAAAAACCAAGCAGTTTGAAACTCTACAAAAACTTACCTGAAGATACTAATCTATTATGTGACAGACAACAATCCTGCAACCCTCTGTCAGAAATGTATTTTGCCAATCTTCACAAAGCTTGTGGCACATCAGGATTTCCAGCATGCACGTGTACATCACACAAATTGGAGTACCTCTTCTTTGGTAGCTCAGCAGCCATCCTGGGCAGAGCAGCTGTCTGCCATTCTATGTAATAGGTCTTTTCCTACATGGATGTTGTAAAGCCTCACTAAAGAACTAGGCAACCAACCAAATAGCCACTATTACCCAGTTGTGCATAGTCATCTTGTGGGCTAACTGATACAAAATTGCCTATGTACAGTTGTCCTTAATGTCTCCCTAACATCATTCTGCACTCTGACCGAGTTAAGGCACAGAGGCCCATATTTATACTTTTTGACGCTAAACTGCGCTAACGCAGTTTAGCATCAAAAAGTTTTGCGCCGTCTAACGCCATTCTGAAGCGCCATGCGGGCGCCGTATTTATGGAATGGCGTTAGACGGCGCAATCAGACCGGCGCTGCCTGGTTTGCGTGGGAAAAAACCACGTAGACCAGACAGCGCCGGCGTAGGGGGAAAATGGCGCATGGGCGTCTTAAAATGGGGCAAGTCAGGTTACGTCGAAAAAATCGTCTTAACCCGACTTGCGCCATTTTTTAACGACGCCCATCCCCCATCAACATGACTCCTATCATTGTAAAGATAGGAGTCATGCCCCCTTGCCCAATGGCCATGCCCAGGGGACTTCTGTCCCCTGGGCATGGTCATTGGGCATAGTGGCATGTAGGGGGGCACAAATAAGGCCCCCCTATGCCACCAAAAAAAAATATAAAAAATAAAAAATTATACTTACCTGAACTTACCTGAATGTCCCTGGGGTGGGTCCCTCCATCCTTGGGGGTCCTCCTGGGGTGGGCAAGGGTGGCAGGGGGGGTCCCTGGGGTCATGGGAGGGCACCTGTGGGCTCATTTTGAGCCCACAGGCCCCTTAACGCCTGCCCTGAGCAGGCGTTAAAAAGTGGCGCAAATGCGCCGTTTTTAGCCACGCCAACTCCCGGGCGTCTCTTTTGCCCGGGAGTATAAATACCACGTAAAGGCCTGGGAGTCATTTTTTAGACGGGAACGCCTCCCTTGCATATCATTAACGCAAGGAAGGGGTTCACGCTAAAAAATGACGCACATTCCGGGAACTTTGGCGCTATTCGCCTCTAACGCCATAGTATAAATATGGCGTTAGTTGGCGTTAGTTTTGCGTCGAAATTGCGTCAAAAAAAACGACGCAATTTCGGCGCAAACGGAGTATAAATATGGCCCAGAATTTGCAGTGATTTGGAGCTGGGATGCCTCAGGTCTACTGTAGATTCAACCGGAGTTGTGACAACATGGTATTGAAACTCATTGTAATTTTTTGCTCTGGATTCTTGATAATACAAATACAAGATGCAGTCCTTCACTCACAATTTCCTTAACAGAACTCTCATGTTATCACTGCACCGTTAACCTCCGCTTCTTTTCTTCCATTGCCCTATTCACCAGGCTTGAAGACCCCTCCAAATCTCAGGCACCTCACCCAGCAATTTGCACCCTTTTTAACCATGCACTCCAACCGAGTACCCAATTGTAGGAAGCTGGCATGGTCTGTGGTGAGCACCTATGGTGTTTTAACCTTATTCTAGGTATCTCTCATTAGTGAGATGTAACCAGTGTCTAGGGGGAGCCAGGGCTCTCTAGAGGTACCTATGTATGAGCAGCCAAGGCTTCTCTAGAAGACATGCACAGCTATGCAATAACTCTATAGTCATTCAGCACTCTCGCACATGAAAGAACACACAGTGTCACAAAAATAAAGGTACTTTATTATGGTAACACAAATACTAGAATACTGAATAGGCAATCGTCCAACTGAAGGTAAGTAAACACACTACTATATACACTTGGCAAATAGCATAGAAAGCAATAGGCACTGGTAAGAGCAATAGCGAATAGTGAGGGCCCTAGGGGAGGGCCAAGCCATATACTATTTTTAATGTGAAAGGTAGTCCATCCTCCTCTCCATCCACCCACCCACCCACCGTGGAATCGGGAGAAGGGAGCTGGAGGAACTAGGAACCCCAAGAGGGGAGTATCAGTGACCCCCAAAGACGAGCAGATGTAAATATTTGTCTTTCCCCAAAACCAACAGGAGAAGTTCGGAGAATGATTATGCAAGACCCAACCAAGACTGGAAGAACCCAAAGGTGGATCCTGACAGAAGAGGACCTGCAAAGGAAAGGGACCAAGTCCAGTTTGACTGTCCGATTGTGGCAGGAGCAACTACCCACCCCTCTATGGATGTACGACCAGGTTGACGGTGGACAAAGAATGTCAGCAGTGCAGCACAGAAGATGAAGAGAAGTTCCAGTAGTGATGCAAGTGATGGCTTATGTCAGCCGTCGAGATGCAGTGGTTAGTGGTGCTGGAAAACCACCAACAAGCCTTGGCAAATGCAAGAGACTGAGAAGGTTTGCAAGGCTGGAGAGGACCAGCAACGTATAGGGGCTTGACCCAAGGAGGGGAGTCCGGGATAACGCTCAGCAGCTGGGAGTGTCACAAGAAGAGGAGGCAGCTCCCCAGAGGCAACCCACTGGCAGCAGGCACAGGAGTCTCAGTGAGAACCACCCAGCACACCTGAAGAGTCCCACATCACTGGAGCAGCAGGCAGGAGACTGTACTTTGCAGGAAGGAGTGTTGGAGGCTGGGGCTACATGGAGCAAGAAGATCCCTAGGAAGTGGAGCAAACAAGGCTTGGTAGCTGCAAGAGTCTCTGTGCACAAAGGTTCTGTCCTGGAAAGAGAGGCAAAGGCTTACCGTCTCCCAAGTTGGACAGCTGGTAGAGAGGGCCAAGTGGACCTCCAGACCACCACCTGTGATGCAGGATCCACGCGGTTCTGGAGGAGAGCAGATCCACATGGCCGGTTGTCGTTGCAGACGGTGCCTGCAGATGCAGAGAATTGATTCCTCCACTGCAAGGGAGATTCCTGCTTAGTTCTTGTGCAGGCTGAAGGCTCGCCACCCTCAGAGGATGCACAGCCGGAGAAATGTTGCAGTTGTTGGAAGGAGCCGGAGAAACAATGTTGCAGTGTTGTTGCTAGAGTTGCAGGTTTTCGGCTCCTGGAGGGCCAAGTTGCCAGAGGCCAGAAGGTGAATTAAACATTGCAGAGCAGTCCTGCTAGAATCTTGCACATCGAATCTAAGGATTCACCCTAAAGGGAGACCCTAAATAGCCCAGGAAGTAGGGTTTGGTCACCTAACAGGGTGACCACCTATCAGGAGGGGGCTGTTACGTCACCTTTATGTTCTGTCCACTCAAATACTCCCTGGAGCCTCTGTATACCTTGGATTCAAGATGACACAATCAAGTGGTCACCTGGAGGAACTCTGGGCACCACTCCTCAGGTGGTGATGGACAAGGGAGTGGTCACCGGGGCAAACCCGTTTATGCAAGGAGGGCACCAAATGTGCACTTCAAAGCATACCAGTGGCTTGCGGAGGCTACCCCTCCCAAGCCATATAACACAGATTTCCAAGGGAAAGGTGCTACCTCCCTCTTCCACAGTGTAGGAAGCTGGCCTGGTGTGTGGTGGGTACCCAAGGTACTTTCACCTTATACCAGGTCCATGTATCCCCTCTGAGTGAAGTGTAGGCAGTGTCTAGAAACCAGGCTCTCTAGAGGTAGCTGTGGATAAGCAGCCAAGTCTCATCTAGGAGACATGCAAAGCTCATGCAATACCACTGTGGTCATCCAGCACTTACACACATGACGGAAAACATTCAGGTACTTTATTTTTGGCACAGATTACAAATCACTTGACAGGTGACCCACCCTTAGGAGGTAAGTAATACACTAAATATATACACTAGCAATCAGAAATAAGCATAGAAAAGGTTAGAAAACAGTGCAAACAGTAATACCCAATAGTGACTCTAGGGGAAGCACAAACCATACAGTAGAAGAATGGAATGCAAACAAGGTCCACCCACCTAGGTAAGTAAGATGTGTAGCAGGGACCTGGGGGTATTGGAAAACCACAAAGGTAAGTACTCCAGTACCCCCCAGTGACCAGGAATGTGGGAGTAAAACACTGGATTTTCTCCAAACTACCTAAAAGGAGGAAAAGAAGAAAAATAAGACACCCAGAGAAGACTGCAAGCAAACCAGTGGTGAATTCCTCAAGAAAGAAGACCTTTGGAGAGAGGGGACCAAGTCCAAGAGTCACAGTGGAGTCCAGGAGGAATAGGCGGTACTACCCACCCAGCTGTGGATGCAGGAGTTGGTCGACGGTTCTGAAGAACAAGTCAGCACTGCAGCCCAGGAGCTGGTGAAGAGCTCCAGATTGATGCAGATGATGTCCCACCCAGGAAGGAAGATTGCAGACAGTTGTCTGTGCTGGATTTCCATCAACAAGCCTTGACAAAGGCGAACTCACAGTTAGTGGAAAAGAGGTGCTGCCAGGGACCAGCAAGACTCAGGAGGACTCGACCAAAGAGGGGGAGTCACAGGGGACCCTCTGCATCAGAGCCCACAGGAGCAGAGGCAGCACCCACAGGAGTTACACAGGACTAGGGACACAGAAGCCACAGAAGAAGCCCACACAGCTGAACCGGTGTGGACTGGTTTATGCACGGTGGACACCAAATGTGCCCTTCAAAGCAAACCAGTGACTTGGGGAGGCTACCCCTCCCAAGCCAATCGCAACTATTTCCAAAGGGGGAGAGGGTGTTAACTCCCTCTTCCAAAGGGAATCCTTTGTTCTTCCAAAGGGAATCCTTTGTTCTTCCTTCTTGGGCTGGGTAGTAATGCTGGGGGTCCTCTAAGGAGCCCCCAGAGTGCATGGAATCATACTTTCAATAGTATTGGTATACGATTCCGACAAATTTGATAAATCGGAACCTGGGCATTTTTTTTATCAATATGTAGCAGGGCATAGGTAGTGACCTATGTCCAGTACATATATAAAATGGCATCCCCGCACTCACGAAGTCCAGTATGGTGCTGGAGTACGTGGGTGCACCTCTACTAGTGCAGGGGTGCCCTCACACACCGGTACCTGCACTCTGCCCTCTGGGCTGAGAGTGCCTACCATAAGGGTGACTTGCAGTGACCTGTAGTGAAACCGGCTGCGTGCACCCGGTTCATGCAGACTGCAAAGGCAGGCTTTCTGAACCTTTGCATGGGCTCCCTGTGGGTGGCAGAATAACTGCTGCAGCCTGTAGGGATCCCCTGGAACCCCAGTGCTCAGTACCATTTACTAGAGACTTACATGGGGGACCAGTATGCCATTGTGGGAAGAAAAAGGGACAATTTAGAGGAGAGAGCAAAACTACTGGGGTTAAAAGGAACCCAGTAGACAATAAGTCAGCTTCTTCATGGCCCAGATCACAGCAAAGGCCTCCCTTTCTATACTTGACCAATGCTTCTGCTGATAAAAGCAACTGGTTTATCCTGGCCCTCAGTGTTGAGCTGGGAATTAACTACCATCACCCCTACCTCTGAAGGATCAGTTTGGACAATGAATGTCTTGTAGTAATAAGGTCCTTTCATAGCTACCTGTCCACAAAACCTTCTTGGCCATCTTTTTGGATGTGAGGTCATTAAGAGGGGCTACAATGGAGCCATAATACTTAATGAACCTCCTGTAGTACCCAGTGGGGCCTAGGAAGGCTCTTACCTGTGTTTGTGTTGTAGGAGGAGCCCAGTCTAAGACAGCATGGATCTTCCCCTGCAATGGTTGAATCTGGCCTCCACCTACCAGGTGGTCCAGATATACAACTTCCCCGGTCCTATCTGGCCCTTACTGGCCTTGATAGTGAGGCCTGCTTTTTGCAGGGCCTCCTAAACATTCCACAGGTGGGCCAGGTGGCGCTAAAGACAGCTACATAGTCATGATAAGCTGCAGTATAGGCAACTGCATTCATCAGCCTCTGGAAAGTGGCAGGTGCCAGTAAATTGATTTTAGTGGCCTTTTTCATGTAGTCAGCCGTCCTGGAGCTGAGGCCAAGCACATAATCCACAATGTCTTATTTAGGGAGCTTGAGAGGTTGCCCTCAATCTTCGCTAACAAGTGCAAGTGGACCTCTTACAGTGTTGAGGGTGTCAGTCACTTGGTACTGGTGACGAAGTAGGTGTTGCTTAGGGGACACCAGTTTTTCAGTCACCTTAGAGACATTGGCACCTGTGTCCCTGTAGGCCTTTGCCTAAACACCATTTACAAAGGGCAGCTGCCTGTACTTATCCATATTGAGGGGACAAGCAGCAGGGGTGGCAAAATCAATGCACCCACATGTAAAGAGCCTCAGTAGTTTCCCTAACTAAGCCAGCCCCCAATTCATTTCCTAAAGTGAGCCCAGCTACATCCTTTGAATGGCTATTGCTGCCTGACCCACCACTACTGTTACTAGGGGCACTAGTGGTAGAGGTAAGGGCTGTAGTGGTGGGTGGCTTGGCATTTTTTAGAGCAGGAGCCGTCTCCTGGCCTATGTCCATTGTTCCTATAGACACCGCACCAAAGCTTTTTGTTAATGGACGAGGAAGAAGTTTTGGACCAACCCCCACAGGAATTTTGTAGGCCTGGTGAAGACGTTTTAGTTTTGTCCCCCACCCTTGTCATGAAACTTACCTGCTTCCTTTTTCTTGTCCTAGTCACCCCCAGTGTGAGCCTTTCTGCTCACCCTTGTTCTGACCCACTTGTCTGCCTTCCTTCCCAATTCTTGGGGAGAGTGTGGATCTGAGTCTTCCAAGTACTGGTGCAACAAATCGGACACACAGTTAAGTATATGCTCTCTCAAAATCAGGTTATACAAGCCCTCCTATGTGACCAGCCTTTCAAGGATTTCTGAGCAGTCCACAAAATCAACCCAATCCTGGGAGGACTGTTTCCTGGTCTTCCTGAACTCTTAATTCTGTTCTTAAAAAGTTGTAAGACTAAATTTATCCATGCTTTGTTGGGGGGGGGGGGGGGGTGTTTGAGGAGACTCTGAACTACTAGCCCCAGACTCCTTAGCGGCACTAGAGCAGCCGGCTGCTATTTTGCGCCCGGAGGCATGGTGAAAAGGAAGCTGGCACGGTGAAAAGGACTCTGCAAACCTGGACAAATATTCTCCTTGCTTGTGGGGAGCCTGAACTACATGCTCCAGAGGCGTGGTGAAAAGGACGCTGCAAGCCTGCTCCGCCAGACGTGCCCAGGCAAAGACCGGGCCAAGAGTGGGCCTGCCTGCACCCAGAGAAGGCTGGGCATACTTTGGTGTTTTTTTTTGTCTGAGGATTTGTATACATCCGGTCTAGATTAGTAAAGATTGCTTAATATAGAAAGTACATTTTATATTTACAATGGGGGAAAAAGAAGCAAAACCAAGTGTGGAGCGGTATAGTACCAACACCTCTAGTACAATTAATATGATCACTAACTATCTTACAGATTGTAGGAAGTTGGTGCTGTACATACTATTTCAAAGTAAGAAATAGTGTGCACAGAGTCCAAGGGTTCCTCTTATAGAGGTAAGATAGTGGCAAAAGTAGATAATTCTAATGCTCTATTTTGTGGTAGTGTGGTGGAGCAGTAGACTTATCAGAGGGCAGTGTTAAGAATTTGTTTTACACACACAGGCAATAATTGAGGAACACACACTCAAAGACTTACTCCAGGCCAATAGGTTTTTATATTGAATATCTTTTCTTATTGCTTTTATTCAAAGTGTGGTTCTTAAAATAAACTATCACATACAGTCTTGGTAAAAAAAAAAATGGCAATAAGCTATTTTCAAAGTGAACACTTAGTGCACAAATCAACAGTTCCTGGGGGAGGTAAGTAAAACACAAGTCTCAGTTCTGGGGCATAGGCGGCCCACCTTTTGGGGGTTCAAGGCAACCCCAAAGTTACCAGACCAGCAGCTCAGGGCCTGTCGGGTGTAGAGGTCAACGAGGTGCCAAAAACACATAAGCGCCTATGGAGAAGAGGGGTGCTCCGGTTCCAGTCTGCCAGCAGGTAAGTACCTGCGTCCTTGGGGGTGGGGGGGAGGGGAGAGACCATGGGGGGTTTTGTAGAGCACTGGGGGACACACAAGTAGGCACACAAAACACACCCTCAGTGGCACAGGGGTGGCTGGGTGCAGTGTGCAAAGCAGGCGTCGGGTTTCAGGTAGAAAACAATGGAGGGACCTGGGGGTCACTCTAGCGGTGCAGGCAGGCACAGGGGGAGCTTCTCGGGACAGCCACCACCTGGGCTAGGCAGAGGGTCGCCTGGGGGTCACTCCTGCGCTGAGGTCCGGTTCCTTCCGGTCCTGGGGGCTGCGGGTGCAGTGTTGGTTCCAGGTGTCGGGTCCCTTGTTACAGGCAGTCGCGGTCAGGGGGAGCCTCTGGATTCTCTCTGCAGGTGTCGCTGTGGGGTCACGGGGGGGGTGTTGCCTCTGGTTACTCACGGGCTCGCAGTTGCTCGGGGCGTCGGTGCAGAGTCTCTTGCTTCCGGTGGGAAACGTGCAGTCTTTGGAAATTGCTTCTTTGTTGCAAAGAAGTAGCTGGTTTTGAACAGGGCCGCTGTTCACTGGAGTTTCTTGGTCCTTTAGTCCAGGACAGTCCTCTGAGGCTTCAGAGGTTGCTGGTCCGTGTTGGATGTGTCGCTGGACCGTGTCGGATGCGTCGCTGGTTGCAGGTTTTCGAAGTTGGAGACAGGCCGGTAGGGCTGGGGCCAAAGCAGTCGTTGTCTTCCTCCTTCTCTGCAGGCTTGTAGGTCAGCAGTCCTTGTTTCTTCAGGTTGCAGGACTCTGATTTCCTGGGATCTGGGGTGCCCCTAAATACTGAATTTAGGGGTGTGTTTCGGTCTGGGAGGGCAGTAGCTAGTGGCTACTGTCCTTGAGGATGGGTACACCCCCTTTGTGCCTCCTCCCTGTGGGGACGGAGGGCTCATCCCTAATCTTATTGCGGCAGTCCTATTGGGGGAATCCTTCAAACTCAAGATGGAGGATTTCTAAAGGCAGGGGTCACCTCAGGACACCTTAAGGGTTGTCCTGACTGTTTGGTGACTCCTTGTTTTTCTCATTATCTCCTCCGGCCTTGCTGCCAAAAGCGGAGGCAGTGGCGGGAGGGGCGGGAGTCTCCACTAGTTGGGATGCCCTGGGGTGCTGTAACAAAAGGGGTGAGCCTTTGTGGCTCACCGCCAGGTGTTACAGTTCCTGCAGGGGGAGGTGAGAAGCACCTCCACACAGCACAGGCTTTGCTCCTGGCCACAGAGTGACAAAGGGCACTCCCCCCATGTGGCCAGCAACATGTCTGGTGTGTTGCAGGCTGGCAGAAACTGGTCACCTTACCCTAGAAGTCGGATTGGTATTCAGGGGGCTTCTCTAAGATGCCCTCTGGGTGTATGTTACAATACATTGCACACTGGCATCAGTGTGAATTTATTGTGCTGAGAAGTTTGATACCAACACTGTAGGGGCATAGTGCTCGTGCACATATTCCCTCACCTGTGGTATAGTGCACCCTGCCTTAGGGCTTTGAGGCCTGCTAGAGGGGTGACTTACCTATGCCACAGGCAGTGTGAGGTTAGCATGGAACTCTGAGGGGAGTGCCATGTCGACTTAGTCATTTTCTCCCCACCAGCACACACAAGCTGCGAGGCAGTGTGCATGTGCTGAGTAAAGGGTCCCCAGGGTGGCATAAGACATGCTGCAGCTCTTAGAGACCTTCCCTGGCATAAGGGGTACCAGTTACAAGGGACTTACCTGAGTGCGAGGGGTGTGACAATTGTGGAGACAAAGATACAGTTTAGGGAAAACACTGGTGCTGGGGCCTGGTTAGCAGGGTCCTAGCACACTTTCAATCAAAACTTAGCATCAGCAAAAGGTTAGGGGGTAACCATGCCAAGGAGGCATTTCCTTACACAGATGCAATGGGGAAACTTAATGAAGATATTATTAATGCTGAAGCACGTTTAGTGGCAACCAAAAATGTTCTACAAGAGGCCATTATAGAAGGGAGTACTGAGGCTGCAGAGTCTATTATTGAACTAGAATCTCCAAAGAAAAGCCTTTTTGGGGTGGTCTCTAGGTCTTCTTTAGGCCCATTAGCACTCCAATACACAATATTAGAAATTGAACCTTTGACTAGCATAGATGACCCAACCTCTCCGCCACCGAAGAAGAGAGCTAGACAGATAACTAAATCTAATCTCGTACCACCACCACAGCCTTCTAAGGGTGGTAAAATAACCATGGAAATGCATGGAGGTTACCCATTAGCTGCATCATTAGGCCACCATGGCCCCCTATTAAAAAGTATGGAAACTTTGTTTAAGAAATTAGTCCAAAGTATTGTCAGAAATCAAGGAGATAAAAGAATGTATTAGCAAGATAGAAGTAAGCGTCAACTCTGTGATTAATGCTAAAAACTTGACGGGGAATGTGGACTCTAAAAGAAGAGGCAAGGGATGCCGTTAACCCACCCAGAGTGAATCATCTGAACTTAAGGCACCTATTAATAACCAAGCGAGGCAATTAAGTGTAAACCATAAATGGCAGTGTGTGAATAGAGATAGATCTGTGAAAGAGGATTTACAACTACCCCCAGATGCAACTCCATATACAATCATTCTTAAAAACGTTCCCAAATTGGGGCCAAATATCATTGAGACCTGGCCATAATTACGTAATAAAGTAGTACATTGGATG
The DNA here is from genome assembly GCF_031143425.1 of Pleurodeles waltl. Classification (NCBI taxonomy): domain Eukaryota; kingdom Metazoa; phylum Chordata; class Amphibia; order Caudata; family Salamandridae; genus Pleurodeles; species Pleurodeles waltl. The sequence goes on along the minus strand of NC_090444.1, from coordinate 577,017,652 downwards.
TCGATGAATAAATGTACTCCAGATATATAATTTTGTGAAATTTTATATGGAAGGTGAGTCCAGTGGGTGGGATACCTGGATGAAGAAGAGGGAAATTGTATAGTGGTTAATTTTCGTGATCCTCGTTTTGTGGGTAATCTACTACTAGATGTAGAAAAGATATCGAACTTGCAAACGTATGAGAAGGGAGATTACGGCTGTCCCTCTAGGGTACTTTTATATAACACTGAATATTCTACGTTCAAGATGCACAGGGGATACAAAGAAAGTACCTAGTAATCCAGATAGTGTCTCAATTGATTTATCCCCTCTTGAGTAATATGGAGGATCTGGATTGACAGCAGGAGGCTATGAATAGAATAGGGATACCCGCTCTGGATGAAGTACCAATCACCACAATAGTCAAAACCCAATATTCTGAGCTGCAACGGTAATGCTGACTCTGATGGGACGTCCTTAATAAGGGACTCAATTATTCTCATGTTGTGGAATATAACCGGGGTAAGATCTAAACTGGCTGATAAGGAATGGCAGAGTATAATAAGTTTGTCACATATCTGTCTACAAGAGACATGGCATTTGGGATCCTTCTATATTGAAGGATACTCTGCATTTATTACACCAGCTTCTGCCTCATCTAGTGGGAGGGTTAGCAATGTTGATTTCAACACTAGTACTGCTCATATTGGTGAAATCCTTTCTTGACTCCACTTATCAGTTTATACTTCCGGATAAATAGCATCATAGGAATTGTATTAACCAATTATTATAATATTAAATTTGATAGTAGTGGCATCGACCCTTCAGGATGATTTACAGCTATTTGTTAATGATATAACATCTACATATATATTAGTATGGGCTGGAGAGTTTAACATTGTGACGTGCCAGACTAAAATAGAAAAAATATGTGGATATGTTGATGATGGGGGAAATGCCCAATCTCACTTCTTACATAATTATGGAATTGCATTAAATGATATCTAGAGCTGGTGGAACAAGAGGGGGCCAAGGAAGTGAAGCATCCAACGTGTATCGCATACTAATCTCTAGGAATAATGTAGTTCTGATTGAATCTTCAAAGATTAAGCCAGCCATATGTAGTGACCACCATCCTTTGTTGCTTACTATGAGATTAGCTAAACCCTATAACATAGAAGAACCATTAGCAAGAAATATATGAATAAAAATGGAAAATGGAATTGTTATAAAATGGACTGGGATAAATGAATCCGACCTCATGACAAAAATTGTTACCCGATATAGACAAGAAATGTTAATATGTACAGAATTTAATCAAAGCCCACTTGAGATGTTAGTTTCTTTTAATGAACTTAGTAATGCTAGATCAGAGAGCCTAAAAGCAACATCTTGGAATGAAAAGAGTAAAATTGGGATGGTTTGATCATAATTGCTCATTAGCGAGTCAGGAACTTAAACGAGCTCTGCAGGCCTGTCCAAGAAACATGGAAGAAGTAATTAATAAACGCTCCAGCTATAAACACGCATTAGAGACTAGGAAGGCACAACTGAGTTAGGGCATGGAATAATCTTGAGCAAGCAGCGGCATTGAGAGATAGTACCTTATTTTGGAAAACCATTAACCAGCCATTCCTAAAAAATAGAGATGCACTTGAAATTACTGTACATGTTTCATCAGTGGATTGGCTCTCCCATTTTGGCATAATTTTCAATTCAGATCGCTTGATTATGCATTCTTTGAATACTGGGATAATTGAGATCAAGCCATCCTTTTTTAAAAGTGATTAGTTTAGAGGAAGTGAGATGTGCCATTGAAAGATGTTCGAAAGGGAAGGCACCTGTCCCTGATGAAGTGCCAGTAGATGCTAACTTGACATATTTGGATCTATGGTGCCCTATTTTGACCCATGTTTTTTCTGAGTGTGGCAAGAGGATATATTTTAACATCATAGACCGAAAGTATAATTGTTCCATTTAAAAAAAGGGAAATAGAGGCTATCCCAAATTCTACCGACCGATTTGTCCCTTTTCGACTGTTTTAGGCAACCGATAATTATATATTTAAGGAGGCCGAATTGGGATTTAGACTTGAGTTTGGTACCTTGCAACAGTGTATAAATCTTAATTTAATAATAAGTAAATACACAATAGCAAAAAAGGGGCATGTGTTTCTCTTCTTTGCAGATCTTAGCAGTGCTTTTGATTTAGTGAACCATGCAAAGTTGTGGAAAGTTTTAATAGGTCTCGGTGCGCCCCTAGGTAAAATTCGTTTTTTGGCACAATTTTACAATCATTTAACAGCTCAAGTGAGATATGGAAGAAATGGTGAATGTACCCCAGGCTTTAGGATTGGGAGAGGCGTAAGTCAAGGCTGTGTTTTAGCTCCTCTTCTATTTTCCCTCTATATCAATGGGTTAGATGCCCACTTAAAAAACATGGCAATCGATACACCCAAAATAGGGGAATGTCCTGTTCGAGTCCTCCTATATGGAGACTATGCTGTACCGTTGTCACGAACTGCAAATGGACTGCAGCGGCTGATTGAGGTTTTTGTAGAGTTTATGGAGGGTAGAGGTATGTGCCTGAATCTGAACAAAACATTCGTAATGACTTGTGGCCAGAGAAAGGCCATAAAAAAAAAGCTTATTTTATTAAGGGCCATAAATGTGAAGAGGTAAATAGATTAACAGGTCTGGGTGTACAGTATGCTAATATGGGCCACTGGAAACCACACCTAGAAACAACTAAGATGAAGTGTTAGGGCAACGGAGGCTTTTTTTTTTAGATTTTTAACAAAAACAATAGGTAATAAACCCCTTAGGGAAATGCTACAAATTTATAAAAGTAAACAATCAATAGCATTACATATGGTTCTGCCCTTTGGGGCTTAATGTCCGAGATTGTCATTAGCACTAGAGAATAAATTCCTCTGTAGACTAATAGCAGTACCAAACACTACCTCAACTTATTTGGTACATTGGGAATTGGACTGCTCCTGTGTGGAAGATTTAATAAATACCTGTGCCCTATTTGGTCTAAAGAAGGGACTCTATTTACGAAATAGGTCATCAAAGACTGCTTTACACTAGAACATTGGGAAAAAATCCCATGGTTTGTGCATTTGAAAGATCTGTTTAAAAGCTTAAACCTGGATTCTCACTTAGACAATCCGGGTACTATTCTTCAATTAATTTTAAAAAAAATTGAAAAACCCATTAACGGAATGGAGGGGCAGTGTATAAATAGAGAATGTAGGAAATCGACCTTAGCACCTTTATATGACTGAAGCCAATGATACAATCCAAAACTATTTATTGACATTTGTAAACATCCACAACAGATTTTACCTAACCTGAATGAGTTTTAGGACATTGCATTTTCTAGCATTTTTCCCAAAGATGAGAATATGGAGTAAAAGTTTACAGAGGGTCTCTGAACCTTACAGGCCCTTTCCAGAGCAGAAAACCACTTATGAATGTCATCCCCCACCTATGTATGAGGGAACAACCTTTCTAAGATTTCTGGAATCAAGAGTCCTCCCTGACCCTAGGTTCCCTGAAACAAAAGCTGCTGCCACCATGGGAGTGCTAACCCCAACTCCTGCCTCTCTTCACTGCCAAGGCCTCCCTAGCTAGGGGTAGATGTTGCTGCTGCAGCCTCAGCTTGGCCTCCTCTAGCCTCAGTTTGTTTCCTACGTTCTCCATCTAAGGGGTGATCTTCTGGAGTTGAGCAGTTTGTCCCCTCTGATACAGAGGTGACATGATGGGCCGGATGAGGATCTGTCCCTAGGATTGGTAACTCTCTGAACTAGTCCCCTGGGAACAAAGGTTGGCCTACTAACATGGCCACCTATGGGACTACCTGTAGTGCTCCAATCTACACCAGGGGCCTACTATAGACCCTACGATTCTCTGAGGGACCCTCCTGACCCTCCTCAGTGTCTAGATCCTCTCTTTCTAACACTGGAGGGTTAGAGTCGATCTCTCGATTTCTTCTCCTGGCTACCAGCCTGATCCTGGTCATCCTGGAGAAGTCACAAGAATATACTCTTGCTAGGGTTCCTCCCTGTTTTAAGTTTCCTACTCTTACACACTTCCCTCAGTTCCTGAAAGGTAAGGTCCTCATAGTGAGAACCCATGTTCTGAGAGGTGCTAGGTACTGAAGGCATGTTGGAGTGGTGTACGGTGTGCCTAACCTCCCTAACTTCTAGTCTCTCCAAACAGAAGTTTGGAGTAAGGGCTATACCTAGACCCTTCTATTACCCAAACCCTAGAGACGATGTCCTGATACTGGGTGTATTTGTATGTCCCTAGCTAGTAAGTGGTCTTTCCTGTGGAAAGTACCAAGTGCCAGAATGGGAAGGGAATTGCAAGTGCTTATCACACTGCTGCACCCCTAATGTAGGAAGCTGGCCTGGTGTGTGGTGGGTACCCAAGGTACTTACAGATTATTCCAGGTCTAGGTATCCCCTCTTAGTGAAGTGTCGGCAGTGTCTAGAAGCCAAGCTCTCTATAGCTAGCTGTGGATGAGCAGCCAAAGGCTTACCTAGGAGAGCTGCAAAGCTGATGCAGTACCACTGTGGTCTAACTGCACTTACACATATTGTAGGAAGTTGGCTCTGTATGTGCTATTTCAAAGTAAGGAATAGCATGCACAGAGTCCAAGGGTTCCCCTTAGAGGTAAAATAGTGGTAAAAAGAGATAATACTAATGCTCTATTTTGTGGTAGTGTGGTCGAGCAGTAGGCTTATCCAAGGAGTAGTGTTAAGCATTTGTTGTACATACACATAGACAATAAATGAGGTACACACACTCAGAGACAAATCCAGCCAATAGGTTTTGTTATAGAAAAATATATGTTCGATGGCATCTGTCGCTGTAGATACGCATGTTCTGCAATAGCTCGCCATCTGGTGTTGGGCCGGAGTGTTACAAGTTGTTTTTGTTCGAAGAAGTCTTTCGAGTCACGGGACCGAGTGACTCCTCCTTTTGTCTCCATTGCGCATGGGCGTCGACTCCATCTTCGATTGTTTTTTTTCCGCCATCGGGTTCGGACGTGTTCCTGTCGCTCCGAGTTTCGGAACGGAAAATTAGCTAATTTCGGAAGATTTTCGTCGGTATTGTTGCGTTCGGGATCGGCGTACTTAGATTTCACACCGCATCGAAGATCGAAGAGCTCCGGTGCCCTTCGGGGTAGTTTTTCGATCCTCCGTCGGGGCCTGGTCGGCCCGACCGCGTGCTGAAGAACGCCGATGGAACGGACCCCGTTTCGTTTCTGCCCCAAATGCCACAATAAATACCCCTACACAGACCAACACTTGGTCTGCAACCTGTGCCTGTCACCTGAGCACAGCGAAGACACCTGCGAGGCCTGTCGTGCGTTCCGGTCCCGAAAAACACTCCGAGACCGTCGAGCCAGAAGACTTCAAATGGCGTCCGCACCGACAGCCCAACGGGAGTTCGAGGAACAGGAAGAAGAAGGTACCTTCTCGTTCCAAGACTCAGACTCCGAAGGATTCGACGACACACAAACCGTGAGTAAGACGTCGAAAACCACACAAAGAAACATTTACAAGGCCCAGGGGACGCCACTGCCACCAGGCCATGGCTCCACCCATAAATTCGGTGACCGACCGTCGGCACCGAAAAAGGCCAAAACAGTGCCGAGATCGTCCGACTCCGGTCGAGACACCGCCACGCAGCCTTCTCGGGACCGAGAAAGTGCTGGAGACAAGCCTCGACACCGAGATGCCGGTGTGGACACGGCTCGACGCCGAGACAGCGGCACCGAAACAGATCGACGCCGAGAGGTTTCGGCCCCGAAAAGGAAAAAAGTCACCTCGGAGCCGAAAAAACACGCAGACAAAGTTTCGACGCCGAAACAAACTGCAAGCGACCCAGCTTCAGGCTCTTATACAGAAGAGCACTCGCTAACCTCCCAAATGCAAAAGCATAGGTTTGAGGAAGAGCTACAAGCAACTGATGTGGACCATACGCAAAAGCGTATCTTCATTCAGCAGGGGACAGGAAAAATAAGCACCCTTCCCCCCATTAGGAGAAAGAGAAGGTTGGAGTTCCAGACGGAGCAAGCACCACAACCAAAAGTGGCTAAAAGAATTACACCACCACCCTCTCCTCCGCCCGTGATTAACGTTTCACCAGCACAAACTCCATCTCACTCCCCAGCTCACACCACCATGAGCCAGGGTGACCAAGATCAGGACGCATGGGACCTATACGACGCCCCAGTGTCAGATAACAGCCCGGAGGCCTACCCTACAAAGCCATCTCCACCAGAAGACAGCACCGCGTACTCTCAGGTGGTGGCTAGAGCAGCACAATTTCATAACGTAAGCCTCCACTCAGAACAGGTCGAGGATGATTTCTTGTTCAACACACTCTCCTCCACCCACAGCTCCTACCAAAGCCTGCCTATGCTCCCTGGTATGCTCCGGCACGCAAAAGACATATTTAAGGAGCCGGTCAAAAGTAGGGCAATCACACCAAGGGTGGAAAAGAAGTATAAGCCGCCTCCTACGGACCCGGTTTTCATCACTACACAGCTGCCACCAGACTCTGTTGTTGTAGGAGCAGCTAGGAAAAGGGCCAACTCTCACACATCTGGAGATGCACCACCCCCAGATAAAGAAAGCCGCAAGTTTGATGCAGCTGGTAAAAGAGTCGCAGCACAAGCTGCAAACCAGTGGCGCATCGTGAACTCCCAGGCACTACTTGCGCGCTATGACAGAGCCCACTGGGACGAGATGCAACATCTCATTCAACATCTGCCCAAGGACTTCCAAAATAGGGCGAAACAAGTGGTTGAGGAGGGACAGACCATCTCCAACAACCAGATACGTTCCTCCATGGACGCTGCAGATACAGCTGCACGGACAATTAATACATCTGTAACTATCAGACGGCATGCATGGCTCCGAACGTCTGGATTTAAACCAGAGATTCAACAAGCAGTTCTCAATATGCCTTTTAATGAAAAAGAACTGTTCGGTCCAGAAGTGGACACAGCGATTGAGAAACTCCAAAAAGATACGGACACTGCCAAAGCCATGGGCGCACTCTACTCCCCGCAGAGCAGAGGGAATTACAGCACATTCCGTAAAACGCCCTTTCGAGGGGGGTTTCGGGGTCAAAGCACACAAGCCAGCACCTCACAAGCAACACCGTCCACTTACCAGGGACAGTATAGAGGAGGTTTTCGGGGACAATATAGAGGAGGGCAATTCCCTAGAAATAGAGGAAGATTTCAAAGCCCCAAAACCCCTACTACTAAACAATGACTCACATGTCACTCACCCCCTCCACACAACACCAGTGGGGGGAAGAATAGGTCATTATTACAAAGCATGGGAGGAAATCACTACAGACACTTGGGTTCTAGCAATTATCCAACATGGTTATTGCATAGAATTTCTACAATTCCCTCCAAACATACCACCAAAAGCACAAAATTTAACAACACACCATTCCAATCTCCTGGAGATAGAAGTGCAGGCACTATTGCAAAAGAATGCAATCGAATTAGTGCCAGACACACAAATAAACACAGGAGTTTACTCACTGTACTTTCTGATACCAAAGAAGGACGAAACGCTCAGACCAATCCTAGACCTCAGAGTAGTGAACACTTTCATCAAATCAGACCACTTCCACATGGTCACACTACAAGAAGTATTGCCATTGCTAAAACTACACGACTACATGGCAACTTCAGACCTCAAGGATGCTTATTTCCATATACCAATACACCCATCGCACAAGAAATACCTAAGGTTTGTATTCAAAGGAATACATTACCAATTCAAGGTACTGCCTTTCGGATTAACAACCGCACCAAGAGTCTTTACCAAATGTCTAGCGGTAGTCGCTGCACACATAAGAAGGCAGCAAATACATGTGTTCCCATATTTGGACGACTGGCTAATCAAGGCCCATTCGTTCATACAGTGCTCAAATCACACAAATCAGATCATACAAACCCTCTTCAAACTCGGGTTCACCGTCAATTTCACAAAATCCAAAATTCTGCCACGCAAGGTACAACAATACCTGGGAGCCATAATAGACACATCAAAGGGAGTAGCCACTCCAAGTCCACAAAGAATTCAAAATTTCAACACCATCATACAACGCATGTATCCAACACAAAAGATACAGGCAAAGATGGGATTACAACTCCTAGGCATGATGTCATCATGCATAGCCATTGTCCCAAACGCAAGACTGCACATGAGGCCCTTACAACAATGCCTAGCATCACAGTGGTCTCAAGCACAGGGTCACCTTCTAGATCTGGTGTTAATAGACCGCCAAACTTACCTCTCGCTTCTGTGGTGGAACAACATAAATTTAAACAAAGGGCGGCCTTTCCAAGACCCAGTGCCACAATACGTAATAACAACAGATGCTTCCATGACAGGGTGGGGAGCACACCTCGATCAACACAGCATACAAGGACAATGGAACGTACATCAAACAAAACTGCATATCAATCACCTAGAACTTCTAGCAGTTTTTCAAGCACTAAAAGCTTTCCAACCAATAATAGTTCACAAATACATTCTCGTCAAAACAGACAACATGACAACAATGTATTATCTAAACAAGCAGGGAGGGACGCACTCCACGCAGTTAAGCCTGCTAGCACAAAAAATTTGGCATTGGGCAATTCACAACCAAATTCGCCTAATTGCACAGTTTATACCAGGGATACAAAATCAACTCGCAGACAATCTCTCTCGAGATCACCAACAGGTCCACGAATGGGAAATTCACCCCCAAATTCTGAACACTTATTTCAAACTCTGGGTAACACCTCAGATAGACTTGTTTGCAACAAGGGAGAACGCAAAATGCCAAAACTTCGCATCCAGGTACCCACACAAACAATCCCAAGGCAATGCCCTATGGATGAACTGGTCAGGGATATTTGCTTACGCTTTTCCTCCTCTCCCTCTCCTTCCTTACCTGGTAAACAAACTCAGTCAAAGCAAACTCAAACTCATATTGATAGCACCAACTTGGGCAAGGCAACCCTGGTACACAACGCTGCTAGACCTATCAGTGGTACCCTGCATCAAATTGCCCAACAGGCCAGATCTGTTGACACAGCACAACCAAAAGATCAGACACCCAGATCCAGCATCGCTGAATCTAGCAATCTGGCTCCTGAAATCCTAGAATTCGGGCACTTACAACTTACCCAAGAATGTATGGAAGTCATAAAACAAGCAAGAAGGCCATCCACCAGGCACTGCTATGCAAGTAAATGGAAGAGGTTTGTTTGCTACTGCCATATTAATCAAATACAACCATTACACACAACTCCAGAACATGTAGTGGGTTACTTGCTTCACCTACAAAAATCTAACCTAGCTTTCTCTTCCATTAAGATTCACCTTGCAGCAATATCTGCATACCTGCAGACTACCTATTCAACTTCCCTATATAAAATACCAGTCATTAAAGCATTCATGGAGGGCCTTAGAAGAATTATACCACCAAGAACACCACCTGTTCCTTCATGGAACCTAAATGTTGTCCTAACTAGACTTATGGGTCCACCTTTTGAACCCATGCACTCCTGCGACATACAGTTCCTAACCTGGAAGGTGGCATTTCTCATCGCCATTACTTCCCTGAGAAGAGTAAGCGAGATTCAGGCGTTTACTATACAAGAACCTTTTATACAACTACACAAAAATAAAGTCGTCCTAAGGACCAATCCTAAATTTTTGCCAAAGGTTATTTCACCGTTCCATCTAAATCAAACAGTGGAACTTCCAGTGTTCTTTCCACAGCCAGATACCGTAGCTGAAAGGGCACTACATACATTAGATGTCAAAAGAGCATTGATGTATTACATTGACAGAACAAAAAACATCAGAAAGACTAAACAACTCTTTATTGCATTTCAAAAACCTCACGCAGGAAACCCAATTTCAAAACAAGGTATAGCCAGATGGATAGTTAAATGCATCCAAATCTGCTACCTTAAAGCTAAACGACAGCTGCCCATTACACCAAGGGCACACTCAACCAGAAAGAAAGGTGCTACCATGGCCTTTCTAGGAAACATCCCAATGCAAGAAATATGTAAGGCAGCCACATGGTCTACGCCTCACACATTCACCAAGCACTACTGTGTAGACGTGTTATCCGCACAACAAGCCACAGTAGGTCAAGCCGTATTAAGGACATTATTTCAAACTACTTCCACTCCTACAGGCTGATCCACCGCTTTTGGGGAAATAACTGCTTACTAGTCTATGCAGAACATGCGTATCTACAGCGACAGATGCCATCGAACTGAAAATGTCACTTACCCAGTGTACATCTGTTCGTGGCATCAGTCGCAGTAGATTCGCATGTGCCCACCCGCCTCCCCGGGAGCCTGTAGCAGTTTGGAAGTTACCTTCAATTATTTATATATGTATCATCTCAACCTTAAATAGGTGCATACTTAGTCACTCCATTGCATGGGCACTATTACTACAAGTCAACTCCTACCTCACCCTCTGCGGGGAAAAACAATCGAAGATGGAGTCGACGCCCATGCGCAATGGAGACAAAAGGAGGAGTCACTCGGTCCCGTGACTCGAAAGACTTCTTCGAACAAAAACAACTTGTAACACTCCGGCCCAACACCAGATGGCGAGCTATTGCAGAACATGCGAATCTACTGCGACTGATGCCACGAACAGATGTACACTGGGTAAGTGACATTTTCATTTCTTAGTTTATTTTAAGAACCACAGGTTCAAATTTAACATGTAATATCTTGTTTGAAAGGTATTGCAGGTAAGTACATTAGGAACTTTGAATCATTTCAATTGCATGTATACTTTTCAAGTTATTCACAAATAGCTGTTTTAAAAGTGGACACTTAGTGCAATTTTCACAGTTCCTGGGGGAGGTAAGTTTTTGTTAGTTTTACCAGGTAAGTAAGACACTTACAGGGTTCAGTTCTTGGTCCAAGGTAGCCCACCGTTGGGGGTTCAGAGCAACCCCAAAGTCACCACACCAGCAGCTCAGGGCCGGTCAGGTGCAGAGTTCAAAGTGGTGCCCAAAACGCATAGGCTAGAATGGAGAGAAGGGGGTGCCCCGGTTCCGGTCTGCTTGCAGGTAAGTACCCGCGTCTTCGGAGGGCAGACCAGGGGGGTTTTGTAGGGCACCGGGGGGGACACAAGCCCACACAGAAATTTCACCCTCAGCAGCGCGGGGGCGGCCGGGTGCAGTGTAGAAACAAGCGTCGGGTTTTCAATGTTAGTCTATGAGAGATCAAGGGATCTCTTCAGCGCTGCAGGCAGGAAAGGGGGGGCTTTCTCGGGGAAACCTCCACTTGGGCAAGGGAGAGGGACTCCTGGGGGTCACTTCTCCAGTGAAAGTCCGGTCCTTCAGGTCCTAGGGGCTGCGGGTGCAGGGTCTTTTCCAGGCGTCGGGACTTAGGTTTCAGAGAGTCGCGGTCAGGGGAAGCCTCGGGATTCCCTCTGCAGGTGGCGCTGTGGGGGCTCAGGGGGGACAGGTTTTGGTACTAACAGTCGTAGAGTAGTCCGGGGGTCCTCCCTGAGGTGTTGGTTCTCCACGAGCCGAGTCGGGGTCGCCGGGTGCAGTGTTGCAAGTCTCACGCTTCTTGCGGGGAGTTGCAGGGTTCTTTAAAGCTGCTTCTGGAAACAAAGTTGCAGTCTTTTTGGAGCAGGTCCACTGTCCTCGGGAGTTTCTTGTCGTCGAAGCAGGGCAGTCTTCAGAGGTCGCTGGTCCCTTTGGAAGGCGTCGCTGGAGCAGAGTTCTTTGGAAGGCAGGAGACAGGCCGGTGAGTTTCTGGAGCCAAGGCAGTTGTGGTCTTCTGGTCTTCCTCTGCAGGGGTTTTCAGCTGGGCAGTCCTTCTTCTTGTTGTTGCAGGAATCTAATTGTTCGATGGCATCTGTCGCTGTAGATACGCATGTTCTGCAATAGCTCGCCATCTGGTGTTGGGCCGGAGTGTTACAAGTTGTTTTTCTTCGAAGAAGTCTTTCGAGTCACGGGACCGAGTGACTCCTCCTTTTGTCTCCATTGCGCATGGGCGTCGACTCCATCTTCGATTGTTTTTTTTCCGCCATCGGGTTCGGACGTGTTCCTGTCGCTCCGAGTTTCGGAACGGAAAAAATAGTTAATTTCGGAAGATTTCCGTCGGTATTGTTGCGTTCGGGATCGGCGTACTTAGATTCCACACCGCATCGAAGATCGAAGAGCTCCGGTGCCCTTCGGGGTAGTTTTTCGATCCTCCGTCGGGGCCTGGTCGGCCCGACCGCGTGCTGAAGAACGCCGATGGAACGGACCCCGTTCCGTTTCTGCCCCAAATGCCACAATAAATACCCCTACACAGACCAACACTTGGTCTGCAACCTGTGCCTGTCACCTGAGCACAGCGAAGACACCTGCGAGGCCTGTCGTGCGTTCCGGTCCCGAAAAACACTCCGAGACCGTCGAGCCAGAAGACTTCAAATGGCGTCCGCACCGACAGCCCAACGGGAGTTCGAGGAACAAGAAGAGGAAGGTACCTTCTCGATCCAAGACTCAGACTCCGAAGGATTCGACGATACACAAACCGTGAGTAAGACGTCGAAAACCACACAAAGAAACATTTACAAGGCCCAGGGGACGCCACTGCCGCCAGGCCATGGCTCGACCCATAAATTCGGTGACCGACCGTCGGCACCGAAAAAGGCCCAAACAGTGCCGAGATCGTCCGACTCCGGTCGAGACACCGGCACGCAGCCTTCTCGGGACCGAGAAAGTGCTGGAGACAAGCCTCGACACCGAGATGCCGGTGTGGACACGGCTCGACGCCGAGACAGCGGCACCGAAACAGATCGACGCCGAGAGGTTTCGGCCCTGAAAAGGAAAAAAGTCACCTCGGAGCCGAAAAAACACGCAGACAAAGTTTCGATGCCGAAACAAACTGCAAGCGACCCAGCTTCAGGCTCTTATACAGAAGAGCACTCGCTAACCTCCCAAATGCAAAAGCATAGGTTTGAGGAAGAGCTACAAGCAACTGATGTGGACCATACGCAAAAGCGTATCTTCATTCAGCAGGGGACAGGAAAAATAAGCACCCTTCCCCCCATTAGGAGAAAGAGAAGGTTGGAGTTCCAGACGGAACAAGCACCACAACCAAAAGTGGTGAAAAGAGTTACACCACCACCCTCTCCTCCGCCCGTGATTAACGTTTCACCAGCACAAACGCCATCACACTCCCCAGCTCACACCACCATGAGCCAGGGTGACCAAGATCAGGACGCATGGGACCTATACGACGCCCCAGTGTCAGATAACAGCCCGGAGGCATACCCTACAAAACCATCTCCACCAGAAGACAGCACCGCGTACTCTCAGGTGGTGGCTAGAGCAGCACAATTTCACAACGTAAGCCTCCACTCAGAACAGGTCGAGGATGATTTCTTGTTCAACACACTCTCCTCCACCCACAGCTCCTACCAAAGCCTGCCTATGCTCCCTGGTATGCTCCGGCACGCAAAAGACATATTTAAGGACCCGGTCAAAAGTAGGGCAATCACACCAAGGGTGGAAAAAAAGTATAAGCCGCCTCCTACGGACCCGGTTTTCATCACAACACAGCTGCCACCAGACTCTGTTGTTGTAGGAGCAGCTAGGAAAAGGGCCAACTCTCACACATCTGGAGATGCACCACCCCCAGATAAAGAAAGCCGCAAGTTCGATGCAGCTGGTAAGAGAGTCGCAGCACAAGCTGCAAACCAGTGGCGCATCGCGAACTCCCAGGCACTACTTGCGCGCTATGACAGAGCCCACTGGGACGAGATGCAACATCTCATTGAACATCTGCCCAAAGACTTCCAAAATAGGGCAAAACAAGTGGTTGAGGAGGGACAGACCATCTCCAACAACCAGATACGTTCCTCCATGGACGCTGCAGATACAGCTGCACGGACAATTAATACATCTGTGTAGGAAGTTGGCTCTGTATGTGCTATTTCAAAGTAAGGAATAGCATGCACAGAGTCCAAGGGTTCCCCTTAGAGGTAAAATAGTGGTAAAAATAGATAATACTAATGCTCTATTTTGTGGTAGTGTGGTCGAGCAGTAGGCTTATCCAAGGAGTAGTGTTAAGCATTTGTTGTACATACACATAGACAATAAATGAGGTACACACACTCAGAGACAAATCCAGCCAATAGGTTTTTATATAGAAAAATATCTTTTCTTAGTTTATTTTAAGAACCACAGGTTCAAATTCTACATGTAATATCTCATTCGAAAGGTATTGCAGGTAAGTACTTTAGGAACTTCAAATCATCAAAATTGCATGTATACTTTTCAAGTTGTTGACAAATAGCTGTTTTAAAAGTGGACACTTAGTGCAATTTTCACAGTTCCTAGGGGAGGTAAGTTTTGGTTAGTTTTACCAGGTAAGTAAGACACTTACAGGGTTCAGTTCTTGGTCCAAGGTAGCCCACCGTTGGGGGTTCAGAGCAACCCCAAAGTCACCACACCAGCAGCTCAGGGCCGGTCAGGTGCAGAGTTCAAAGTGGTGCCCAAAACACATAGGCTAGAATGGAGAGAAGGGGGTGCCCCGGTTCCGGTCTGCTTGCAGGTAAGTACCCGCGTCTTCGGAGGGCAGACCAGGGGGGTTTTGTAGGGCACCGGGGGGGACACAAGTCCCCACAGAAATTTCACCCTCAGCGGCGCGGGGGCGGCCGGGTGCAGTGTAGAAACAAGCGTCGGGTTCGCAATGTTAGTCTATGAGAGATCTCGGGATCTCTTCAGCGCTGCAGGCAGGCAAGGGGGGGATTCCTCGGGGAAACCTCCACTTGGTCAAGGGAGAGGGACTCCTGGGGGTCACTCCTCCAGTGAAAGTCCGGTCCTTCAGGTCCTGGGGGCTGCGGGTGCAGGGTCTCTCCCAGGCGTCGGGACTTTAGGTTCAAAGAGTCGCGGTCAGGGGAAGCCTCGGGATTCCCTCTGCAGGCGGCGCTGTGGGGGCTCAGGGGGGACAGGTTTTGGTACTCACAGTATCAGAGTAGTCCTGGGGTCCCTCCTGAGGTGTCGGATCTCCACCAGTCGAGTCGGGGTCGCCGGGTGCAGTGTTGCAAGTCTCACGCTTCTTGCGGGGAGCTTGCAGGGTTCTTTAAAGCTGCTGGAAACAAAGTTGCAGCTTTTCTTGGAGCAGGTCCGCTGTCCTCGGGAGTTTCTTGTCTTTTCGAAGCAGGGGCAGTCCTCAGAGGATGTCGAGGTCGCTGGTCCCTTTGGAAGGCGTCGCTGGAGCAGGATCTTTGGAAGGCAGGAGACAGGCCGGTGAGTTTCTGGAGCCAAGGCAGTTGTCGTCTTCTGGTCTTCCGCTGCAGGGGTTTCAGCTAGGCAGTCCTTCTTCTTGTAGTTGCAGGAATCTAATTTTCTAGGGTTCAGGGTAGCCCTTAAATACTAAATTTAAGGGTGTGTTTAGGTCTGGGGGGTTAGTAGCCAATGGCTACTAGCCCTGAGGGTGGGTACACCCTCTTTGTGCCTCCTCCCAAGGGGAGGGGGTCACAATCCTAACCCTATTGGGGGAATCCTCCATCTGCAAGATGGAGGATTTCTAAAAGTTAGAGTCACTTCAGCTCAGGACACCTTAGGGGCTGTCCTGACTGGCCAGTGACTCCTCCTTGTTTTTCTCATTATTTTCTCCGGCCTTGCCGCCAAAAGTGGGGCCTGGCCGGAGGGGGCGGGCAACTCCACTAGCTGGAGTGTCCTGCTGGGTTGGCACAAAGGAGGTGAGCCTTTGAGGCTCACCGCCAGGTGTGACAATTCCTGCCTGGGAGAGGTGTTAGCATCTCCACCCAGTGCAGGCTTTGTTACTGGCCTCAGAGTGACAAAGGCACTCTCCCCATGGGGCCAGCAACATGTCTCGGTTTGTGGCAGGCTGCTAAAACTAGTCAGCCTACACAGATAGTCGGTTAAGTTTCAGGGGGCACCTCTAAGGTGCCCTCTGTGGTGTATTTTTCAATAACATGTACACTGGCATCAGTGTGCATTTATTGTGCTGAGAAGTTTGATACCAAACTTCCCAGTTTTCAGTGTAGCCATTATGGTGCTGTGGAGTTCGTGTTTGACAGACTCCCAGACCATATACTCTTATGGCTACCCTGCACTTACAATGTCTAAGGTTTTGTTTAGACACTGTAGGGGTACCATGCTCATGCACTGGTACCCTCACCCATGGTATAGTGCACCCTGCCTTAGGGCTGTAAGGCCTGCTAGAGGGGTGTCTTACCTATACTGCATAGGCAGTGAGAGGCTGGCATGGCACCCTGAGGGGAGTGCCATGTCGACTTACTCGTTTTGTCCTCACTAGCACACACAAGCTGGCAAGCAGGGTGTCTGTGCTGAGTGAGAGGTCTCCAGGGTGGCATAAGACATGCTGCAGCCCTTAGAGACCTTCCTTGGCATCAGGGCCCTTGGTACTAGAAGTACCAGTTACAAGGGACTTATCTGGATGCCAGGGTCTGCCAATTGTGGATACAAAAGTACAGGTTAGGGAAAGAACACTGGTGCTGGGGCCTGGTTAGCAGGCCTCCGCACACTTTCAATTGTAAACATAGCATCAGCAAAGGCAAAAAGTCAGGGGGCAACCATGCCAAGGAGGCATTTCCTTACACAACCCCCCCCCCCCAAACGAAAGAGGATGAGACTAAACTTTCCCAAGAGAGTCTTCATTTTCTAAGTGGAAGAACCT
This sequence comes from Pleurodeles waltl, assembly GCF_031143425.1. Taxonomy (NCBI): domain Eukaryota; kingdom Metazoa; phylum Chordata; class Amphibia; order Caudata; family Salamandridae; genus Pleurodeles; species Pleurodeles waltl. Next base: position 577,000,927 of record NC_090444.1, on the reverse strand, counting down.
GGAAAGGCCATCTGCATTGGCATGGGCAGTCCCAGGTCTGTGTTCCACTATAAAGTCCATTCCCTGTAGGGAGATGGACCACCTCAACAGTTTAGGATTTTCACCTTTCATTTGCATCAGCCATTTGAGAGGTCTGTGGTCAGTTTGAACTAGGAAGTGAGTCCCAAAGAGGTATGGTCTCAGCTTCTTCAGGGACCAAACCACAGCAAAGGCCTCCCTCTCAATGGCACTCCAACGCTGCTCCCTGGGGAGTAACCTCCTGCTAATGAAAGCAACAGGCTGGTCAAGGCCATCATCATTTGTTTGGGACAAAACTGCCCCTATCCCATGTTCAGAGGCATCAGTCTGCACAATGAACTGCTTAGAATAATCTGGAGCTTTGAGAACTGGTGCTGAGCACATTGCCTGTTTCAGGGTGTCAAAGGCCTGTTGGCATTCCACAGTCCAGTTCACTTTCTTGGGCATTTTCTTGGAGGTGAGTTCAGTGAGGGCTGTCACAATGGATCCATATCCCTTCACAAACCTCCTGTAATACCCAGTCAAGCCAAGGAATGCCCTGACTTGAGTCTGGGTTTTTGGAGCTACCCAGTCCAGAATAGTCTGGATCTTGGGTTGGAGTGGCTGAACTTGGCCTCCACCTACAAGGTGGCCCAAGTAAACCACAGTTCCCTGCCCTATCTGGCATTTGGATGCCTTGATAGAGAGGCCTGCAGATTGCAGAGCCTTCAAAACCTTCCTCAGGTGGACCAGGTGATCCTGCCAGGTGGAGCTAAAGACAGCAATATCATCAAGATAAGCTGTGCTAAAGGACTCCAAGCCAGCAAGGACTTGATTCACCAACCTTTGGAAGGTGGCAGGGGCATTCTTTAAACCAAAGGGCATAACAGTAAACTGATAATGCCCATCAGGTGTGGAGAATGCTGTCTTTTCTTTTGCTCCAGGTGCCATTTTTATTTGCCAGTACCCTGCTGTCAAGTCAAAGGTACTTAGAAATTTGGCAGCACCTAATTTATCAATGAGCTCATCAGCTCTTGGAATTGGATGGGCATCTGTCTTGGTGACAGAATTGAGCCCTCTGTAGTCCACACAAAACCTCATCTCTTTCTTTCCATCTTTGGTGTGAGGCTTGGGGACTAAGACCACTGGGCTAGCCCAGGGGCTGTCAGAGCGCTCAATTACTCCCAATTCCAGAATCTTGTGGACTTCCACCTTGATGCTTTCCTTAACATGGTCAGACTGTCTAAAGATTTTGTTTTTGACAGGCATGCTGTCTCCTGTGTCCACATCATGGGTACACAGGTGTGTCTGACCAGGGGTTAAGGAGAAGAGTTCAGGAAACTGTTGTAGGACTCTCCTACAATCAGCTTGCTGTTGGCCAGAGAGGGTGTCTGAGTAGATCACTCCATCTACTGTGCCATCTTTTGGGTCTGATGACAGAAGATCAGGGAGAGGTTCACTCTCTGCTTCCTGATCCTCATCTGTTACCATCAACAGATTCACATCAGCCCTGTCATGGAAGAGCTTAAGGCGGTTCACATGGATCACCCTCTTGGGGCTCCTGCTTGTGCCCAGGTCCACCAAGTAGGTGACCTGACTCTTCCTCTCTAGTACTGGGTAAGGGCCACTCCATTTGTCCTGGAGTGCCCTGGGAGCCACAGGCTCCAGAACCCAGACTTTCTGCCCTGGTTGGAACTCAACCAGTGCAGCCTTTTGGTCATACCAAAACTTCTGGAGCTGTTGGCTGGCCTCAAGGTTTTTGGTTGCCTTTTCCATGTACTCTGCCATTCTAGAGCGAAGGCCAAGTACATAGTCCACTATGTCCTGTTTAGGCTCATGGAGAGGTCTCTCCCAGCCTTCTTTAACAAGGGCAAGTGGTCCCCTTACAGGATGACCAAACAGAAGTTCAAAGGGTGAGAATCCTACTCCCTTCTGTGGCACCTCTCTGTAAGCGAAAAGCAGGCATGGCAAGAGGACATCCCATCTCCTTTTGAGTTTTTCTGGGAGCCCCATGATCATGCCTTTTAATGTCTTGTTGAATCTCTCAACCAAGCCATTAGTTTGTGGATGGTATGGTGTAGTGAATTTATAAGTCACTCCACACTCATTCCACATGTGCTTTAGGTATGCTGACATGAAGTTGGTACCTCTGTCAGACACCACCTCCTTAGGGAAACCCACTCTGGTAAAGATACCAATGAGGGCCTTGGCTACTGCAGGGGCAGTAGTCGACCTAAGGGGAATAGCTTCAGGATACCTGGTAGCATGATCCACTACTACCAGGATATACATATTTCCTGAGGCTGTGGGAGGTTCTAGTGGACCAACTATGTCCACACCCACTCTTTCAAAGGGCACCCCCACCACTGGAAGTGGAATGAGGGGGGCCTTTGGATGCCCACCTGTCTTACCACTGGCTTGACAGGTGGGGCAGGAGAGGCAAAACTCCTTAACCATGTTTGACATATTGGGCCAGTAGAAGTGGTTGACTAACCTCTCCCACGTCTTGGTTTGTCCCAAATGTCCAGCAAGGGGAATGTCATGGGCCAATGTTAGGATGAACCCTCTGAACAGCTGAGGCACTACCACTCTCCTAGTGGCACCAGGTTTGGGGTCTCTGGCCTCAGTGTACAGGAGTCCATCTTCCCAATAGACCCTATGGGTTCCATTTTTCTTGCCTTTGGACTCTTCAGCAGCTTGCTGCCTAAGGCCTTCAAGAGAGGGACAGGTTTCTTGTCCCTTACACAGCTCCTCCCTTGAGGGTCCCCCTGGGCCTAAGAGCTCAACCTGATAAGGTTCAAGCTCCAAAGGCTCAGTTCCCTCAGAGGGCAGAACTTCTTCCTGAGAAGAGAGGTTCCCTTTCTTTTGCTGTGTTGCAGTTGGTTTCCCAACTGACTTTCCTTTCCTCTTGGTAGGCTGGGCCATTCTTCCAGACTCCAGCTCTACTTGTTCACCCTGTGCCTTGCATTGTGCTCTGGTTTTCACACACACCAGTTCAGGGATACCCAGCATTGCTGCATGGGTTTTTAGTTCTACCTCAGCCCATGCTGAGGACTCCAGGTCATTTCCAAGCAGACAGTCCACTGGGATATTTGAGGAGACCACCACCTGTTTCAGGCCATTGACCCCTCCCCATTCTAAAGTAACCATTGCCATGGGATGTACTTTTCTCTGATTGTCAGCGTTGGTGACTGTGTAAGTTTTTCCAGTCAGGTATTGGCCAGGGGAAACCAGTTTCTCTGTCACCATGGTGACACTGGCACCTGTATCCCTCAGGCCCTCTATTCTAGTCCCATTAATTAAGAGTTGCTGTCTGTATTTTTGCATGTTAGGCGGCCAGACAGCTAGTGTGGCTAAATCCACCCCACCCTCTGAAACTAGAGTAGCTTCAGTGTGGACCCTGATTTGCTCTGGGCACACTGTTGATCCCACTTGGAGACTAGCCATACCAGTGTTACCTGGATGGGAGTTTGGAGTGGAACCTTTCTTGGGACAGGCCTTGTCTCCAGTTTGGTGTCCATGCTGTTTACAGCTATGACACCAGGCCTTTTTGGGATCAAAGTTTTTACCCTTGTACCCATTGTTTTGTGAAGAGGCTCTGGGCCCACCCTCCTGTGCAGGTTTTTGGGGGCCTGTAGAAGACTCTTTACTATTTTTAGTTTTGGTTGTCTCATCACCCTTCCCCTGGGGAGTCTTTGTGACCCCTTTCTTTTGGTCACCCCCTGTTGAAGTCTTGGACACCCTTGTCTTGACCCAATGGTCCGCCTTCTTTCCCAATTCTTGGGGAGAAATTGGTCCTAGGTCTACCAGATGCTGATGCAGTTTATCATTGAAACAATTACTTAACAGGTGTTCTTTCACAAATAAATTGTACAGCCCATCATAATTACTTACACCACTGCCTTGAATCCAACCATCTAGTGTTTTCACTGAGTAGTCTACAAAGTCAACCCAGGTCTGGCTCGAGGATTTTTGAGCCCCCCTGAATCTAATCCTATACTCCTCAGTGGAGAATCCAAAGCCCTCAATCAGGGTACCCTTCATGAGGTCATAAGATTCTGCATCTTGTCCAGAGAGTGTGAGGAGTCTATCCCTACACTTTCCTGTGAACATTTCCCAAAGGAGAGCACCCCAGTGAGATCTGTTCACTTTTCTGGTTACACAAGCCCTCTCAAAAGCTGTGAACCATTTGGTGATGTCATCACCATCTTCATATTTAGTTACAATCCCTTTAGGGATTTTCAACATGTCAGGAGAATCTCTGACCCTATTTATGTTGCTGCCACCATTGATGGGTCCTAGGCCCATCTCTTGTCTTTCCCTCTCTATGGCTAGGATCTGTCTTTCCAAAGCCAATCTTTTGGCCATCCTGGCTAACTGGATGTCCTCTTCACTGGGGTTATCCTCAGTGAGTTCAGAGGTGTTGGTCTCTCCTGTGAGGGAACCAGCATCTCTGACTATTATTTTTGGAGTCAGGGTTTGAGGGACCCTGTTCTCCCTAGATAGGACTGGTAGGGGGGAATTGTCCTCCAAGTCACTATCCTCTTCCTCTGAGTTGCCACCCTCAGAGGGGTTGGCCTTTTCAAACTCTGCCAAAAGCTCCTGGAGCTGTATTTTGGTAGGTTTGGGGCCCATTGTTATTTTCTTTATTTTACAGAGTGACCTTAGCTCCCTCATCTTAAGATGGAGGTAAGGTGTGGTGTCGAGTTCCACCACAGTCACATCTGTGCTAGACATTTTGCTTCTAAAAGTTGGAATACTTTTTAAGAATCTACAACTGGTTCTAGAGTCTAATTCAAACTTTTACAAACTTTTAAACTCTAAAAGAAATGCTAAACAGGATCTAACACAAGGCCCTAGCAGGTCTTTTAAGAATTTAGAAAACTTTTCAAATTGCAAAAATCAATTTCTAATGACAATTTTGGAATTTGTCGTGTGATCAGGTATTGGCTGAGTAGTCCAGCAAATGCAAAGTCTTGTACCCCACCGCTGATCCACCAATGTAGGAAGTTGGCTCTGTATGTGCTATTTCAAAGTAAGGAATAGCATGCACAGAGTCCAAGGGTTCCCCTTAGAGGTAAAATAGTGGTAAAAATAGATAATACTAATGCTCTATTTTGTGGTAGTGTGGTCGAGCAGTAGGCTTATCCAAGGAGTAGTGTTAAGCATTTGTTGTACATACACAAGACAATAAATGAGGTACACACACTGAGACAAATCCAGCCAATAGGTTTTTATATAGAAAAATATCTTTTCTTAGTTTATTTTAAGAACCACAGGTTCAAATTCTACATGTAATATCTCATTCGAAAGGTATTGCAGGTAAGTACTTTAGGAACTTCAAATCATCAAAATTGCATGTATACTTTTCAAGTTGTTGACAAATAGCTGTTTTAAAAGTGGACACTTAGTGCAATTTTCACAGTTCCTAGGGGAGGTAAGTTTTGGTTAGTTTTACCAGGTAAGTAAGACACTTACAGGGTTCAGTTCTTGGTCCAAGGTAGCCCACCGTTGGGGGTTCAGAGCAACCCCAAAGTCACCACACCAGCAGCTCAGGGCCGGTCAGGTGCAGAGTTCAAAGTGGTGCCCAAAACACATAGGCTAGAATGGAGAGAAGGGGGTGCCCCGGTTCCGGTCTGCTTGCAGGTAAGTACCCGCGTCTTCGGAGGGCAGACCAGGGGGTTTTGTAGGGCACCGGGGGGGACACAAGTCCACACAGAAATTTCACCCTCAGCGGCGCGGGGGCGGCCGGGTGCAGTGTAGAAACAAGCGTCGGGTTCGCAATGTTAGTCTATGAGAGATCTCGGGATCTCTTCAGCGCTGCAGGCAGGCAAGGGGGGGATTCCTCGGGGAAACCTCCACTTGGGCAAGGGAGAGGGACTCCTGGGGGTCACTTCTCCAGTGAAAGTCCGGTCCTTCAGGTCCTGGGGGCTGCGGGTGCAGGGTCTCTCCCAGGCGTCGGGACTTTAGGTTCAAAGAGTCGCTGTCAGGGGAAGCCTCGGGATTCCCTCTGCAGGCGGCGCTGTGGGGGCTCAGGGGGGACAGGTTTTGGTACTCACAGTATCAGAGTAGTCCTGGGGTCCCTCCTGAGGTGTCGGATCTCCACCAGTCGAGTCGGGGTCGCCGGGTCCAGTGTTGCAAGTCTCACGCTTCTTGCGGGGAGCTTGCAGGGTTCTTTAAAGCTGCTGGAAACAAAGTTGCAGCTTTTCTTGGAGCAGGTCCGCTGTCCTCGGGAGTTTCTTGTCTTTTCGAAGCAGGGGCAGTCCTCAGAGGATGTCGAGGTCGCTGGTCCCTTTGGAAGGCGTCGCTGGAGCAGGATCTTTGGAAGGCAGGAGACAGGCCGGTGAGTTTCTGGAGCCAAGGCAGTTGTCGTCTTCTGGTCTTCCGCTGCAGGGGTTTCAGCTAGGCAGTCCTTCTTCTTGTAGTTGCAGGAATCTAATTTTCTAGGGTTCAGGGTAGCCCTTAAATACTAAATTTAAGGGTGTGTTTAGGTCTGGGGGGTTAGTAGCCAATGGCTACTAGCCCTGAGGGTGGGTACACCCTCTTTGTGCCTCCTCCCAAGGGGAGGGGGTCACAATCCTAACCCTATTGGGGGAATCCTCCATCTGCAAGATGGAGGATTTCTAAAAGTTAGAGTCACTTCAGCTCAGGACACCTTAGGGGCTGTCCTGACTGGCCAGTGACTCCTCCTTGTTTTTCTCATTATTTTCTCTGGCCTTGCCGCCAAAAGTGGGGCCTGGCCGGAGGGGGCGGGCAACTCCACTAGCTGGAGTGTCCTGCTGGGTTGGCACAAAGGAGGTGAGCCTTTGAGGCTCACCGCCAGGTGTGACAATTCCTGCCTGGGAGAGGTGTTAGCATCTCCACCCAGTGCAGGCTTTGTTACTGGCCTCAGAGTGACAAAGGCACTCTCCCCATGGGGCCAGCAACATGTCTCGGTTTGTGGCAGGCTGCTAAAACTAGTCAGCCTACACAGATAGTCGGTTAAGTTTCAGGGGGCACCTCTAAGGTGCCCTCTGTGGTGTATTTTTCAATAACATGTACACTGGCATCAGTGTGCATTTATTGTGCTGAGAAGTTTGATACCAAACTTCCCAGTTTTCAGTGTAGCCATTATGGTGCTGTGGAGTTCGTGTTTGACAGACTCCCAGACCATATACTCTTATGGCTACCCTGCACTTACAATGTCTAAGGTTTTGTTTAGACACTGTAGGGGTACCATGCTCATGCACTGGTACCCTCACCCATGGTATAGTGCACCCTGCCTTAGGGCTGTAAGGCCTGCTAGAGGGGTGTCTTACCTATACTGCATAGGCAGTGAGAGGCTGGCATGGCACCCTGAGGGGAGTGCCATGTCGACTTACTCGTTTTGTCCTCACTAGCACACACAAGCTGGCAAGCAGGGTGTCTGTGCTGAGTGAGAGGTCTCCAGGGTGGCATAAGACATGCTGCAGCCCTTAGAGACCTTCCTTGGCATCAGGGCCCTTGGTACTAGAAGTACCAGTTACAAGGGACTTATCTGGATGCCAGGGTCTGCCAATTGTGGATACAAAAGTACAGGTTAGGGAAAGAACACTGGTGCTGGGGCCTGGTTAGCAGGCCTCAGCACACTTTCAATTGTAAACATAGCATCAGCAAAGGCAAAAAGTCAGGGGGCAACCATGCCAAGGAGGCATTTCCTTACAATCTGTAACTATCAGAAGGCATGCATGGCTCCGAACGTCTGGATTTAAACCAGAGATTCAACAAGCAGTTCTCAATATGCCTTTTAATGAAAAAGAACTGTTCGGTCCAGAAGTGGACACAGCGATTGAGAAACTCAAAAAAGATACGGACACTGCCAAAGCCATGGGCGCACTCTACTCCCCGCAGAGCAGAGGGAATTACAGCACATTCCGTAAAACGCCCTTTCGAGGGGGGTTTCGGGGTCAAAGCACACAAGCCAGCACCTCACAAGCAACACCGTCCACTTACCAGGGACAGTATAGAGGAGGTTTTCGGGGACAATATAGAGGAGGGCAATTCCCTAGAAATAGAGGGAGATTTCAAAGCCCCAAAACCCCTACTACTAAACAATGACTCACATGTCACTCACCCCCTCCACACAACACCAGTGGGGGGAAGAATAGGTCATTATTACAAAGCATGGGAGGAAATCACTACAGACACTTGGGTTCTAGCAATTATCCAACATGGTTATTGCATAGAATTTCTACAATTCCCTCCAAACATACCACCAAAAGCACAAAATTTAACAACACACCATTCCAATCTCCTGGAGATAGAAGTGCAGGCACTATTGCAAAAGAATGCAATCGAATTAGTGCCAAACACACAAATAAACACAGGAGTTTACTCACTGTACTTTCTGATACCAAAGAAGGACAAAACGCTGAGACCAATCCTAGACCTCAGAGTAGTGAACACTTTCATCAAATCAGACCACTTCCACATGGTCACACTACAAGAAGTATTGCCATTGCTAAAACTGCACGACTACATGGCAACTTTAGACCTCAAGGATGCTTATTTCCATATACCAATACACCCATCGCACAGGAAATACCTAAGGTTTGTATTCAAAGGAATACATTACCAATTCAAGGTACTGCCTTTCGGATTAACAACCGCACCAAGAGTCTTTACCAAATGTCTAGCAGTAGTCGCAGCACACATAAGAAGGCAGCAAATACATGTGTTCCCATATCTAGACGACTGGCTAATCAAGGCCCATTCGTTCATACAGTGCTCAAATCACACAAATCATATCATACAAACCCTCTTCAAACTAGGGTTCACCGTCAATTTCACAAAATCCAAAATTCTGCCACGCAAGGTACAACAATACCTGGGAGCCATAATAGACACATCAAAAGGAGTAGCCACTCCAAGTCCACAAAGAATTCAAAATTTCAACACCATCATACAACGCATGTATCCAACACAAAAGATACAGGCAAAGATGGTATTACAACTCCTAGGCATGATGTCATCATGCATAGCCATTGTCCCAAACGCAAGACTGCACATGAGGCCCTTACAACAATGCCTAGCATCACAGTGGTCTCAAGCACAGGGTCACCTTCTAGATCTGGTGTTAATAGACCGCCAAACTTACCTCTCGCTTCTGTGGTGGAACAACATAAATTTAAACAAGGGGCGGCCTTTCCAAGACCCAGTGCCACAATACGTAATAACAACAGATGCTTCCATGACAGGGTGGGGAGCACACCTCAATCAACACAGCATACAAGGACAATGGAACGTACATCAAACAAAACTGCATATCAATCACCTAGAACTTCTAGCAGTTTTTCAAGCACTAAAAGCTTTCCAACCAATAATAGTTCACAAATACATTCTCGTCGAAACAGACAACATGACAACAATGTATTATCTAAACAAGCAGGGAGGGACGCACTCCACGCAGTTAAGCCTGCTAGCACAAAAAATTTGGCATTGGGCAATTCACAACCAAATTCGCCTAATTGCACAGTTTATACCAGGGATACAAAATCAACTCGCAGACAATCTCTCTCGAGATCACCAACAGGTCCACGAATGGGAAATTCACCCCCAAATACTGAACACTTATTTCAAATTCTGGGGAACACCTCAGATGGACTTGTTTGCGACAAGGGAGAACGCAAAATGCCAAAACTTCGCATCCAGATACCCACACAAACAATCCCAAGGCAATGCCCTATGGATGAACTGGTCAGGGATATTTGCTTACGCTTTTCCTCCTCTCCCTCTCCTTCCTTACCTGGTAAACAAACTCAGTCAAAGCAAACTCAAACTCATATTGATAGCACCAACTTGGGCAAGGCAACCCTGGTACACAACGCTGCTAGACCTATCAGTGGTACCCTGCATCAAATTGCCCAACAGGCCAGATCTGTTGACACAGCACAACCAAAAGATCAGACACCCAGATCCAGCATCGCTGAATCTAGCAATCTGGCTCCTGAAATCCTAGAATTCGGGCACTTACAACTTACCCAAGAATGTATGGAAGTCCTAAAACAAGCAAGAAGGCCATCCACCAGGCACTGCTATGCAAGTAAATGGAAGAGGTTTGTTTGCTACTGCCATATTAATCAAATACAACCATTACACACAACTCCAGAACATGTAGTGGGTTACTTGCTTCACTTACAAAAATCTAACCTAGCTTTCTCTTCCATTAAGATTCACCTTGCAGCAATATCTGCATACCTGCAGACTACCTATTCAACTTCCCTATATAAAATACCAGTCATTAAAGCATTCATGGAGGGCCTTAGGAGAATTATACCACCAAGAACACTACCTGTTCCTTCATGGAACCTAAATGTTGTCCTAACTAGACTTATGGGTCCACCTTTTGAACCCATGCACTCCTGCGACATACAGTTCCTAACCTGGAAGGTGGCATTTCTCATCGCCATTACTTCCCTGAGAAGAGTAAGCGAGATTCAGGCGTTTACTATACAGGAACCTTTTATACAACTACACAAAAATAAAGTCGTCCTAAGGACCAATCCTAAATTTTTGCCAAAGGTTATTTCACCGTTCCATCTAAATCAAACAGTGGAACTTCCAGTGTTCTTTCCACAGCCAGATACCGTAGCTGAAAGGGCACTACATACATTAGATGTCAAAAGAGCATTAATGTATTACATTGACAGAACAAAGAACATCAGAAAGACTAAACAACTCTTTATTGCATTTCAAAAACCTCATGCAGGAAACCCAATTTCAAAACAAGGTATAGCCAGATGGATAGTTAAATGCATCCAAATCTGCTACCTTAAAGCTAAACGACAGCTGCCCATTACACCAAGGGCACACTCAACCAGAAAGAAAGGTGCTACCATGGCCTTTCTAGGAAACATCCCAATGCAAGAAATATGTAAGGCAGCCACATGGTCTACGCCTCACACATTCACCAAGCACTACTGTGTAGACGTGTTATCCGCACAACAAGCCACAGTAGGTCAAGCTGTATTAAGGACATTATTTCAGACTACTTCCACTCCTACAGGCTGATCCACCGCTTTTGGGAAAATAACTGCTTACTAGTCTATGCAGAACATGCGTATCTACAGCGACAGATGCCATCGAACTGAAAATGTCACTTACCCAGTGTACATCTGTTCGTGGCATCAGTCGCAGTAGATTCGCATGTGCCCACCCGCCTCCCCGGGAGCCTGTAGCAGTTTGGAAGTTACCTTCAATTATTTATATATGTATCATCTCAACCTTAAATAGGTGCATACTTAGTCACTCCATTGCATGGGCACTATTACTACAATTCAACTCCTACCTCACCCTCTGCGGGGAAAAACAATCGAAGATGGAGTCGACGCCCATGCGCAATGGAGACAAAAGGAGGAGTCACTCGGTCCCGTGACTCGAAAGACTTCTTCGAAGAAAAACAACTTGTAACACTCCGGCCCAACACCAGATGGCGAGCTATTGCAGAACATGCGAATCTACTGCGACTGATGCCACGAACAGATGTACACTGGGTAAGTGACATTTTCATTCTAGGGTCCAGGGTAGCCCTTAAATACTAAATTTAAGGGCGTGTTTAGGTCTGGGGGGTTAGTAGCCAATGGCTACTAGCCCTGAGAGTGAGTACACCCTCTTTGTGCCTCCTCCCAAGGGGAGGGGGTCACAATCCTAACCCTATTGGGGGAATCCTCCATCTGCAAGATGGAGGATTTCTAAAAGTTAGTCACCTCAGCTCAGGACACCTTAGGGGCTGTCCTGACTGGCCAGTGACTCCTCCTTGTTATTCTCATTATTTTCTCCGGCCTTGCCGCCAAAAGTGGGGGCCGGGCCGGAGGGGGCGGGCAACTCCACTAGCTGGAGTGTCCTGCGGTGCTGTGACACAGGGGTGAGCCTTTGAGGCTCACCGCCAGGTGTTACAGCTCCTGCCTGGGGGAGGTGTTAGCATCTCCACCCAGTGCAGGCTTTGTTACTGGCCTCAGAGTGACAAAGGCACTCTCCCCATGGGGCCAGCAACATGTCTCTAGTGTGGCAGGCTGCTGGAACTAGTCAGCCTACACAGATAGTCGGTTAAGTTTCAGGGGGCACCTCTAAGGTGCCCTCTGGGGTGTATTTTGCAATAAAATGTACACTGGCATCAGTGTGCATTTATTGTGCTGAGAAGTTTGATACCAAACTTCCCAGTTTTCAGTGTAGCCATTATGGTGCTGTGGAGTTCGTGTTTGACAAACTCCCAGACCATATACTCTTATGGCTACCCTGCACTTACAATGTCTAAGGTTTTGTTTAGACACTGTAGGGGTACCATGCTCATGCACTGGTACCCTCACCTATGGTATAGTGCACCCTGCCTTAGGGCTGTAAGGCCTGCTAGAGGGGTGTCTTACCTATTCTGCATAGGCAGTGAGAGGCTGGCATGGCACCCTGAGGGGAGTGCCATGTCGACTTACTCGTTTTGTCCTCACTAGCACACACAAGCTGGCAAGCAGTGTGTCTGTGCTGAGTGAGAGGTCTCTAGGGTGGCATAAGACATGCTGCAGCCCTTAGGGACCTTCCTTGGCATCAGGGCCCTTGGTACTAGAAGTACCAGTTACAAGGGACTTATCTGGATGCCAGGGTCTGCCAATTGTGGATACAAAAGTACAGGTTAGGGAAAGAACACTGGTGCTGGGGCCTGGTTAGCAGGCCTCAGCACACTTTCAATTGTAAACATAGCATCAGCAAAGGCAAAAAGTCAGGGGGCAACCATGCCAAGGAGGCATTTCCTTACACATATGAAGGAAAACAATCAGTTGGACAAAAATAAAGGTACTTTACACTAAATATATACACTAGCAATCAGAAGTTGGTGTAGAAAAGGTTACAAAACAGTTCAAACAATAACCAATAATGATCATAGGGGACCACAAACCATATACTTACATTTAAAAAAAGGAATGCGAACAAGCTACCCCCACCTAGGTAAGTAAAATGTGTAGAGGGTACCTGGGGGTATTAGAAAATCACAAAGGTAAGTATCCCCTAGCAACCAGAATTGGTGAAGTAAAACACTGGATTTTCTCCAAACCACCCAAAAGGAGAAAGACACCCAGAGAAGACTACAAGCAACCCAGCGGTGAATTCCTGAAGAAAGAAGACCTGTGGAGAGAATGGACCAAGTCCAAGAGTCAGTCGACTCCAGGGGGAGTAGGAGGTACTACCCACCCAGCTGTGGATGCAGGAGTTGATTGACCGTTCTGAAGAACAGGCCAGCACTACAGACCAGGAGACGGAAAAGAGTCCCAGATGGATGCAGCAGATGTCCCATGCCGGAAGGAAGATTGCAGACGGGTGTCAGTGCTGGATTTCCACCACCAAGCCTTGGCTAAGGCAAACTCGCAGTTAGTGGAAAGGGGGTGCTGCTTGAATCTTGCAAACCGAATCTTGAGTACCCACTGTAAAGAAATGGCTCCCTGTTGCAGTTACCCCCCACTTTTTGCCTGATACTGATGCTGACTTGACTGAGAAGTGTGCTGGGACCCTGCTAACCAGGCCCCAGCACCAGTGTTCTTTCACCTAAAATGTACCATTGTCTCCACAATTGGCACAACCCTGGCACCCATGTAAGTCCCTTGTAACTGGTACCCCTGGTACCAAGGGCCCTGATGCCAGGGAAGGTCTCTAAGGTCTGCAGCACGTCTTATGCCACCCTAGGGACCCCTCACTCAGCACAGACACACTGCTTACCAGCTTGTGTGTGCTGGTGGAGAGAAAATGACTAAGTCGACATGGCACTCCCCTCAGTGTGCCATGCCAACCTCACACTGCCTGTGGCATAGGTAAGTCACCCCTCTAACAGGCCTTACAGCCCTAAGGCAGGGTGCACTATACCACAGGTGAGGGCATAGGTGCATGAGCACTATGCCCCTACAGTATCTAAGCAAAACCTTAGACATTGTAAGTGTAGGGTAGCCATAAGAGTATATGGGCTGGGAGTCTGTCAAAAACGAACTCCACAGCTCCATAATGGCTACACTGAATACTGGGAAGTTTGGTCTTAGAGATGCCCCCTGTATTTTACCCAATTGTTCAGTGCAGGACTGACTGGTCTGTGCCTGCGTGCTGCTGAGAGACGAGTTTCTGACCCCATGTGGTGAGAGCCTTTGTGCTCTCTGAGGACAGAAACAAAGCCTGCTCTGGGTGGAGGTGCTTCACACCTCCCCTCCTGCAGGAACTGTAACACCTAGCAGTGAGCCTCAAAGGCTCAGGCTTCGTGTTACAATGCCCCAGGGCACTCCAGCTAGTGGAGATGCCCGCCCCCGGACACAGCCCCCACTTTTGGCGGCAAGTCCAGGAGAGATAATGAGAAAAACAAGGAGGAGTCACTGGCCAGTCAGGACAGCCCCTAAGGTGTCCTGAGGTGACTCTGACTTTTAGAAATCCTCCATCTTGCAGATGGAGGATTCCCCCAATAGGATTAGGGATGTGCCCCCCCTCCCCTCAGGGAGGAGGCACAAAGAGGGTGTAGCCACCCTCAAGGACAGTAGCCATTGGCTACTGCCCTCCCAGACCTAAACACACCCCTAAATTCAGTATTTAGGGGCTCCCCAGAACCTAGGAAACTAGATTCCTGCAACCTAAGAAGAGGACTGCTGAGCTGAAAAACCCTGCAGAGAAGACGGAGACACCAACTGCTTTGGCCCCAGCTCTACCGGCCTGTCTTCCCCCCCCTTCTGAAGACACTGCTCCAGCGACTCTTTCCCCAGGACCAGTGACCTCTGAATCCTCAGAGGGCTGCCCTGCTCTAAAAGGACTAGAAATTCCCGAGAACAGCGGCCCTGTTCACCCAAGACTGCAACTTTGTTTCCAAAGAAGCAACTTAGACAACAGCATTTCCCGCCAGAAGCGTGAGACTTGCAACCCTGCACCCGGCGACCCCGACTCGACCGGTGGAGAAACAACACTTCAGGGAGGACTCCCCGGTGACTCCGAGACTGTGAGTAACCAAAGTTGTCCCCCCTGAGCCCCCACAGCGACGCCTGCAGAGGGAATCCCGAGGCTCCCCCTGACCGCGACTGCCTGACTCTCAGATCCCGACACCTGGAAAAGACCCTGCACCCGCAGCCCTCAGGACCTGAAGGATCGGAACTCCAGTGCAGGAGTGACCCCCCAGGAGGCCCTCTCCCTTACCCAGGTGGTGGCTACCCCGAGGAGCCCCCACCTTGCCTGCCTGCATCGCTGAAGAGACCCCTTGGTCTCCCATTGATTCCTATTACAAACCCGACGCTTGTTTGCACACTGCACCCGGCCGCCCCCGCGCTGCTGAGGGTGTACTTTCTGTGTGGACTTGTGTCCCCCCCGGTGCCCTACAAAACCCCCCTGGTCTGCCCTCCGAAGACGCGGGTACTTAACTGCTGGCAGACTGGAACCGGTGCACCCCCTTCTCCATTGAAGCCTATGTGTTTTGGGCACCACTTTGAACTCTGCACCTGACCGGCCCTGAGCTGCTGGTGTGGTAACTTTGGGGTTGCTCTGAACCCCCAACGGTGGGCTACCTTGGACCCAAATCTGAACCCCGTAGGTGGTTTACTTACCTGCAAGAACTAACAATTACTTACCTCCCCTAGGAACTGTGAAAATTGCACTGTCTAGTTTTAAAATAGCTATATGGGTTTTATTTGAAAAGTATATATGCTATTGTGATTATTCAAAGTACTTACCTGCAATACCTTTCATTTGAGATATTACATGTAAAATTTGAACCTGTGGTTCTTAAAATAAACTAAGAAAATATATTTTTCTATACAAAAACCTATTGGCCTGGAATTGTCTCTGAGTGTGTGTTCCTCATTTATTGCCTGTGTGTATGTACAACAAATGCTTAACACTACTCCTTTGATAAGCCTACTGCTTGACCACACTACCATAAAATAGAGCATTAATATTATCTCTTTTTGCCACTATCTTACCTCTAAGGGGAACCCTTGGACTCTGTGCATACTATTCCTTACTTTGAAGTAGTGCATACAGAGCCAACTTTCTACACCCACCCATGGGAAGAGACCCTAAATAGCCCTGAAAAGGGGGACTGGTCACCTAACCAGGTAAGCACCTATCCGGAGGGGGTTTTGACATCACCTGCTTGGCCACTTGGATGGACCTAGAGTTCCCTGCCAACCTCAGAACCAAGATGGCAGAACCAAAGGACCCTCTGGGGGAGCTATGGGCACCACCCCTGGGGTGGTGATGGTCAGGGGAGTGGTCACTCCCCTTTCCATTGTCCTGTTTCCTGCTGGAATAGGGACTGTGGGTCCCTAAAACGGTGTGCAAACCAGTGGATTAGGGAGGATATCACTCCCAAGCTGATAACACCCATTTCCAAAGGAAGTAGGTGTTACTGCCCTCTCCCAAAGGAATTCCTTTGTTCTGCCTTCCTGAGCTTGATCGGGTCAAGCAGCAGGATGGCAGAAACCTGTGAGAGGGGTGGCAGCTGGGCTGCCCGGAAAACCCTGTAAGACTGGTGGTAGCAATGCTGGGGGTCCTCTAAGGAGCCCCCAGAGTGCATGGAAGCATACTTTTGAAACTTGCAACAGTATTTTGGGGTATGATTCCGACATGTTTGATACTAAACATGCCCAGGTTCGGAATTACCATTATGCAGCTGGATATAGGTAGAGACCTATGTGTGGTACATATATAAAATGGCGTCCCCGCACTCACGAAGTCCAGTAAAATGGGTCTGGAGTTCGTGGGGACAGCTCTGCTATTGCAGGGGTACCCTCAGACCCAGGTACCGTACCCGTCCCTCTCGGTTGAGAGCCCCTACCATAGGGGTGACTTGCAGAGACCTGTAGTGAAACCAGGTGCATGCACTCTTTTCACGCAGACTGCAATGGGAGGAATGCAGAACCTTTTGCAAGGGCTCCTTATGGGTGACAGAATAACTGCTACAGCCCTTAGGGATCCCCTGGAACCCCAATTCCTTGGGTACCATATATGAGGAACTTAGATGGGGGACCAGTATGCCAATTGTGGGTTGAAAAAGGTACTACTTAGAGGGGAGAGCAAAACTACTGGGGTCCTGGTTAGGAGGAACCCAGTAAACACAGTCAAACATACTGAGAAAAGGCAGAAAATGGGGGTCTCCATGTTAAGAAAGAGAGAACTTTCCTGCACACTATTAGTGAAGTGTAGGCAGTGTCTAGGAAGTTGGGTCTTTCTAGATATTCCTGAGGCTGAGCAGCCAAGACTTATTTGGCCACAGGCAAAGTTTATGCAATACCGCAACAGTCGTACAGCACTATCACATATGAAAGAACCAGACAGTGTTATAAAAAATAGTTACTTTATTATGGTAACACAAATACTAGAATTCTACTAGGCAGTCTTGGAGGTAAGTAAACACATTATATACGCATTGTCAATCAGTGAGGAGCATAAAGAGCAACAAGCTTTGCAAAAGTATAGGTCAACAGCGAGGGCCGGAGGGGAGGGCCAAACCATATACTAAGAAAGCGTAACGTGAAAGGCAGTCCCCTACCCAAGGATGTGGATTCGTTAGAGGGGAGCTGGGCTAACTAGGAACCCCAAGATATGGGTACCACAGTGACACCTAGCGACCAGGAGAGGAGAATTAAGTACCTGGCTTTATCCAAAACCAACAGGAGGACATAGGAAAGGATTATGAAAGACTCCAACCAGATGGATGAACCCAAAGGTGCATTCCGGCAGAAGAGGTCCTGCAAAGGAAGGTGACCAAGTCCAGTTCGTGTTGGAGTGCCCGATCGTGGCAGTAGCCACTACCTCCCCTTCTGTGGATGCAGGACCAGGTCGACGGCGGACAAAGACCAGCAGTGCAGCACAGGACATGAAGGAGTCATTGAAGCGATGCAGATGGTGTACCACATCTGCTGTCGTGGTCAGTGGGGCAGGAAGACCACAAACAAGCTTTGGCAAATGCAAGAGGTTGAAAAGTGTTGTAAGGCTGTAGAGGACTAGCAAGGTCCAGGGGACGCGACAGAAGGAGGGAAGTCCGGGCTTGGCAGGAAGAAGGGATGGGGCTACACAAAGCCTGTAGGCTATCACACATGAAAGAACCACACAGTGTTATAAAAAATATAAAGTACTTTATGATGGTAAAACAAATACTAAAATTCTGTATAGGCAATACTTGACTAGGAGCTGAGTAAACAAACTATTATATACACATTAGAAGTCGGGATTAGCATAGAAAGCAATAGTAAACAGTAAAATAATAGAAAGTAATGGAGACCCTAGGGGAGACCAAACCATGTACTAAGTAGAATGTGTGAGGCAGTCCCACACCCAAGGAAGTGTAGAGGGGAGCTGGAGGAACTAGGAACCCCAAAACGCAAGTGCCTGGTCCCCCTCCCCCCCCCCCCCCCAAATCGACCAGGAGAGGAGGTAAGTCTATGGTTTTTACTCACACCTACAGGTATAATTTGGAAAAGGACTTTGCAAGACCGAAGCAAGATTGGAAGAAACCAAAGGTGGATACTGACAGAAGAGGACCTGCAAAAGAAGGGGAACAAGTCCAGCTCGAGTTGTAGGTTCTGTTTGGGACAGGGGCGACTACCCACCCTTCTGGAGATGCAGGACCAGGTTGATGGTGTAGAGGAGTAGTGAGCTGTGCAGAACTGGAGCAGGAGAAGAGTTCCAGAATTGATGCAGACGATGTCCCACAGAGAAGGAAGAGTTGCAGTCAGTGATGTTGGGGGAGAACCACCCCAAGCCTTGGCA
The DNA here is from genome assembly GCF_031143425.1 of Pleurodeles waltl. NCBI lineage: Eukaryota > Metazoa > Chordata > Amphibia > Caudata > Salamandridae > Pleurodeles > Pleurodeles waltl. The sequence continues at coordinate 576,982,198 of NC_090444.1, read as the reverse complement.
AAGGCAAAAGTCGCAGATGAGTTGCAGAGCTGCCGTGGAACAGTAAGATCCAGGGGGTCTCAACCCAAGGAGGCAAGTCCCAGGTGACCCTCAACAGTGTGGAGAGTCTGAAGACGAGGATTCAGCCCCAACGGGCAACTCACAGGCAGCAGGCACAGGAGTTGCATTGAGGCCCACTAAGCACACCTGGCGAGGGGTCCTACGTTTCTTAAGCAGCAGGCAGGAGGAGGCTGTGGTTTTCAGGGAAGAGAGCTGGAGGTCGGGGCTACACGTAGCCTGAAGACCTCTTAGAGGGGGAACAAATAAGCCTTGGTAGCTGCATGAGTCGCGGTGCACAGGGGTTCTGTCCTCAAGGAGAGTCAAAGGCTCACAGTTTCGCAATTTGGACAGCTGGTAGAGGGGACTGAGGAGACCACACCAGGGCACCATCTGTGTTGCATGATCCACGCAGTTTTGCAGGAGAGAATACCCACGCAGCTGGACGTCGTTTCAGCTGGCGCCTGTGGATGCAGGGGAGTGACTCCTTCACTCCAAAGAAGATTCCTTCATGCTTCTTCTGCAGCCTGAAGACTCAGAGAATGCACAGCCAGGGAAATGTTGCAGTTGCTGGAAGGAGCCGGACTAACAATGTTGCAGAGCGAAGTTGTAGCTGGAATTGCAGATTTTTGGTTCATGGAGGGTCCAGTTGCTGTCACAGTGGGCAGTAGATGAAGTAAACGATGCAGAAGAGTCCTGCTGGAATCTTGCATATGAAATCTGAGAACCCACCCTAAAAGGAGACTCTAAATAGCCCAGTGAGGGGGATTGTTCTCCTATCAGAAGGGGGGCTGTGAAGTCACCTGCCTGACTTGGCCACTCAGATGCTCCTAGTGTCCTCCGCCCACCTTGGATTCAAGATGGCAGAATCAAGTGGCCAACTGGAGGAACTCTGGGCACCACCCCTTGGATGGTGATAGATAGGTGGCGGGGGGGGGGGGTCTCTAGACTGGTGCAAACCAGTTTATGCAAGGAGGGCTCAAAATGTGCCTATCAAGGCATATCAGTGGCTTGGGAGGCTACCCCTCCCAAGCTATGTAACACCTATTTCCAAAAGGAGGGGGTGTTGCCTCCCTCTCTCAAAGTAAATCCTTTGTTCTGCCTTCCTCTACCTGAGCTGGTCATACCGCAGAAGGGCAGAAACATGTCTGTAGGGTGGCAGCAGCGTGAGCTGCCTGGAAAACCCCCAGAGGACTGGTAGGAGCAGTGCTGAAGGTCGTCTGTGGAGCCCCCCCAAGTGCATGGAATCGTATAACCAATACTGGCAACAGTATTTGGGTACGATTCTGACATGTTTGATTCCAAACATGCCCAGGTTTGGAGTTACTAGTATGTAGCTGGACACACCTGTGTCCAGTACACGGGTAAAATGGCTTCCATTCTCTTACGAAGTCTAGGAAAATTGAGCTGGAGTTCGTAGGGGCACCTCTGCTCATGGAGGGGTTCCCTCACACACGGGTACCTGCACCCAGACCTCTGGGCTAGGAGGGCCTACCTTACGTTTGACTTAGTGACCTGGTGTAGTGACCTGTAGTGAAAGAGTGCATGCACATTTTCACGCAGGTTGCATTGGGAATCCTGCAGACACATTTTGCAAGGGCTCCCATGGGTGGCACAATACATACTGCAGCCCGTGGGAACTCCTGGTGACCCAGTCCCCTGGGTACCTAAGTACCATATACTAGTGAACTACATGGGTGCAGCAGTGTGCCAATTGTGATGTGTGCAAAGTCCCAGGCCTCTAAATTTAGGGGGAGAGAGCACAATCACTGGGGTCCTGGTTAGCAGGATGCCAGTGAAAACAGTCCAAGCATACTGATAGCAAGCAAAAAGTGGAAGTAACCTTGCCAAAAAGAGGGTACTTTCCTACAGGTTTCGTGACTTGAAGATTTTCCAAAACAAAAAAAAAACTTGCAACACTCCCAGCCCAACACTAAATAGCGGTCTTATGCAAAGCATGTGAATCTACAGCACTACATGCCACGAGGAGATGTCTGCTGGGAAAGTTAGTTTCCTTTGGCAGCTTGAAACGTTTTCTGGGTCCACGTGCAAGCCACCCACCAAGAATAGGGATAAGAAGCACACAGGTGGGAGGCAAAAAAATAATAAGATGAAGGTTACGCACAGGAACTTCCTGGGAGCAGTTTGTCGCTCAGTGGACAGACTAAGCATCAAATGGTGGTTGACGCCCAATAGGGGAATGAGACTAAAACACAACTTTCTGTACTGAGCCGCTAAATGGTAGGATAATGCCCAATGATGCACAGCGTATGAATCCAATAAGCTCTTCAAGCGCCAAAACTACTACAAGTAAGAAACCATTTTTTTATTTATCATTGGTAGAGCTCTTTCTTGTGGATACAACAGTTCTCTGGCATGGTCTTCACCTGGAGAAAAATACGGATCTAATAATCTGTAGACTGACTCTTTCAAAATGCTGGTAGTTCCCCACCTAAGGGGGCAGATGAGTTAACGAGAGACGTCCGCATGCATGGGTGGTGCATATATGCGAACTTTGTTAGTCAGTTCTGGTGTTGACATGGAGTTGCATAGTACCATCTCTTGGCATGCAGAAGCTCTGCTTTGGAGTTATCTGGATCCAATCTTGAGTAGGAATATAGTCTCAAGGTAAGGAATTTGCAGTTTCACTATCAAATGGAGACTTTTCTTAAGTAACTTGTTTTTTATGACCATGACAAAATTGTTAGTTTTAGAATGTTTTTGAGAGTCCCAGTCAGGTGGTGAAGGAAATGTAATCATGCACACCGTTAAAAGGTCCAATGCTGTTAAAGGTATTCTAATGTCACTGCATTTTTTTCTGACCGCATCCAGTGACTAGTGTTTAATGTGCAATGTTGAGAGTACTGAATACCATATTTTAATTCAAATTCGTTCCTTGCCGGTTCTTCTTTTTGGCTATGTATAAGTCTTTGGCTTAGATCAATCTTATATTAGTTAAACTCGGTTGCACTGTATTTCTTGATGTATTATTTGAAATTGTCTTTACTCAGCTACCAGCATGTAAAAAGTGTCTCTGTTAATATGGTGCTTTTCGGTGTTGTATTAATGTTATATCATCTTTTTCATGGTTATGTTACTTTACAGTCCTGAGGAAGCCCATCTTCATGGGGCGAAACGTGTTGGCTGTTTTTTCTGTATGAACTGCATGTCATAAAAAGCCCTTCATTCCAATTAAAGAAGCTTTTAGAAGGCAACTGAGCGAAGTCTTGCACAGTTTTCATTTCAACTGTATTGAACTTTTCCTGTGTACTATTATTGCTGGATCTTCTTGAGTGGTGCACCCCCTGAATGTTTTTGTTTTGTCGGGGCCTCTTGTGTCCCTTGGGCTCCTTTTTTGCAGCAGGTGCCTGGGTGGAGTTGCACACCATAACTTTTCGAATAACTGTTGTACCTTACTGGGTTTCTTCAGGGATTGATGCGTGCTCTTCAGGCCTGCTGCTTCTTGTTCTTACGGAGTACTGAATACCATAGTTAGGTCTTTAACTGGGTAGGCCTGGATTGTGTGGAAAGATTAGTGTTCTGGCCTACGTGGATCCATAGTCTTCTGGGTGAAAGCATGAAATTGTGTTTGGTTGTTCTTGAAGTGTCCAGTAGCCAAAGGTATGCAGTGTAACACTGTGTACCATACCTTGTATTTCAAGGATTAGCTACTGGAGCTTCAGTGTACGCTGCTAGTGTCAGCGGGTTTAGTGGAAGAAAAATCTGTTAAGAGGTAATTAACGCTTGTGCCTGTTTAGCAAGTCAACACATTACTTTTTGTTCCTGGTGAAATTTTAAATGTATGCTCGTTTGCTTTATAGATACTGAAACAGGAATGGCCCAAACACTGGCCAACTTTCATTAGCGACATTGTGGGAGCAAGCAGGACCAGTGAAAGTCTTTGCCAAAACAACATGGTCATTCTTAAACTGCTGAGTGAAGAGGTATTCGATTTTTCCAGTGGACAGATTACTCAAGTTAAAGCCAAACATTTGAAGGACAGGCAAGTTGATTGGATCTCATGATTTTGGTTATAAAAACTGTCTGAAAATAGTGCTGATTATTTTCTTTGATTAAAATATGTGCTTATTATAGGTCTAAGGAAGCTATACAATAGTATCTTAAAAAGAAGAAAAAAAAGTTTGTTCACCTTCCACTTTCATTTCGGTCAGCCAGAAAACATCACAAACTGGAACTATCTTGTAATTAATTAAAATGTTGAATTTATCACAGAGAAATTCAAAACCAATGATTGAGCTAGCAGTAGCACAATCTTTCACAGTATATCAGTAAGACTATTCCACACTGATCACAAGGCATGTTTATTGAAAATTACCCTCTCTTTTTGTATGCTTACCCCTACTTTTTGACCGCTGTCTATTTTTTGACTGTTCACTGGGATCCTGCTAACCAGGACCCCAGTGACTGTGCGCTCTCTCTAAATTTGGTTGTTTATGACTTGGCACACCCCACAAATGGCATACTGGTGCCCCCATATAAGTCAATAGTTTATCGTACCCAGGGCATTGGGGCTCCAGGGGTTGACCATTGGCTGTAGCATGTATTACACCACCCTCGGGAGCCCATATAAAATGTCTGCAGGCCTGTAATTACAGCCTGCATGAAAAAGTGCATACAACTTTTCACTACAGATCACTACACTAGGTCACTAAGTCACCTCTATGGCAGGGCCTCTTGCATGAACAGAGGTGCCCCTACGAACTCATGTTCCATTTTCCTGGGCTTAAGTGCGGGAAAGCAATTTTACCCATGTACTGGACACAGGTCACTTCCTGTGTCCAGCTACATAATGGTAACTCTGAACCTGAGCATGTTTGGTGTCAAACATGGTGGTAATCATACCCCAATACTCTTCCCAGTATTGGTTGTATGATACTGTGGGGGCTGCTTAAAGGACCCCCAGCATTGCTCCTACCAGTTATCTGTTTTTTCTCAGGCAGCCCCTGCTGCTGCCATCCTATCGACAGGTCTCTGCCCTCATGCTGCTTCATCTGATAAAGCCGAGGAAGGCAGAACAGATATCTTTTGGGAGATGAAGGCAGCACCCTCTCCCTTTGGAAGTAGGTGTTCGATGGTTTGTTTGGGGTAGCCTTCCCATGCCACTGCAGTGCTTTGAAGGGCACATTTGGTGACCTCATTGCACAATCCTGTTTGAAACTGGAAAATGGAAAAGGGAGTTACCATTCCACTGTACATCGCCACCCCAGGGGTATTGCCCAGGGCTCCTCCAGGTGGCCACTTGTAGGAAGTTGGCTCTGTATGTGCTATTTCAAAGTAAGGAATAGCATGCACAGAGTCCAAGGGTTCCCCTTAGAGGTAAAATAGTGGTAAAAATAGATAATACTAATGCTCTATTTTGTGGTAGTGTGGTCGAGCAGTAGGCTTATCCAAGAAGTAGTGTTAAGCATTTGTTGTACATACACATAGACAATAAATGAGGTACACACACTCAGAGACAAATCCAGCCAATAGGTTTTGTTATAGAAAAATATCTTTTCTTAGTTTATTTTAAGAACCACAGGTTCAAATTTAACATGTAATATCTTGTTTGAAAGGTATTGCAGGTAAGTACATTAGGAACTTTGAATCATTTCAATTGCATGTATACTTTTCAAGTTATTGACAAATAGCTATTTCAAAAGTGGACACTTAGTGCAATTTTCACAGTTCCTGGGGGAGGTAAGTTGTTGTTAGTTTTACCATGTAAGTAAGACACTTACAGGGTTCAGTTCTTGGTCCAAGGTAGCCCACCGTTGGGGGTTCAGAGCAACCCCAAAGTTACCACACCAGCAGCTCAGGGCCGGTCAGGTGCAGAGTTCAAAGTGGTGCCCAAAACGCATAGGCTAGAATGGAGAGAAGGGGGTGCCCCGGTTCCGGTCTGCTTGCAGGTAAGTACCCGCGTCTTCGGAGGGCAGTCCAGGGGGGTTTTGTAGGGCACCGGGGGGGACACAAGCCCACACAGAAATTTCACCCTCAGCAGCGCGGGGGCGGCCGGGTGCAGTGTAGAAACAAGCGTCGGGTTCGCAATGTTAGTCTATGAGAGATCAACGGATCTCTTCAGCGCTGCAGGCAGGCAAGGGGGGGCTTCCTCGGGGAAACCTCCACTTGGGCAAGGGAGAGGGACTCCTGGGGGTCACTTCTCCAGTGAAAGTCCGGTCCTTCAGGTCCTGGGGGCTGCGGGTGCAGGGTCTTTTCCAGGCGTCGGGACTTAGGTTTCAGAGAGTCGCGGTCAGGGGAAGCCTCGGGATTCCCTCTGCAGGCGGCGCTGTGGGGGCTCAGGGGGGACAGGTTTTGGTACTCAGTCGTAGAGTAGTCCGGGGGTCCTCCCTGAGGTGTTGGTTCTCCACCAGCCGAGTCGGGGTCGCCGGGTGCAGTGTTGCAAGTCTCACGCTTCTTGCGGGGAGATTGCAGGGTCTTTAAAGCTGCTCCTTGAAACAAAGTTGCAGTCTTTTTGGAGCAGGTCCGCTGTCCTCGGGAGTTTCTTGTCTTTTTCGAAGCAGGGCAGTCCTCAGAGGATTCAGCGGTCGCTGGTCCCTTGGAAGGCGTCGCTGGAGCAGAGTTCTTTGGAAGGCAGGAGACAGGCCGGTGAGTTTCTGGAGCCAAGGCAGTTGTCGTCTTCTGGTCTTCCTCTGCAGGGGTTTTCAGCTGGGCAGTCCTTCTTCTTGTTGTCGCAGGAATCTAATTTTCTAGGGTTCAGGGTAGCCCTTAAATACTAAATTTAAGGGCGTGTTTAGGTCTGGGGGGTTAGTAGCCGATGGCTACTAGCCCTGAGGGTGGGTACACCCTCTTTGTGCCTCCTCCCAAGGGGAGGGGGTCACAATCCTAACCCTATTGGGGGAATCCTCCATCTGCAAGATGGAGGATTTCTAAAAGTTAGTCACCTCAGCTAAGGACACCTTAGGGGCTGTCCTGACTGGCCAGTGACTCCTCCTTGTTATTCTCATTATTTTCTCCGGCCTTGCCGCCAAAAGTGGGGGCCGGGCCGGAGGGGGCGGGCAACTCCACTAGCTGGAGTGTCCTGCGGTGCTGTGACAAAGGGGTGAGCCTTTGAGGCTCACCGCCAGGTGTTACAGCTCCTGCCTGGGGGAGGTGTTAGCATCCCCACCCAGTGCAGGCTTTGTTACTGGCCTCAGAGTGACAAAGGCACTCTCCCCATGGGGCCAGCAACATGTCTCTAGTGTGGCAGGCTGCTGGAACTAGTCAGCCTACACAGATAGTCGGTTAAGTTTCAGGGGGCACCTCTAAGGTGCCCTCTGGGGTGTATTTTGCAATAAAATGTACACTGGCATCAGTGTGCATTTATTGTGCTGAGAAGTTTGATACCAAACTTCCCAGTTTTCAGTGTAGCCATTATGGTGCTGTGGAGTTCGTGTTTGACAAACTCCCAGACCATATACTCTTATGGCTACCCTGCACTTACAATGTCTAAGGTTTTGTTTAGACACTGTAGGGGTACCATGCTCATGCACTGGTACCCTCACCTATGGTATAGTGCACCCTGCTTTAGGGCTGTAAGGCCTGCTAGAGGGGTGTCTTACCTATACTGCATAGGCAGTGAGAGGCTGGCATGGCACCCTGAGGGGAGTGCCATGTCGACTTACTCGTTTTGTCCTCACTAGCACACACAAGCTGGCAAGCAGTGTGTCTGTGCTGAGTGAGGGGTCTCTAGGGTGGCATAAGACATGCTGCAGCCCTTAGAGACCTTCCTTGGCACCAGGGCCCTTGGTACTAGAAGTACCAGTTACAAGGGACTTATCTGGATGCCAGGGTCTGCCAATTGTGGATACAAAAGTACAGGTTAGGGAAAGAACACTGGTGCTGGGGCCTGGTTAGCAGGCCTCAGCACACTTTCAATTGTAAACATAGCATCAGCAAAGGCAAAAAGTCAGGGGGCAACCATGCCAAGGAGGCATTTCCTTACACCACTTGATTCTGCCATCTTGAATCCATGATGGGCAGAGGTCTCTGGGAGCATTGAGTGGCCAGGTAAGGCAAGGGACGTCACAGCCCATCCTGATTGGTGGTCACCCTGATAGGTAACCAATCCCCCTTTTAGGGCTATGTAGGGTCTACCTCTTGGGTTGGGTCCTTAGATTTGACTTGCAAGATTCCAGCAGGATCCCTCTGCAATATTTACTTCGACTTCTGGCCACTGGAACCGCAAGTGGACTTCACAGGAACCTACAATCTGCATCTCCAGTGACGACTTGGCTCTGCAACATTGTTTCTCCGGCTCCATCCATCAACTGCAAGATTTTGTCGGCTGTGCATCCTCTGAGGGGGGTAAGTCTGCAGTCTCACTCCAAGGAGATTCCTTCTTGCTTCTTTTCATCCACAGGCACCAACTGCAACAACGACCAGCTGCATGGGTCCAATCTCTTAACTTTGCGGGGATCCTGCAACACAGATGGTGGTCTTGAGTGGTCCCCTTGGTCCCCTCTAATAGATGTCAAACTTTGGAGGTCTTTGCCTCCCCTTGCAGGACCGTACCCCTTGCAGCTACCAAGGCTTTTGGGCTCTTCCAAGGGATCTTCAGGCTTAGTATAGCCGTAGCTTCCAGTAATCTTCTCTGCAATGCGTAGTATCCTTACTGCTGCTCCAGCGACATGGAACTCCTTTCCAGCTGCACTGTGTGGGCCTCACTGTGGCTCCTGTACCTGCTGCCTGTGAGTTGCCTGTGGGGGGCTGCATCCTTGACTTCTGGCTCGCCTCACTGCTGAGGGTCACTTGGGACTAAGGTAGAGACAGACTGCTCACTGTGTGAGAAGATAATGCCGACAATTAGTTTTAAATCAGCACTGTTATATGGGTTTGGTCTGACAGTATAGGATTGTAAAGAAATGGCTCCCTGTTGCAGTTACCCCCCACTTTTTGCCTGATACTGATGCTGACTTGACTGAAGTGTGCTGGAACTCTGCTAACCAGGCCCCAGCACCAGTGTTCTTTCACCTAAAATGTACCATTGTCTCCACAATTGGCACAACCCTGGCACCCAGGTAAGTCCCTTGTAACTGGTACCCCTGGTACCAAGGGCCCTGATGCCAGGGAAGATCTCTAAGGGCTGCAGCATGTCTTATGCCACCCTAGGGACCCCTCACTCAGCACAGACACACTGCTTGCCAGCTTGTGTATGCTTGTGGGGAGAAAACGACTAAGTCGACATGGCACTCCCCTCAGGGTGCCATGCCAACCTCCCACTGCCTGTGGCATAGGTAAGTCACCCCTCTAGCAGGCCTTACAGCCCTAAGGCAGGGTGCACTATATCACAGGTGAGGGCATATGTGCATGAGCACTATGCCCCTACAGTGTCTAAGCAAAACCTTAGACATTGTAAGTGCAGGGTAGCCATAAGAGTATATGGCCTGGGAGTCTGTCAAAAACGAACTCCACAGCTCCATAATGGCTACACTGAATACTGGGAAGTTTGGTATCAAACTTCTCAGAATAATAAACCCACACTGATTCCAGTGTTGGATTTATTAAAAAATGCACACAGAGGGCATCTTAGAGATGCCCCCTGTATTTTACCCAATTGTTCAGTGCAAGACTGACTGGTCTGTGCCACCCTGCTGCTGAGAGGAGTTTCTGACCCCATGCGGTGAGAGCCTTTGTGCTCTCTGAGGACAGAAACAAAGCCTGCTCTGGGTGGAGGTGCTTCACACCTCCCCCCTGCAGGAACTGTAACACCTAGCAGTGAGCTTCAAAGGCTCAAGCTTTGTGTTACAATGCCCCAGGGCACTCCAGCTAGTGGAGATGCCCGCCCCCTGGACACAGCCCCCACTTTTGGCGGCAAGTCCAGGAGAGATAATGAGAAAAACAATGAGGAGTCACTGGCCAGTCAGGACAGCCCCTAAGGTGTCCTGAGCTGAGGTGACTGACTTTTAGAAATCCTCCATCTTGCAGATGGAGGATTCCTCCAATAGGATTAGGGATGTGCCCCCCCTCCCCTCAGGGAGGAGGCACAAAGAGGGTGTACCCACCCTCAGGGCTAGTAGCCATTGGCTACTAACCCCCCAGACCTAAACACGCCCTTAAATTGAGTATTTAAGGGCTCCCCAGAACCTAGGAAACTAGATTCCTGCAACTTACCGAAGAAGAAGACTGCGGAGCTGAAAACCCCTGCAGAAGAAGAAAGAAGACACCAACTGCTTTGGCCCCAGGTCTTACCGGCCTGTCTCCTGCCTTTTAAAGAAACCTGCTCCAGCGACGCTTTCTCCAGGACCAGCGACCTCTGAATCCTCAGAGGACTGCCCTGCTTCAAGAAAGACTAGAAACTCCCGAGGACAGCGGCCCTGTTCCAAAAAGACTGCAACTTTGTTTCAGAGGAGCAGATTTAAAGACCCCTGCAATCCCCGCAAGAAGCGTGAGACTTGCAACACTGCACCCGGCGACCCCGACTCGACTGGTGGAGAACCGACACCTCAGGGAGGACCCTCCGGCGACTCCAAGACCATGAGTAACCAAAGTTGTCCCCCCTGAGCCCCCACAGCGACGCCTGCAGAGGGAATCACCAGGCTCCCTCTGACCGCGACTGCCTGACTCTAAAATCCCGACGGCTGGAAAAGACCCTGCACCCGCAGCCCCCAGCACCTGAAGGATCGGAACTCCAGTGCAGGAGTGACCCCCAGGAGGCCCTCTCCCTTGCCCAGGTGGTCGCTACCCCGAGGAGCCCCCCCCTTGCCTGCCTGCACCGCTGAAGAGACCCCTGGGTCTCCTATTGACTCCCATTGGAAACCAGACGCTTGTTTGCACACTGCACCCGGCCGCCCCCGCGCTGCTGAGGGTGTACTTTTTGTGTGGACTTGTGTCCCCCCCGGTGCCCTACAAAACCCCCCTGGTCTGCCCTCCGAAGACGCGGGTACTTACCTGCTGGCAGACTGGAACCGGGGCACCCCCTTCTCTCCATTGAAGCCTATGCGTTTTGGGCACCTCTTTGACCTCTGCAATCTGAGTTCTAGGATTCAGAGGTCCCACCTAAATGCTGAATATATGTGAGTTACAGAGAGTGCCATTGGTAGCCTATGGGCTACTCACCTTTAGGGTGACTAAACCCTTATTACAATTTCTTTTGGGAAGTGGGCATAGCTCTTACCCAATTGGCCTAATTCCTTCCACAAAAGATTGAGGAATTTAAATAGTGGTCTCCACTTCAGCTTGTCCACTGTAGGGGTGAGACTGGCAGAAGCAGCTGCTCTTCCTAATTTAACTAATTTTCCTGCCAGTCCTGCTGCCAAAAGTGGGGTTAGGAACTGGGGGTCGACCTGCTCTACCATTTGGAGATGCTGGGTCACATTTCAAAGGCAGTAAGGCCTTTGAAGATCCCCACGGGGGAATGTCCATCCTGCCTGGGAGAGATCACACCTGCCCAGTGCGTGCCTTTATTCTGAGCACTCAAGAGCATTGGTTCTCACCTCAGGGGTGCAGAACTATCTCAGGTGGCTGCTCTGGTTTTGACCAGTTAGTGCCCAAGGCAAGAGTTGGTAGGTTATTAGGGGGCCCCTCTAAGGTACCCTCTGAGTGAATATAGTAACAAATCCATCACCGGATTTACTGAGGGTTTCTTAATATGAGATGTTTGATACCAATCCTCGCCATTGTCTGTGAAGCCATCATATGGAAGGTGAACTATAAATGACCAGTATCCAGCCCATGTACCTAAAATGGCTTTTCTGTTCACTTACTATCAGAGAATCGACAAAGACATAGGGGCATATCAGCTCATGCAGGTATGCCATCAGATGTAATGTAATGCACCCTGACTTAAGGTCTGGAAGGCTTGCTAGTGGGGTGACGGGGCGCACAGGCTGTGAGACATGTCGTGTTTTCATTTTAGCTGTGGATAAAGACACTCCACCTGCGAAAGCAGCACTGTGTGCGCTTACTGAGAGGGTCCCTGAGGTTGGCACAATTTGTGCTGCAGCCCTCAGGGGCCTTCCTTTAGTATCCCATGCTGTAGGAAGTTGGCTCTGTATGTGCTATTTCAAAGTAAGGAATAGCATGCACAGAGTCCAAGGGTTCCCCTTAGAGGTAAAATAGTGGTAAAAATAGATAATACTAATGCTCTATTTTGTGGTAGTGTGGTCGAGCAGTAGGCTTATCCAAGGAGTAGTGTTAAGCATTTGTTGTACATACACATAGACAATAAATGAGGTACACACACTCAGAGACAAATCCAGCCAATAGGTTTTTATATAGAAAAAATATCTTTTCTTAGTTTATTTTAAGAACCACAGGTTCAAATTTAACATGTAATATCTTGTTCGAAAGGTATTGCAGGTAAGTACTTTAGGAACTTCAAATCATCAAAATTGCATGTATACTTTTCAAGTTATTGTCAAATAGCTGTTTCAAAAGTGGACACTTAGTGCAATTTTCACAGTTCCTAGGGGAGGTAAGTATTTGTTAGTTTTACCAGGTAAGTAAGACACTTACAGGGTTCAGTTCTTGGTCCAAGGTAGCCCACCGTTGGGGGTTCAGAGCAACCCCAAAGTCACCACACCAGCAGCTCAGGGCCGGTCAGGTGCAGAGTTCAAAGTGGTGCCCAAAACACATAGGCTAGAATGGAGAGAAGGGGGTGCCCCGGTTCCGGTCTGCTTGCAGGTAAGTACCCGCGTCTTCGGAGGGCAGACCAGGGGGGTTTTGTAGGGCACCGGGGGGGGACACAAGCCCACACAGAAATTTCACCCTCAGCAGCGCGGGGGCGGCCGGGTGCAGTGTAGAAACAAGCGTCGGGTTTGTAATGGAAGTCAATGGGAGATCTAGGGATCTCTTCAGCGCTGCAGGCAGGCAAGGGGGGGGTTCCTCGGGGAAACCTCCACTTGGGCAAGGGAGAGGGACTCCTGGGGGTCACTCCTCCAGTGAAAGTCCGGTCCTTCAGGTCCTGGGGGCTGCGGGTGCAGGGTCTCTCCCAGGTGTCGGGACTTTGGTTTCAAAGAGTCGCGGTCAGGGGAAGCCTCGGGATTCCCTCTGCAGGCGGCGCTGTGGGGACTCAGGGGGGACAGGTTTTTGTACTCACAGTCTTAGAGTAGTCCGGGGGTCCCTCCTGAGGTGTTGGATCGCCACCAACCGAGTCGGGGTCGCCGGGTGCAGTGTTGCAAGTCTCACGCCTTTTGCGGGGAGCTTGCAGGGTTCTTTAAAGCTGCTGGAAACAAAGTTGCAGCTTTTCTTTGGAGCAGGTCCGCTGTCCTCGGGAGTTTCTTGTCTTTTCGAAGCAGGGGCAGTCCTCAGAGGATGTCGAGGTCGCTGGTCCCTTTGGAAGGCGTCGCTGGAGCAGGATCTTTGGAAGGCAGGAGACAGGCCGGTGAGTTTCTGGAGCCAAGGCAGTTGTCGTCTTCTGGTCTTCCTCTGCAGGGGTTTTTCAGCTAGGCAGTCCTTCTTCTTGTAGTTGCAGGAATCTAATTTTCTAGGGTTCAGGGTAGCCCTTAAATACTAAATTTAAGGGCGTGTTTAGGTCTGGGGGGTTAGTAGCCAATGGCTACTAGCCCTGAGGGTGGGTACACCCTCTTTGTGCCTCCTCCCAAGGGGAGGGGGTCACAATCCTAACCCTATTGGGGGAATCCTCCATCTGCAAGATGGAGGATTTCTAAAAGTCAGAGTCACCTCAGCTCAGGACACCTTAGGGGCTGTCCTGACTGGCCAGTGACTCCTCCTTGTTTTTCTCATTATTTTCTCCGGCCTTGCCGCCAAAAGTGGGGCCTGGCCGGAGGGGGCGGGCAACTCCACTAGCTGGAGTGTCCTGCTGGGTTGGCACAAAGGAGGTGAGCCTTTGAGGCTCACCGCCAGGTGTGACAATTCCTGCCTGGGGGAGGTGTTAGCATCTCCACCCAGTGCAGGCTTTGTTACTGGCCTCAGAGTGACAAAGGCACTCTCCCCATGGGGCCAGCAACATGTCTCGGTTTGTGGCAGGCTGCTAAAACTAGTCAGCCTACACAGATAGTCGGTTAAGTTTCAGGGGGCACCTCTAAGGTGCCCTCTGTGGTGTATTTTACAATAAAATGTACACTGGCATCAGTGTGCATTTATTGTGCTGAGAAGTTTGATACCAAACTTCCCAGTTTTCAGTGTAGCCATTATGGTGCTGTGGAGTTCGTGTTTGACAGACTCCCAGACCATATACTCTTATGGCTACCCTGCACTTACAATGTCTAAGGTTTTATTTAGACACTGTAGGGGTATCATGCTCATGCACTGGTACCCTCACCTATGGTATAGTGCACCCTGCCTTAGGGCTGTAAGGCCTGCTAGAGGGGTGTCTTACCTATACTGCATAGGCAGTGAGAGGCTGGCATGGCACCCTGAGGGGAGTGCCATGTCGACTTACTCGTTTTGTCCTCACTAGCACACACAAGCTGGCAAGCAGTGTGTCTGTGCTGAGTGAGAGGTCTCCAGGGTGGCATAAGACATGCTGCAGCCCTTAGAGACCTTCCTTGGCATCAGGGCCCTTGGTACTTGAAGTACCAGTTACAAGGGACTTATCTGGATGCCAGGGTCTGCCAATTGTGGATACAAAAGTACAGGTTAGGGAAAGAACACTGGTGCTGGGGCCTGGTTAGCAGGCCTCAGCACACTTTCAATTGTAAACATAGCATCAGCAAAGGCAAAAAGTCAGGGGGCAACCATGCCAAGGAGGCATTTCCTTACACAACCCCCCCCCAAACGAAAGAGGATGAGACTAACCTTTCCCAAGAGAGTCTTCATTTTCTAAGTGGAAGAACCTGGAAAGGCCATCTGCATTGGCATGGGCAGTCCCAGGTCTGTGTTCCACTATAAAGTCCATTCCCTGTAGGGAGATGGACCACCTCAACAGTTTAGGATTTTCACCTTTCATTTGCATCAGCCATTTGAGAGGTCTGTGGTCGGTTTGAACTAGGAAGTGAGTCCCAAAGAGGTATGGTCTCAGCTTCTTCAGGGACCAAACCACAGCAAAGGCCTCCCTCTCAATGGCACTCCAACGCTGCTCCCTGGGGAGTAACCTCCTGCTAATGAAAGCAACAGGCTGGTCAAGGCCATCATCATTTGTTTGGGACAAAACTGCCCCTATCCCATGTTCAGAGGCATCAGTCTGCACAATGAACTGCTTAGAATAATCTGGAGCTTTGAGAACTGGTGCTGAGCACATTGCTTGTTTCAGGGTGTCAAAGGCCTGTTGGCAGTCCACAGTCCAGTTCACTTTCTTGGGCATTTTCTTGGAGGTGAGCTCAGTGAGGGCTGTCACAATGGATCCATATCCCTTCACAAACCTCCTGTAGTACCCAGTCAAGCCAAGGAATGCCCTGACTTGAGTCTGGGTTTTTGGAGCTACCCAGTCCAGAATAGTCTGGATCTTGGGTTGGAGTGGCTGAACTTGGCCTCCACCTACAAGGTGTCCCAAATAAACCACAGTTCCCTGCCCTATCTGGCATTTGGATGCCTTGATAGAGAGGCCTGCAGATTGCAGAGCCTTCAAAACCTTCCTCAGGTGGACCAGGTGATCCTGCCAGGTGGAGCTAAAGACAGCAATATCATCAAGATAAGCTGTGCTAAAGGACTCCAAGCCAGCAAGGACTTGATTCACCAACCTTTGGAAGGTGGCAGGGGCATTCTTTAAACCAAAGGGCATAACAGTAAACTGATAATGCCCATCAGGTGTGGAGAATGCTGTCTTTTCTTTTGCTCCAGGTGCCATTTTTATTTGCCAGTACCCTGCTGTCAAGTCAAAGGTACTTAGGAATTTGGCAGCACCTAATTTATCAATGAGCTCATCAGCTCTTGGAATTGGATGAGCATCTGTCTTGGTGACAGAATTGAGCCCTCTGTAGTCCACACAAAACCTCATCTCTCTCTTTCCATCTGTGGTGTGAGGTTTGGGGACTAAGACCACTGGGCTAGCCCAGGGGCTGTCAGAGCGCTCAATGACTCCCAATTCCAGCATCTTGTGGACTTCCACCTTGATGCTTTCCTTAACATGGTCAGACTGTCTAAAGATTTTGTTCTTGACAGGCATGCTGTCTCCTGTGTCCACATCATGGGTACACAGGTGTGTCTGACCAGGGGTTAAGGAGAAGAGTTCAGGAAACTGTTGTAGGACTCTCCTACAATCAGCTTGCTGTTGGCCAGAGAGGGTGTCTGAGTAGATCACTCCATCTACTGTACCATCTTTTGGGTCTGATGACAGAAGATCAGGGAGAGGTTCACTCTCTGCCTCCTGATCCTCATCTGTTACCATCAACAGATTGACATCAGCCCTGTCGTGGAAGAGCTTAAGGCGGTTTACATGGATCACCCTTTTGGGGCTCCTGCTTGTGCCCAGGTCCACCAAGTAGGTGACCTGACTCTTCCTCTCTAGTACTGGGTAAGGGCCACTCCATTTGTCCTGGAGTGCCCTGGGAGCCACAGGCTCCAGAACCCAGACTTTCTGCCCTGGTTGGAACTCAACCAGTGCAGCCTTTTGGTCATACCAAAACTTCTGGAGTTGTTGGCTGGCCTCAAGGTTTTTGGTTGCCTTTTCCATGTACTCTGCCATTCTAGAGCGAAGGCCAAGTACATAGTCCACTATGTCCTGTTTAGGCTCATGGAGAGGTCTCTCCCAGCCTTCTTTAACAAGGGCAAGTGGTCCCCTTACAGGATGACCAAACAGAAGTTCAAAGGGTGAGAACCCTACTCCCTTCTGTGGTACCTCCCTGTAAGCGAAAAGCAGACATGGCAGGAGGACATCCCATCTCCTTTTGAGTTTTTCTGGGAGCCCCATGATCATGCCCTTTAATGTCTTGTTGAATCTCTCAACTAAGCCATTAGTTTGTGGATGGTAAGGTGTAGTGAATTTATAAGTCACTCCACACTCATTCCACATGTGCTTTAGGTATGCTGACATGAAGTTGGTACCTCTGTCAGACACCACCTCCTTAGGGAAACCCACTCTGGTAAAGATACCAATGAGGGCCTTGGCTACTGCAGGGGCAGTAGTCGACCTAAGGGGAATAGCTTCAGGATACCTGGTAGCATGATCCACTACTACCAGGATATACATATTTCCTGAGGCTGTGGGAGGTTCCAGTGGACCAACTATGTCCACACCCACTCTTTCAAAGGGCACCCCCACCACTGGAAGTGGAATGAGGGGGGCCTTTGGGTGCCCACCTGTCTTACCACTGGCTTGACAGGTGGGGCAGGAGAGGCAAAACTCCTTAACCATGTTGGACATATTGGGCCAGTAGAAGTGGTTGACTAACCTCTCCCACGTCTTGGTTTGTCCCAAATGTCCAGCAAGGGGAATGTCATGGGCCAATGTTAGGATGAACTCTCTGAACAGCTGAGGCACTACCACTCTCCTAGTGGCACCAGGTTTGGGGTCTCTGGCCTCAGTGTACAGGAGCCCATCTTCCCAATAGACCCTATGTGTTCCATTTTTCTTGCCTTTGGACTCTTCAGCAGCTTGCTGCCTAAGGCCTTCAAGAGAGGGACAGGTTTCTTGTCCTTTACACAGCTCTTCCCTTGAGGGTCCCCCTGGGCCTAAGAGCTCAACCTGATAAGGTTCAAGCTCCAAAGGCTCAGTTCCCTCAGAGGGCAGAACTTCTTCCTGAGAAGAGAGGTTCCCTTTCTTTTGCTGTGTTGCAGTTGGTTTCCCAACTGACTTTCCTGTTCTCTTGGTAGGCTGGGCCATTTTTCCAGACTCCAGCTCTACTTTTTCACCCTGTGCCTTGCACTGTGCTCTCGTTTTCACACACACCAGTTCAGGGATACCCAGCATTGCTGCATGGGTTTTTAGCTCTACCTCAGCCCATGCTGAGGACTCCAGGTCATTTCCAAGCAGACAGTCCACTGGGATATTTGAGGAGACCACCACCTGTTTCAGGCCATTGACCCCTCCCCATTCTAAAGTAACCATTGCCATGGGATGTACTTTTCTCTGATTGTCAGCGTTGGTGACTGTGTAAGTTTTTCCAGTCAGGTATTGGCCAGGGGAAACCAGTTTCTCTGTCACCATGGTGACACTGGCACCTGTATCCCTCAGGCCCTCTATTCTAGTCCCATTAATTAAGAGTTGCTGTCTGTATTTTTGCATGTTAGGCGGCCAGACAGCTAGTGTGGCTAAATCCACCCCACCCTCAGAAACTAGAGTAGCTTCAGTGTGGACCCTGATTTGCTCTGGGCACACTGTTGATCCCACTTGGAGACTAGCCATACCAGTGTTACCTGGATGGGAGTTTGGAGTGGAACCTTTCTTGGGACAGGCCTTGTCTCCAGTTTGGTGTCCATGCTGTTTACAGCTATGACACCAGGCCTTTTTGGGATCAAAGTTTTTACCCTTGTACCCATTGTTTTGTGAAGAGGCTCTGGGCCCACCCTCCTGTGCAGGTTTTTGGGGGCCTGTAGAAGACTCTTTACTATTTTTAGTTTTGGTTGTCTCATCACCCTTCTGCTGGGGAGTCTTTGTGACCCCTTTCTTTTGGTCACCCCCTGTTGAAGTCTTGGACACCCTTGTCTTGACCCAATGGTCCGCCTTCTTTCCCAATTCTTGGGGAGAAATTGGTCCTAGGTCTACCAGATGCTGATGCAGTTTATCATTGAAACAATTACTTAACAGGTGTTCTTTCACAAATAAATTGTACAGCCCATCATAATTACTTACACCACTGCCTTGAATCCAACCATCTAGTGTTTTCACTGAGTAGTCAACAAAGTCAACCCAGGTCTGGCTCGAGGATTTTTGAGCCCCCCTGAACCTAATCCTGTACTCCTCAGTGGAGAATCCAAAGCCCTCAATCAGGGTACCCTTCATGAGGTCATAAGATTCTGCATCTTGTCCAGAGAGTGTGAGGAGTCTATCCCTACACTTTCCTGTGAACATTTCCCAAAGGAGAGCACCCCAGTGAGATCTGTTCACTTTTCTGGTTACACAAGCCCTCTCAAAAGCTGTGAACCATTTGGTGATGTCATCACCATCTTCATATTTAGTTACAATCCCTTTGGGGATTTTCAACATGTCAGGAGAATCTCTGACCCTATTTATGTTGCTGCCACCATTGATGGGTCCTAGGCCCATCTCTTGTCTTTCCCTCTCTATGGCTAGGATCTGTCTTTCCAAAGCCAATCTTTTGGCCATCCTGGCTAACTGGATGTCCTCTTCACTGGAGTTATCCTCAGTGATTTCAGAGTTGTTGGTCCCTCCTGTGAGGGAACCAGCATCTCTGACTATTATTTGTGGAGTCAGGGCTTGAGAAGCCCTGCTCTCCCTAAGTAGGACTGGAGGGGGGGAATTTCCCTCCAAGTCACTATCTTCATCCTCTGAGTTGCCATCCTCAGAGGGGTTGGCCTTTTCAAACTCTGCCAAAAGCTCCTGGAGCTGTACTTTGGTAGGTTTGGGGCCCATTGCTATTTTCTTTAGTTTACAGAGTGACCTTAGCTCTCTCATCTGTAGATGGAGGTAAGGTGTGGTGTCGAGTTCCACCACATTCACATCTGTGCTAGACATTTTGCTTCTAAAAGTTGGAATACTTTTTAAGAATCTACAACTGGTTCTAGAATCTAATTCAAACTTTTACAAACTTTTAAACTCTAAAAGAAATGCTAAACAGGATCTAACACAAGGCCCTAGCAGGTCTTTTAAGAATTTAGAAAACTTTTCAAATTGCAAAAATCAATTTCTAATGACAATTTTGGAATTTGTCGTGTGATCAGGTATTGGCTGAGTAGTCCAGCAAATGCAAAGTCTTGTACCCCACCGCTGATCCACCAATGTAGGAAGTTGGCTCTGTATGTGCTATTTCAAAGTAAGGAATAGCATGCACAGAGTCCAAGGGTTCCCCTTAGAGGTAAAATAGTGGTAAAAATAGATAATACTAATGCTCTATTTTGTGGTAGTGTGGTCGAGCAGTAGGCTTATCCAAGGAGTAGTGTTCAGCATTTGTTGTACATACACATAGACAATAAATGAGGTACACACACTCAGAGACAAATCCAGCCAATAGGTTTTTATATAGAAAAAATATCTTTTCTTAGTTTATTTTAAGAACCACAGGTTCAAATTTAACATGTAATATCTTGTTCGAAAGGTATTGCAGGTAAGTACTTTAGGAACTTCAAATCATCAAAATTGCATGTATACTTTTCAAGTTATTGTCAAATAGCTGTTTCAAAAGTGGACACTTAGTGCAATTTTCACAGTTCCTAGGGGAGGTAAGTATTTGTTAGTTTTACCAGGTAAGTAAGACACTTACAGGGTTCAGTTCTTGGTCCAAGGTAGCCCACCGTTGGGGGTTCAGAGCAACCCCAAAGTCACCACACCAGCAGCTCAGGGCCGGTCAGGTGCAGAGTTCAAAGTGGTGCCCAAAACACATAGGCTAGAATGGAGAGAAGGGGGTGCCCCGGTTCCGGTCTGCTTGCAGGTAAGTACCCGCGTCTTCGGAGGGCAGACCAGGGGGGTTTTGTAGGGCACCGGGGGGGGACACAAGCCCACACAGAAATTTCACCCTCAGCAGCGCGGGGGCGGCCGGGTGCAGTGTAGAAACAAGCGTCGGGTTTGTAATGGAAGTCAATGGGAGATCTAGGGATCTCTTCAGCGCTGCAGGCAGGCAAGGGGGGGGTTCCTCGGGGAAACCTCCACTTGGGCAAGGGAGAGGGACTCCTGGGGGTCACTCCTCCAGTGAAAGTCCGGTCCTTCAGGTCCTGGGGGCTGCGGGTGCAGGGTCTCTCCCAGGTGTCGGGACTTTGGTTTCAAAGAGTCGCGGTCAGGGGAAGCCTCGGGATTCCCTCTGCAGGCGGCGCTGTGGGGACTCAGGGGGGACAGGTTTTTGTACTCACAGTCTTAGAGTAGTCCGGGGGTCCCTCCTGAGGTGTTGGATCGCCACCAACCGAGTCGGGGTCGCCGGGTGCAGTGTTGCAAGTCTCACGCCTTTTGCGGGGAGCTTGCAGGGTTCTTTAAAGCTGCTGGAAACAAAGTTGCAGCTTTTCTTTGGAGCAGGTCCGCTGTCCTCGGGAGTTTCTTGTCTTTTCGAAGCAGGGGCAGTCCTCAGAGGATGTCGAGGTCGCTGGTCCCTTTGGAAGGCGTCGCTGGAGCAGGATCTTTGGAAGGCAGGAGACAGGCCGGTGAGTTTCTGGAGCCAAGGCAGTTGTCGTCTTCTGGTCTTCCTCTGCAGGGGTTTTTCAGCTAGGCAGTCCTTCTTCTTGTAGTTGCAGGAATCTAATTTTCTAGGGTTCAGGGTAGCCCTTAAATACTAAATTTAAGGGCGTGTTTAGGTCTGGGGGGTTAGTAGCCAATGGCTACTAGCCCTGAGGGTGGGTACACCCTCTTTGTGCCTCCTCCCAAGGGGAGGGGGTCACAATCCTAACCCTATTGGGGGAATCCTCCATCTGCAAGATGGAGGATTTCTAAAAGTCAGAGTCACCTCAGCTCAGGACACCTTAGGGGCTGTCCTGACTGGCCAGTGACTCCTCCTTGTTTTTCTCATTATTTTCTCCGGCCTTG
The DNA here is from genome assembly GCF_031143425.1 of Pleurodeles waltl. Taxonomy (NCBI): domain Eukaryota; kingdom Metazoa; phylum Chordata; class Amphibia; order Caudata; family Salamandridae; genus Pleurodeles; species Pleurodeles waltl. The sequence goes on along the minus strand of NC_090444.1, from coordinate 576,960,699 downwards.
CCGCCAAAAGTGGGGCCTGGCCGGAGGGGGCGGGCAACTCCACTAGCTGGAGTGTCCTGCTGGGTTGGCACAAAGGAGGTGAGCCTTTGAGGCTCACCGCCAGGTGTGACAATTCCTGCCTGGGGGAGGTGTTAGCATCTCCACCCAGTGCAGGCTTTGTTACTGGCCTCAGAGTGACAAAGGCACTCTCCCCATGGGGCCAGCAACATGTCTCGGTTTGTGGCAGGCTGCTAAAACTAGTCAGCCTACACAGATAGTCGGTTAAGTTTCAGGGGGCACCTCTAAGGTGCCCTCTGTGGTGTATTTTACAATAAAATGTACACTGGCATCAGTGTGCATTTATTGTGCTGAGAAGTTTGATACCAAACTTCCCAGTTTTCAGTGTAGCCATTATGGTGCTGTGGAGTTCGTGTTTGACAGACTCCCAGACCATATACTCTTATGGCTACCCTGCACTTACAATGTCTAAGGTTTTATTTAGACACTGTAGGGGTATCATGCTCATGCACTGGTACCCTCACCTATGGTATAGTGCACCCTGCCTTAGGGCTGTAAGGCCTGCTAGAGGGGTGTCTTACCTATACTGCATAGGCAGTGAGAGGCTGGCATGGCACCCTGAGGGGAGTGCCATGTCGACTTACTCGTTTTGTCCTCACTAGCACACACAAGCTGGCAAGCAGTGTGTCTGTGCTGAGTGAGAGGTCTCCAGGGTGGCATAAGACATGCTGCAGCCCTTAGAGACCTTCCTTGGCATCAGGGCCCTTGGTACTTGAAGTACCAGTTACAAGGGACTTATCTGGATGCCAGGGTCTGCCAATTGTGGATACAAAAGTACAGGTTAGGGAAAGAACACTGGTGCTGGGGCCTGGTTAGCAGGCCTCAGCACACTTTCAATTGTAAACATAGCATCAGCAAAGGCAAAAAGTCAGGGGGCAACCATGCCAAGGAGGCATTTCCTTACACATGCCCTATGTACCATGGGTACCATTTTACTAGGGATTTACAGTGGTGGCTAAAGGAATGCCAAAAAGTATGTGTGAGGGAGTATTGACCATGTCAAAAGAGGCACTTTCCCAAACAGCCAGCAATATGGTTCAGAACCTCAGGTTTAGAATAAAAAAACGAAACAGATCTCCTCTCCTGGGGTGGGTGAAGGTGCTCCTGCTGCAAAAACGGGACTCTGTCAGCACAAGTATACCCAGTCCCCAGGAGGGCATCAGCAAAACTGATGGTCAGAAGCCATGGGGAGCTGGGAGGATCTTGTGGTTGCCGCATAAAGGATTCAGAGGGAGATAGAATGATTGAACCCAATAAATCTGAGTGTAGGGAGACCTTTCAAGCTAACATCTACCACGGTGACTAGAAAAATAGATGCGTCCCACAAGAGCAGTGGCGCACACATGGGTAATCTGAGGGTCAGCAGCTTCTGGGGTGCTATGGCATTTTTGAAACACAATCAGAAACTAAAGACGGTCTTACTAGCTCTGAGAGCATTTCAAGCGTGAAAGGACAGCTGGTGCTTATAGAGAACACAACTATTTTCTTCCTCAACAAGCAGGGTGGAAGTAAGTAATTCCCACTGTCAAAATTAGCTTAAGAGATGTGGAAGTGGGTGATCCAACGAAGCACAACCCTGGTAACAATGTGTGTTCCTGGGAAGCAGAACACTGAAGACAGGCGGAGCAGGCAAGAGAATGCCTCCCTCTTGTGAGAGGTAAAACAGGAAGTACTGGACAGCATGTCCTGTCGGTGGGTGTAGGAAGTTGGCTCTGTATGCACTATTTCAAAGTAAGGAATAGTATGCACAGAGTCCAAGGGTTCCCCTTAGAGGTAAGATAGTGGCAAAAGGAGATAATACTAATGCTCTATTTTGTGGTAGTGTGGTCGAGCAGTAGGCTTATCAAAGGAGTAGTGTTAAGCATTTGTTGTACATACACATAGGCAATAAATGAGGAACACACACTCAGAGACAAATCCAGCCAATAGGTTTTGTTATAGAAAAATATCTTTTCTTAGTTTATTTTAAGAACCACAGGTTCAAATTTTACATGTAATATCTCATTTGAAAGGTATTGCAGGTAAGTACTTTAGGAACTTTGAATCATTTCATTAGCATGTATACTTTTCACATAAAACACTATAAGCTGTTTTAAAAGTGGACACTTAGTGCAATTTTCACAGTTCCTGGGGGAGGTAAAGTAATGTTAGTTTTAACAGGTAAGTAAGTCACTTACAGGTTTCAGTTTTTGGTCCAAGGTAGCCCACTGTTGGGGGTTCAGAGCAACCCCAAAGTTACCACACCAGCAGCTCAGGGCCGGTCAGGTGCAGAGGTCAAAGAGGTGCACAAAACGCATAGGCTTCAATGGAGAGAAGGGGGTGCCCCGGTTCCAGTCTGCCAGCAGGTAAGTACCCGCGTCTTCGGAGGGCAGACCAGGGGGGTTTTGTAGGGCACCGGGGGGGACACAGGTCAGCACAAAAAGTACACCCTCAGCAGCGCGGGGCGGCCGGGTGCAGTGTGCAAACACGCGTCGGGTTTGTAATGGTTTTCAATGAGAGATCAAGGGATCTCTTCAGCGTTGCAGGCAGGCAAGGGGGGGGGCTCCTCGTGTAGCCACCACCTGGGCAAGGGAGAGGGCCTCCTGGGGGTCACTCCTGCACAGGAGTTCTGTTTCTTTAGGTGCTGGGGGCTGCGGGTGCAGAGTCTTTTCCAGCCGTCGGGAAATGGAGTTCAGGCAGTCGCGGTCAGGGGGAGCCTCGGGATTCCCTCTGCAGGCGTCGCTGTGGGGGGCTCAGGGGGGACAACTTTGGTTACTCAGTCGTAGAGTTGCCGGAGGGTCCTCCCTGAAGCGTTGTTTCTCCACCAGTCGAGTCGGGGTCGCCGGGTGCAGTGTTGCAAGTCTCACGCTTCTTGCGGGGAGTTGCAGGGGTCTTTAAATCTGCTCCTTGAAACAAAGTTGCAGTTCTTGTGGAGCAGTGCCGCTGTCCTCGGGAGTTTCTTGTCTTTCTTGAAGCAGGGCAGTCCTCAGAGGATTCAGAGGTCGCTGGTCCCTTGGAAAGCGTCGCTGGAGCAGGTTTCTTTTGGAAGGCAGGAGACAGGCCGGTAGGACTGGGGCCAAAGCAGTTGGTGTCTTCTGTTCTTCCTCTGCAGGGGTTTTTCAGCTCAGCAGTCTTCTTCTTCAGGTAAGTTGCAGGAATCTAAAGTTTTAGGTTCAGGGGAGCCCTTAAATACTAAATTTAAGGGCGTGTTTAGGTCTGGGGGGTTAGTAGCCAATGGCTACTAGCCCTGAGGGTGAGTACACCCTCTTTGTGCCTCCTCCCAAGGGGAGGGGGTCACATCCCTAATCCTATTGGGGGAATCCTCCATCTGCAAGATGGAGGATTTCTAAAAGTTAGTCACTTCAGCTCAGGACACCTTAGGGGCTGTCCTGACTGGCCAGTGACTCCTCCTTGTTTTCTTTGTTTCCTCCGGCCTTGCCGCCAAAAGTGGGGGCCGTGGCCGGAGGGGGCGGGCAACTCCACTAGCTGGAGTGTCCTGCGGTGCTGTGACAAAGGGGTGAGCGTTTGAGGCTCACCGCCAGGTGGTACAGCTCCTGCCTGGGGGAGGTGTTAGCATCTCCACCCAGTGCAGGCTTTGTTACTGGCCTCAGAGTGACAAAGGCACTCTCCCCATGGGGCCAGCAACATGTCTCTAGTGTGGCAGGCTGCTGGAACCAGTCAGCCTACACAGATAGTCGGTTAAGGTTTCAGGGGGCACCTCTAAGGTGCCCTCTGGGGTGTAGTTTACAATAAAATGTACACTGGCATCAGTGTGCATTTATTGTGCTGAGAAGTTTGATACCAAACTTCCCAGTTTTCAGTGTAGCCATTATGGTGCTGTGGAGTTCGTGTTTGACAGACTCCCAGACCATATACTCTTATGGCTACCCTGCACTTACAATGTCTAAGGTATTGCTTAGACACTGTAGGGGCACAGTGCTCATGCACTGGTGCCCTCACCTATGGTATAGTGCACCCTGCCTTAGGGCTGGAAGGCCTACTAGAGGGGTGACTTATCTATACCTGCATAGGCAGTGAGAGACTGGCATGGCACCCTGAGGGGAGTGCCATGTCGACTTACTCGTTTTGTTCTCACCAGCACACACAAGCTGGCAAGCAGTGTGTCTGTGCTGAGTGAGGGGTCTCCAGGGTGGCATAAGACATGCTGCAGCCCTTAGAGACCTTCCTTGGCATCTGGGCCCTTGGTACCAGGAGTACCACTTACAAGGGACTTATCTGGATGCCAGGGTGTGCCAATTGTGGAATCAAAAGTACAGGTTAGCGAAAGAACACTGGTGCTGGGGCCTGGTTAGCAGGCCTCAGCACACTTTCAATTCAAAACATAGCATCAGCAAAGGCAAAAAGTCAGGGGGTAACCATGCCAAGGAGGCATTTCCTTACAGTGGGGAACAGCAACCACAGATCTGATTGGGGTATCTTTCATAGATTCACATGCTTGAATCATTCCCCGTCGTCGAAGTGGGAGTCCCACGGTACATAGAAAGCAATAAATAGAGATTTTTTTTTCATTGAAGTCAATAGGAAAAAACACATTCAATTGTACAACTATCAGCCTCTTTGGAAAGAGCCCAAACTTCAGCCAATAATGCGTGACCACCCCTTTAGAATCCTCCGCACAGAGCCTCAGTCTCAGATTTTTTACCGCACGTCGTGTGTAAGGGAGTCTCCCTGAGCTCTGCTCAGTTTTTCTATCTCTTCAAGAGAAAATCTTCAATTTTTCACTTTTGTTCTTACTGTAGTATTATTCCATCATGTCTACAGCAAGAAAAGGTTTATTTAGACCTTGTGGGACCTGTGGAAAGTTAAGACTTCACTGTGAGGACCCTCACAAGGAAAGTATCTACTTTCTACATCCAGAGCATAAGGTCAAGGACTGTAAGATCTGCAGGACCTTTCCCAACAAGACTCTGAGAGACAGACAAGCCAGGCTCCTACTTTCTTTCAGAAAAGAAAGGCCAGAGGAGCTCTTTCTGAGGAGGAAGACAGTGACACTTCAGTGGCCTCAAAGAAAAGGAAGAGGTCTGTGGAGAGCTTCTCCCCCAAGAGGAGTAAGTCAGCTAAGAAGCTGCATGCATTCGAGGACAGGCCGGAGGAGCAAGCTTCAACATCCAAGGTAATGTGTGGTAAGGTTCGCTCAGAGCCATGCACCCCTGCTTCTTCATCAAAGAAATCAAAAGACCTTCAAGTTCACTACCACCGTCGGCGTCCAGAAAATCCACACTGTCGACGACACCGACGAGCGCATCGACGGCAGGCCTTCCTTCATAGACGACAACAGCGACGGCCACGTTTACGGCTCCATTGTCGCCAATGATCGTAACCTCGTCTCCACTGTCATCTAAGACGATAACGTCGGTGAGCCTGAAGTATGGTCCATCGTCGGCTCACACCCTGAAGATTACAAAGAAGCCGTTGACGGGTAAGAAGATGAAATCTTTACCGTCGACGCACTCATCGACGAGTAAATTCAGAACATCTCCGTCGCTCTCACCGACTGAAATTGTGACGACGCACCCGTTGGCGGCAGCCCCGTCGGCGGAAACCTTGTCGACATTGGCACCGTCAACGGCAACTTCGTCGACGCTCACGGAACCGATAACGGCTCCACTGACGACGGCACCGTCGACGAGAACACCGTCGACTGCGGCTCCGTCGACGACGGCTCAATATCCTGATCCGATACCTAAACATTTTGGAGCATCTCCTTACCTGCCACAGAGAATTCTACCTCTAAAGAGCAAGTCTTCTCTTACTTCCATCGCATACATCACCCAGTAAGGTCACACCAGTACCTCCGCAGCATCTCTTTGCTGACGAGGAGGATGACGATGATCTTTATTCTGATGATGGTTTCTTTCCGGTGGCACGTAGTCCATCTGAACTACGCATTAAGTGTCAGGAGGAAGATGAAGAAGAAGATGTTCAACCTTATTCGGACCAGCAAGATCAGAGTCACCTACAACTTCAAGGGCAACAGGAACAGACAGTTCAGATGCCTGTCTCGTTGATAGCCAATCTTCAACAGATGATGCAGGATTATTATTCAAGATTTCCTCCACCTGGCTCGTCTACCCCGGTGCAACCTCCGCAGACACCAGTGTCCACCCCTGCTAGACCATCTGAATTTCCTGGTCCTACCACAGCTCCTTCATCTGGACAAGATATTGCTCCACCTTCATCTGAGGACGAGCAGGAAGAAGGTGAAATTCAGGACACGGATTCACTCCATCCAGAATGGGATGAGTATCAAATTCAATCTCCATCTACGCCACCACCAGTGGACTCTCCACCGCAGGATATTGGTGGCTTCCATAGTGTGATGGAAAGAGCTGCGAAAAGATTCCAGCTGCCAATAACATCAAAGCAGTCAGACTGTTTTCTTTATGACTTCAAAGAAGATACTAGGAAGTCTGTAAGGGCCATACCCATTGTTGACTTCATTTGGGAGGAAGGCCTTAAGGTCATGCAGACTCCATCCTCCATTCCCAGTCTTACCGAGACTTGAGAAGAAATATAAGGCGCCGGACAATTCTCCAGCATGTCTGGTTAGTCATCCTAAACCGGACTCAGTCATATCGCAGGCTGCTCAGAGGAGGTCCAGGAATCCATCGGCATCTCTGACTGCCCCCCCAGACAAAGAGGGACGTCGATTTGGATTCCATAGGGAAGAATTTCTCAACGATGGCAGCCACTACAGTTAGAGCAGCAAATTCCCTAGCAATCCTAGGGAGATACGACCGCCAGATGTGGTCTGATATGTCGCAGTTCATAGACATGTTACCTGAGGATAGAGTAGAAGCGTGCAAGATTCTACAGGAAGGTGAAAAGATTTCGGCTGAAATCAGACTGCGCCATAGACGTCTCGTCTACAGGTTTTCGCCTGTTGGCCGGAGCGGCCGTGCTCAGGCGCCAGGGGTGGCTGAAAGCTACTTCTTTTAGGCCGGAAGTACAATTAAAGATCCTGGACATGCCGTATGATGGCGAGCTCTTGTTTGGCAAGCATGTGGATGATGCGTTACAATCTATTAAAGCAGACACTGAGACAGCCAGATCTCTGGGATCACCACAGTACAAGAGACAGCCCTTTCGGGGAGCGAGAGGGAGAGGAACCTTTTCGTATAGAGGAGGCGCTCAACAATATCGCCAATACTCCTCTTACCAAGGACAGTTTCGCTCCACCTTTGGCCAGCAACAACCACATTCTTTTCGACAACAGTCATCCACTCATTTCAGACAACAAGCGAGAGTAAAGTCGGCTTACAAGACCAAGGAGACAAAGCACTGACCTTCATCGGATGCCTGCACCCACCCCCTATATCAACACTCTAATAGGGGGCAGAATTTCCAAGTTTCTACACCAATGGTCCAAAATAACTTCAGACAAATGGGTACTCGATATTGTCAACCGAGGACATACACTAGAATTCAACCAACCTCTCCCTCATGTACCACCAAGAGGTCCCCCGCCAGCCCATCTCAACGAGCTTATGGAACAGATTGCTATCTTAATGAAGAAGGGCGCAATCGAGATCGTACCAAGGAGCCAGAGGGGAATAGGTTTTTACTCCTGCTTTTTCCTTATTCGGAAAAAGACAGGGGACTGGAGACCTATTTTAGATCTTCGTTCTCTCAACAAATACCTCAATAAGCAGTCTTTTCGCATGACCTCCTTTCAAGACGTCCTGCGCCTACTCAACCGAGGGGACTTTATGACATCTTTAGATCTCCAGGACGCATATTTCCACATTCCCATTCACCCCAATCATCAGAAATTCTTACGATTCAGGGTTGCAGGCACTCACTACCAGTTCAGAGTGTTGCCCTTTGGCCTCAGGTCGGCCCCAAGAGTATTCACCAAGGTTTTGGCACCAGTGGCAGCCCACCTCAGGCAACTAGGGATACAGGTGTTCCCGTATTTAGACGACTGGCTAATAAAGGCACGAACAACATCAAAGGCTGCCAGGGACACGGAAACATGTCTCTTTTCGGAACTCTGGGCTTGACAGTCAATTACCCCAAGTCTCACCTAGATCCTACCCAGAACATCACCTTTCTAGGGGCCATCTTGGACACAGTCCACGCAAAAGCCTTTGCTTCACAGGACAGACGGAAGAAACTTCGAGATTTAGCAGCACGTCTCAGCAAAAGAAAGTCCACTTCTGTGCGGACTTACAAGTCTTTACTGGGGATGCTTTTGTCTTGCATTCCATTGATAGAAAACTGTCGTCTGCACATGAGGACACTTCAACAGCCGTTAGACAATCAATGGAAACAAATAGAAGGATCTTTCGACGATGTCATTCGAATAACCCCATCAGCAAAACAAGCTCTCAAATGGTGGAAGGATACTCCCCTCGTCTCAGAAGGTCTGTCATTTCTGAAGGACAAGACGATGCACATTATAACAGATGCATCCCTAGAGGGATGGGGAGCTCATTTGCAGGATCTTTCAGTGAGAGGGAAATGGTCCACTCAGGAGTCGACTCTTCATATAAACGTATTGGAGTTCAGGGCGGTTGCTTTGGCACTCAAATCCTTCCTCACAAACATCTGGGATTCTTCAGTCTTGATAAGAACAGACAATACCACAGTCATGTATTACATCAACAAACAGGGGGGCACAAGATCTCAAGCATTATCGCTAGAAACGCAGAAGCTGTGGCATTGGGTAATTCAACATCGAATATCCATCAGAGCAGAACATCTCCCGGGGATCACCAACACCTGTGCAGATGCCTTAAGCAGGACTCGAACCAGCTGCCACGAGTGGGAACTCAATCAGTCAGTTCTCGACCGTCTCTTTCGTCGTTGGGGCAAACCCAATCTGGATCTGTTCGCGACCAGAGACAACAAGAAATGCCAACACTTCGCAAGCTGGCGACCGCAGAAGGGATCAAAGGGGAATGCGTTTTTGATCAGATGGTCAGGGATTTATGCATACGCTTTTCCCCGCTTCCACTCATCCCGAGACTTCTGTAGAAGATGAAGAGGGAACCATGCAGACTTCTATTAATTGCTCCCAGATGGCCACGCCAGTTCTGGTTCACAGAACTTCTATTACTCTCGGAGCAGCCTCAGGTTCGACTGAAGACACTACCGGACTTGTTAAAAACTAATCAGGGTCAGGTCCGTCATCCCAACCCAACGTCTCTTCGTTTATCAGCCTGGCTCCTGAATTCTATGAATTTGACGGCCCAGATATCCCTCCAGATTGCAGGGAGGTACTTGCCTGTGCCAGGGCTCAGTCTACCAACCGGACATATAAGTTCAATTGGAAGAGGTTTTGCTTATGGTGCTCAACTGCCAACGTTCATCCTCTAAGGTCCTCTCCTGAACAGATTCTGCCATATCTATTGCATTTAGCTAAATCCAGCCTTTTGCATTCATCTATTAGAGTGCACCTGGCTGCCATATCCCGTTTCCGACGAACGTCTCAGTCACCTTCTTTATGGTCGTCCAGAATAATAAATGGATGTTTCCGCCGTTTCACCGTCCTTCACCTCAGTGGCATTTGAATATTGTGCTCTCCCAGTTAATGAAACATCCGTTTGAGCCCATTCATAAGGTTGACCTCCAATTAATTTCTTTTAAAACATCCCTCCTTCTGGCCTTGACGTCAGCGAAGAGGGTTAGCGATATCCAAGCCTTCACAATCTCTCCACCTTTCCTCCAATTCAAACCAGAGGTGGTCATTTTGAGAACTAATCCAAAATTTATACCTAAGGTTCCATCGTCTTTTCATCTAAATGAGCCAGTGGTTCTGAATTTTTTTTCCAAATCCACTAACTGCAGCGGAGCGTGCATTACATTCTCTGGACATTAAACGCTGTTTAAAATTTTATATACAAAGGACAAGCAACTTCCGTAAATCGGAACAACTGTTTATCAGTTATGGAAGGATCAATCAAGGCAAAGCCGTTACTAAGCAGATCATAGCGCGCTGGATCTCTTCTGCCATACAGTTATGCCACCGGTTGGCAGGGAAGCCGTTATCATCCAGTGTCAGAGCGCACTCCACCAGAGCGGTATCCACTTCGGCAGCTCTATTCGCAGGAGTCCCTCTGAGCCAGATCTGCAGAGCAGCAACATGGACACGTGCTCACACCTTTACCCAGCACTACTGCCTGGAAGCTACGGACAGAATGGATGCTGCAGTAGGACAAGCAGTGTTACGTAATTTATTTGCATAAGGTGAGCCAATAACCTCTTACCCTCCATCCTCTACGTATTGTCGGAATTATATTTTCATGTTTATATATCTATGTGTAGATATATATATTTATATATGTAATATTTTAAACGGTTGATTGACAAATGTTAGTTACCTATATGAGTTCATATAGCATGAATTATACACAGGCATGCTTTTGGTGTTTCAGAACTCAAACATTTTTTTTCCTACTGCTGACTACTCTGATTCAAGCATGTGAATCTATGTGATCTATATCAATACTGGAGAAGAAAATAAGTTACTTACCTGTAACTGTGGTTCTCCAGTATTGGTATCTTTCATAGATTCACATTCGACCCACCCTCCTCCCCAGAGAGGCTCACCTCTTTTGGCTTTTCTGTAATCACTAGTGCGGAGAAATCTGAGAGACTGAGCCTCTGTGCTGAGGATTCTAAAGGGGTGGTCACGCCTGATTGGCTGAAGTTTGGGCTCTTTCCAAAGAGGCTGATAGTTGTACAATTGAATGTGTTTTTTCCTATTGACTTCAATGAAAAAAAAAAAAAATCTCTATTTATTGCTTTCTATGTACCGTGGGACTCCCACTTCGACGGGGAATGATTCAAGCATGTGAATCTATGAAAGATACCAATATTGGAGAACCACAGTTACAGGTAAGTAACTTATTTTCATCCAGGTTGCCTCACTACCAGTTGGAGGGGAATGCCCTGTTAACTGACTGGTCTGTGAAATTTGCCCATGCCTTTCCACTGATTTCTCTGAAACCCCCACCTCTCCACTGATCTCAAGCTTACTGGACAAGGCCAGACAACCAGAAACGTCCCACAGTGGGCCAGGCAGAAGTGGTATTTTGATATACTAAAGTTGTCTCGCACACACATCCTACCAATCACAGCAACTCCGGACCTGTTTACTGTGACGGGAGTGTGTCACCCACAACCAGTCACACTCCACCAAGCAGTGTGGCTCCTCAATACCTAGAATTAGGGCACCTTCTAATGCCCCTCAGGACATTGGTTTCCTTGCCTCTTATAGAATGTTCACACAGTGGCATATGCTACATGGCCAAGTGATTCAGTTACATCCACTAGTGTAGACGAAAAAGACTAGAGGTAAGGAAAGGGCATAGTACGGTGGTAACATGCCTAACCACCTATGAGACACTAGCCTCACCTACACATCAGTAAAGGTTCACCTGCCCACCATGGTCACTTACACAAGAAGAGCATGGCACTGCCTCTTCACACTTCCAGTAACAGAAAGGTTCCTCAGAGGATTGAAGAGTGGCATCACCAAGGGCAGCACCAGCATCCATCTGGAACCTGAACACAGTGTTCCAGAACTAATGGCAGAACCATTTAAACTAGTGCAAAAGGCAGAGTTGAAGGTTTGAGGGCACGTGTGGCTGTAGATATACATGCTCTGCACACTCCTGCCATCTAGTTTTGAGTCTGGAGTGGGATCCCTTGAGATTCTAATGATCGTGACCCTGTCCCCTCTATTGGTCAGAATCCCTACTCCGCACATGGGGGCTCCACTTCATACCAGCCGGTAGAGGCATGATCCGCTGCATTTCATAACGGAGAACTTGAGAGACTTTATCGAACAGGACTTCCTTTTCGATACCTTTACTTCCACACAGGATATTTAGCTTCTACCAGTGCTTCCTGGCATTCTTTGCCACGCAGACAAAACTTTTAAGGAGCCCGTTCGCTCTAGAGTTATCATTCCTATAGTTGATTAAAAAGTAAAAATCTGCTCCGTCTGACCTAATATCTATTAGATCTCTGATCCCTCCCGACTCGATTGTCTCTACCACAGCAAGAAAGCGAGCCAACAGCCGGGCTACTATAGGCTTTCCTCGTCCTGAGAAGGAGAGCAAGAAAATTGAGGCTGCGGGCAAAAGGGTTGCCACACAGGTAGCAATCAGTGGCATATTACCGGTTCACAAGCAGCATAGGTCAGTTACGACTGGGCTCACTGGGTTGAAATGAAGGAGCTCCTACAGTTCTCAACAGATGAGTACCAAAAGAGGACAACAAATAGTTGCTGAAGTGCAAACAATCCCCAATAACTAAACTTGCTCTGCCTTAGATGCCACTAACACAGCTTCCCTTTCGACATTAACACTATTTTCTTGCTCTACAGGCTCAATTGGTTGCGCTGTTTAGGTTTGAAACCTGAGGTTCAGCAAGTGCTCCTTATTATACCCTTCGAAAAGGAGCATCTTTTTGGGCCTCCTGTGGATGCTACCCTTGTGAAGCTTAAAGACAGACACTGCAAAAGCTTTGTGTGCTCTTCAGTCCCCCACACAGGCACTTTCATTGCCCCGGTTTTAGAGGCTCTTTCAGAACCACCTCCTCTGACGTGTCTTCATCCCATTCCAGACATACTCAAACCACCTACTTCAGGGGCTTGCATAGAGGTAAAACCAATAAGGGAAGAGGTAAGAGCTCCACCTCTTGTGGCTGTTCCTGCACTGCAAAGCAATGACTACCTCCTTCTGCCCCACGCACATTCAACACCTGTCCATATTATTACAGACCAGTTGTAAGGAAATGGCTCTGGTTGCAGTTACCCCCCCACTTTTTGCCTTACACTGATGCTGACTTGACTGAGAAGTGTGCTGGGACCCTGCTAACCAGGCCCCAGCACCAGTGTTCTTTCACCTAAAATGTACCATTTGTCTCCACAATTGGCACAACCCTGGCACCCAGTTAAGTCCCTTGTAACTGGTACCCCTGGTACCAAGGGCCCTGATGCCAGGGAAGGTCTCTAAGGGCTGCAGCATAGCTTATGACACACTAGGGACCCCTCACTCAGCAGACACACTGCTTGCCAGCTTGTGTGTGCTGGTGGGGAGAAAACGACTGTTGACATGGCACTCCTCTCAGGGTGCCATGCCAACCTCACACTGCCTGTGGCATAGGTAAGTCACCCCTCTAGCAGGCCTTACAGCCCTAAGGCAGGGTGCACTATACCACAGGTGAGGGCATAGGTGCATGAGTACTATGCCCCTACAGTGTCTAAGCAAAACCTTAGACATTGTAAGTGCAGGGTAGCCATAAGAGTATATGGTCTGGGAGTCTGTCAAAAACGAACTCCACAGCTCCATAATGGCTACACTGAATACTGGGAAGTTTGGTATCAAACTTCTCAGAATAATAAACCCACACTGATGCCAGTGTTGAATTTATTATAAAATGCACACAGAGGGCATCTTAGAGATGCCCCCTGTATTTTACCCAATTGTTTAGTGCAGGACTGACTGGTTTGTGCCAGCCTGCTGCTTAGAGAGTTTCTGACCCCATGTGGTGAGAGCCTTTGTGCTCTCTGAGGACCAAGCCTGCTCTGGGTGAAGGTGCTTCACACCTCCCCCCTGCAGGAACTGTAACACCTAGCTGGGAGCCTCAAATGGTCAGGCTTCGTGTTACAATGCCACAGGGCACTCCAGCTAGTGGAGATGCCTGCCCCCTGGATACAGCCCCACTTTTGGTGGCAAATCCAGAGGAGATGATGAGAAACAAGGAGGAGTCACTGGCCAGTCAGGACAACCGCTAAGGTGTCCTGAGCTGAGGTGACTCTGACTTTTAGAAATCCTCCATCTTGCAGATGGAGGATTCCCTCAATAGGATTAGGGATGTGCCCCCCTCCCCTCAGGGAGGAGGCACAAAGAGGGTATAGCCACCCTCGGGGCTAGTAGCCATTGGCTACTAACCCCCCAGACCTAAACACACCCCTAAATCGAGTATTTACGGGCTCCCAGAACCTAGGTAACTAGATTCCTGCAACCTGAAGACGAAGGACTGCTGACCTGAAAGCCCTGCAGAGAAGACGGAGACACCAACTGCTTTGGCCCCAGCCCTACCGGCCTGTCTCCCCACTTCAATAAAAACTGCAACAGCGATGCGTCCCCCGGGGTCCAGCGACCTCTGAAGCCTCAGAGGACTACCCTGCATCTAAAAGGACCAAGAACTCCCGAGGACAGCGGCTCTGCTCCAAAGAAGAAACAACTTTGAAACAAAGAAACAACTTTAAAAGGACTCCATATTTCCCTCCGGAAGCGTGAGACTTTCCACTCTGCACCCGACACCCCCGGCTTGACCTGCGGAGAAACAACACTACAGGGAGGACTCCCCGGCGACTGCGAGCCCGTGAGTAGCCAGAGTTGACCCCCCTGAGCCCCCACAGCGATGCCTGCAGAGGGAATCCAGAGGCTCCCCCTGACCGGTACTGCCTGCTTCAAAGAACCCGACGCCTGGTAAAGACACTGCACCTTCAGCCCCCAGGACCTGAAGGATCCGACCTCCAGTGCAGGACCGACCCCCAGGTGGCCCTCTCCCTTGCCCAGGTGGTGGCTACCCCGAGGAAACCCCCCCCCCCCCCCCCCCCAGCCTGCCTGCATTGCTGAAGAGACCCCTGGGTCTCCCATTGAACTACATTGCAAACCTGACGCCTTTCAGGGTTACCACCACTCCATGGGTCTTCATGAAGTGCTTCACAATAGTTGTTGCACACCTCTGAGAAGACAAAGCATCTATGTGTTCCTCTTTTTAGGCAACTGGCTCGTCAAAGTCTGTATCCTACATCATGCCAATATGACACCCAGTTGACAGGATCTCCTTCACAAACTGTTTCACTCTGATCTTCAATTCCCACCTTATCCTCTTCAGGTACAGCCTTACCTAGGGGCTTTTCTGAATGTGGAATTGGGGTTCACATACCCCCAACCCGACCCATATCTAGAGTTTCCAGCCTCTTCTCCCTTGTCTTCAGAAGAATCATGCTTGCACAGTCAGGAGCATTACGAGACTGTTATGGATGATGGCATTTGGTATTGCCATTTTTGCCTTACCAGTCTACACACGTGCCCCCTACAGCTTGCTCTGAAATGGTCTGTCACGGTCACTAGGAGGATCTAGTGTTGAGCCATACAGATCACTCTCTGCAGTGGTGGAACACCACCAACCTGTTGAAGGGGCGGCCTTTTCTGTACCCCGTGCCTCAGCTCATTCTGACCACAGGTGCATCACTTCCAGGCTGGGGTGCTCACCTTCGCAACCTAGAAGTATAGGGTCTCCGGGATCTGAGTCAGCGTTCCCTACATATCAGTTCTCGTCAGTCAGTTTTTCTAGCCCTCAAAGCCTTCCTTCATTTCATCTCACAAGGTTGTCTTTGTCCGGACAGACCACATGACAGCGATGTATTATCTGCTGAAATAGGGGGCGGTCCATGATTGTCCCAACTGTTACAACTCTCTCAAACAATATGAAAGTCGGCCATTCACCACCACAATCACCTGGTGGAGGAGTATCTCCCAGGGTCAGAAGGATACAACAAGTAGTACACAAATGGGAACTCCACTCAAGTCCTTCAGCCATACTTTGCAAAGTGGGGACCTCCTCAGACATTTTTGCCACAGCAGAAAATGCAGAATGCCCAAGCTTGACCTCCAGGTACTCCTATCCTTTATCCAAGGACAATGCTTTATCAATGAACTAGTCGGGGATATTGGCTTACTCTTATCCATCTCTCCCTCGGATTCAGTTTCTGGTTCAGAGGATCAGGCAAACGTCTCTCTCCATGATCCTTGTAGTTCCCACTTGGGCCAGTCAGGTACGGTTCGCCACACTTCTAGACCTGGCAGTTTTCTCCCTCACGAGAAGCTTCCCCAACAGGCCCAGCTCCTCACTCAAAATTAAGGAGAAATGTGGCATCCAGACCACAAGTCATTCAACCTTGTGATTTGGCTCCTGAAGTCAGTTTGGTTACTTGGGATTGCCTGCAGAATGTATGGACATCTCAAGGGAGCCTGTAGATCCACAACTAGAACTAGTTGTGCTGCAAAATGAAAACGTTTTGTTTGCTACTGCCAACCCAAACACATTGACCCCATGAAAGCTACTGTTAAAGAACTTATTTGCTCCACTCACAAAAGGGAAAACTAGCGTTCGATGGCATATGTTGCTGCAGATACACATGTTTTGCACAGTCCGCTGCCTGGTGTTGGGCTCGGAGTATTACAAGTTGTTTTTCTTCGAAGAAGTCTTTTTTGGTCACGGGACCGAAGGACTCCTCCCTCTTCGGCTCCATTGCGCATGGGCGTCGACTCCATCTTAGATTGTTTTTTTCCGCTGTCTGGTTCGGACGTATTCCTTTTCGCTCCGTG
The DNA here is from genome assembly GCF_031143425.1 of Pleurodeles waltl. Classification (NCBI taxonomy): domain Eukaryota; kingdom Metazoa; phylum Chordata; class Amphibia; order Caudata; family Salamandridae; genus Pleurodeles; species Pleurodeles waltl. Next base: position 576,944,284 of record NC_090444.1, on the reverse strand, counting down.
TTTCGGTTCGGAAAGTTAGTCAGAATCTCGGAAGAAAGCGTCGGTATTGTTCCGTTCGGTATCGGGATAGTTAGGTACATCGACACCGATCATCGGAAGACTTTGGGGTAGCTTCGATTCCCCCATCGGGGCCTGGTCGGCCCGACCGCGTGCGACATCGAAGCCGATGGAACGGACCCCGTTTCGTTTCTGCCCAAAATGTCACAGTAAGTATCCTTATACAGATCAGCACTTGGTCTGTAACTTGTGCTTGTCCCCCGACCACAAGGAGGATACCTGTGAGGCCTGTCAAGCCTTCCGGTCCAGAAAAACACTCCGGGACCGAAGAGCCAGGCGTCTACAAATGGCGTCCACGCCAACAAAACAACGTTTCGACGACGAAGAGGAAACATTCTCGGTTCCAGAATCAGAATCCGGAGACTCCGACGTCGAACAACAGCAACAAACCGTGAGTAAGACGTCGAAAATTAAAACCATCGAGAAGACAAAAGCCCAGGGGACGCCACTGCCAACAGGCCATGGCTCGACCCATAAAACCGGCGACCCGTCGAAGGCGCCGAAAAAGGGCACGCCCATAGCGAAGACACCCGACTCCGGTCGAGGGACCGCCATGGAGCAACCTCGGAGCCGAGATAGCGGCTCCGAGAGGCAAAAACAAGATGCCGGCACCGAAAAACATCGGCACCGAGACACACTGCCGAAAGCCACAAAAATTCTGTCGGTGCCGAAGCCGAAAAAAGATTCTCTCTCGGCGCCGAAAAGTTCCACACCTTCATCCTACACAGAGGAACAAGGAATAAGTGGCCAGATGCACAGATTTGGACAAGAGCTCCAAAGTGTAGAATCAGACTACACACAAAAGAGACTGTACATCCAGCAAGACACAGGGAAGATATCAACCCTTCCCCCAATAATGAGGAAAAGAAGGATCGGACTTCTCAAGGATGACGCACAACCACAAGCCAAAGTGGTTAAAAAAGTCACACCTCCGCCCTCTCCACCACAACAGGCATCGCCGGCACAAACACCGCCACAAATGCACTCACCAGCGCAAACTACCATAAGTCAAGATAATCAGGATCAAGACGCTTGGGACCTATATGACACCCCAGTGCCGGACAATGATCCTGATTCATACCCCACAAAGCCGTCACCGCCAGAGGACAGTACCTCATACTCGCAACTGGTGGCTAGGGCTGCAGAATTCCACAATGTCCAACTGCATTCCGATCCTATAGAGGATGATTTTTTATTTAACACCCTCTCGGCTACACATAGCCAATATCAATGTCTCCCAATGCTACCAGGGATGTTACGGCACGCAAAACAAATTTTTGAAGAGCCCGTAAAATCAAGAGCCATCACCCCAAGGGTGGATAAGAAATACAAACCACCACCCACAGACCCAGTGTTTATTACTTCGCAGTTACCACCTGACTCCGTAGTAGTAGGGGCAGCTCGCAAGAGAGCAAATTCCCATACATCTGGTGACGCCCCCACCTCCGGACAAAGAAAGCAGAAAATTTGATGCGGCAGGAAAAAGAGTAGCATCACAGGCAGCCAACCAGTGGCGCATCGCAAATTCTCAAGCGCTGCTGGCCAGATATGACCGCGCACACTGGGATGAGATGCAACTTCTCGTAGACCATCTTCCCCAGGAATACCAAAAAAGGGCGCAGCAAATAGTTGAAGAGGGACAAACGATCTCAAACAATCAAATCCGCTCTTCACTGGACGCAGCCGATACTGCAGCGAGAACAGTCAACACTGCTGTCACCATAAGGAGACACGCTTGGCTCCGCACTTCAGGCTTCAAACCTGAAATCCAGCAGGCTGTCCTTAATATGCCCTTCAACGAGAAACCACTTTTTGGCCCTGAAGTGGACACAGCCATTGAAAAACTTAAAAAGGACACAGACACGGCCAAAGCCATGGGCGCACTCTACTCCCCGCAGAGCAGAGGCTCTTTTAGAAAAACTCCATTTAGAGGGGGGTTTCGTGGCCAACCCACAGACACCACCAGCCAACAAACAAGAACCACACCATATCAGGGTTCATTCCAAAGGGGAGGTTTCAGGGGATATAGAGGGGGTCAATTCCCAAGGAGTAGGGGAAGATTCCAGACTCCAAAAACACCTCCACCTAAACAGTGACTTTCAAGTCACACAACCCCTTCACTCAACACCAGTGGGGGGGAAGACTAAGCCAGTTCTACCAATCTTGGCAGCAGATTACAACAGACAATTGGGTATTAGCAATAATCCAACATGGCTATTGCATAGAATTCCACAAATTCCCACCAAACATCCCTCCAAAAACACGCAAAATGTCACCACAACATTTAGAACTTTTAGGACTAGAAGTTCAAGCACTACTGCAAAAGGATGCAATAGAGTTAGTACCAGTACAACAAAAAAAACACAGGAGTTTACTCCCTGTACTTTCTAATTCCAAAAAAAGACAAACCATTAAGACCAATATTAGATCTCAGGACACTAAATACCTACATCATATCGGACCACTTTCACATGGTCACACTACAAGACATCATTCCACTGCTCAAACAGCAAGATTACATGACCACATTAGACCTAAAAGATGCGTACTTTCATATACCGATACACCCTTCTCACAGTACCTAAGGTTCGTATTCAAAGGAATACATTACCAATTCAAAGTGTTGCCATTCGGAATAACAACTGCACCAAGAGTGTTCACAAAATGTCTAGCAGTAGTAGCAGCACATATCAGGAGACAACAGACACATGTGTTTCCTTACCTGGACGATTGGCTAATCAAGACCAACACAGTAAAAAAGTGCACAAACGACACCACATATGTCATACAAACCCTTCACAAACTGGGTTTCTCCATCAACTATACAAAATCACACCTCGAACCGTGTCAGACACAACAATATCTAGGAGCAACCATCAACACATCAAAGGGAATTGCCACTCCAAGTCCACAAAGAGTGCAAGCATTCCACAAGGTAATAAGTGCTATGTTTCCAAACCAAAAGATACAAGCAAAATTTGTGCTAAAACTTCTAGGCATGATGTCATCATGCATAGCCATTGTCCCAAACGCAAGACTACACATGCGACCCTTACAACAGTGCCTAGCATCACAATGGTCACAGGCACAGGGTCAACTTCAAGATCTGGTGTTGGTAGACCGCCAAACATACCTCTCGCTTCTATGGTGGAACAGCAACAATTTAAACAAAGGGCGGACATTTCAGGACCCAGTGCCTCAATACGTTATAACAGATGCTTCCATGACAGGGTGGGGAGCACACCTCAATCACCACAGCATTCAAGGACAATGGGATGTACACCAAACAAAATTTCATATCAATTACCTAGAACTGTTAGCAGTATTTCTAGCGTTAAAAGCCTTTCAACCCATAATAACACACAAATACATTCTTGTCAAAACAGACAACATGACAACAATGTATTACTTAAACAAACAAGGAGGAACACACTCAACACAATTGTGCCTCCTAACCCAAAAAATATGGCAGTGGGCGATTCACAACAACATTCGCCTAATAGCACAATTTATTCCAGGGATCCAAAACCAACTAGCAGACAACCTTTCGCGAGACCACCAACAAGTCCACGAATGGGAAAGTCACCCCCAAGTTCTGAACAAGTACTTTCAAATTTGGGGAACACCCCAGATAGATTTGTTCGCAACAAAAGAAAACGCAAAATGCCTAAACTTCGCATCAAGGTACCCACACCGCGAATCACAAGGCAATGCTCTATGGATGAGTTGGTCAGGGATATTTGCATACGCTTTTCCCCCTCTCCCTCTCCTTCCATATCTAGTAAACAAGTTGAGTCAAAACCAACTCAAACTCATACTGATGGCACCCACATGGGCAAGACAACCTTGGTATACAACTCTACTAGACCTTTCACTAGTACCGCATGTCAAACTACCCAACAGACCAGATCTGTTAACACAACACAAACAACAGATCAGGCATCCAAACCCAGCATCATTGAATCTGGCAATTTGGCTCCTGAAATCCTAGAATTCGGACACTTAGACCTCACACAAGAATGCATGGAGGTCATAAAACAAGCTAGAAAAGCTTCCACTAGACACTGCTATGCATCTAAGTGGAAAAGATTTGTTTGCTACTGCCATACCAATCAAATCCAACCATTACATGCCTCTACAAAGGACATAGTGGGATACTTACTACATTTGCAAAAAGCGAATCTCGCTTTTTCATCTATAAAAATACACCTCGCAGCAATATCTGCTTACCTACAAACTACTCATTCATCGTCTCTATTTAGAATACCAGTTATTAAAGCATTCATGGAAGGGCTAAAAAGAATTATACCACCAAGAACACCACCAGTTCCTTCATGGAACCTTAACATCGTCTTAACAAGACTCATGGGTCCACCTTTCGAACCCATGCATTCCTGTGAAATGCAATATCTAACCTGGAAAGTCGCATTTCTCATTGCAATCACATCCCTCAGAAGAGTAAGTGAAATACAGGCATTTACCATACAAGAACCATTTATTCAAATACACAAAAATAAAATAGTTCTAAGAACAAATCCAAAATTTCTACCAAAAGTAATCTCACCATTCCATTTAAATCAAACAGTAGAATTGCCAGTGTTCTTCCCACAACCAGATTCCGTGGCTGAAAGGGCACTACATACATTAGACATCAAAAGAGCACTAATGTACTACATTGACAGAACAAAGCTAATCAGGAAAACAAAACAACTGTTCATAGCTTTTCAAAAACCACACATAGGAAATCCAATCTCTAAACAAGGCATTGCTAGATGGATAGTCAGATGTATTCAAACATGCTATCTTAAAGCCAAAAGAGAATTGCCTATTACACCAAAGGCACACTCAACCAGAAAGAAAGGTGCTGCAATGGCCTTTCTAGGAAACATTCCTATGAGCGAAATATGTAAGGCTGCAACCTGGTCTACGCCTCATACATTTACTAAACACTACTGTGTAGACGTACTAAATGCACAACAAGCTACAGTGGGCCAAGCTGTACTAAGAACATTATTCCAAACTACTTCAACTCCTACAGGCTAAACCACCGCTTTTAGGGGAGGTAACTGCTTTATAGTCTATGCAAAACATGTGTATCTGCAGCAACATATGCCATCGAACTGAAAATGTCACTTACCCAGTGTACATCTGTTCGTGGCATTAGTCGCTGCAGATTCACATGTGCCCTCCCGCCTCCCCGGGAAGCCTGTAGCCGTTTAGAAGTAGATCTTAAATCTTAAACATTTGTACATTTGTAAATAATTATTATAAACTTTTTATGTACATACGTATTCACTCCATTGCATGGGCACTATTTATAGCAAACCACTCCATCCTCACCCTCTGCGGGGAAAACAATCTAAGATGGAGTCGACGCCCATGCGCAATGGAGCCGAAGAGGGAGGAGTCCTTCGGTCCCGTGACCAAAAAAGACTTCTTCGAAGAAAAACAACTTGTAATACTCCGAGCCCAACACCAGGCAGCGGACTGTGCAAAACATGTGAATCTGCAGCGACTAATGCCACGAACAGATGTACACTGGGTAAGTGACATTTTCATTACGCTTCACCTACATTTTGCAGCTATATTTGCAAATTGCCAAAACGGACAACATATCTTTTTGTTCAGAATCCCAGTCATTAAGGCTTTCATGGAAGGCCTTAAACAGGTTGTTTCACCTAGATTTCCCCCTGTACCACCATGGAGCCTCACCATTGTTCTCACTAGACTCTTGGGTTCACCTTTTGAACCACTTCATTCATGTCCACTTGAATACCCTTCTTTGGGCTTTCTTAGTTGCTATCATCACTCAGACGTGTCCGTGAGCTCCAGGCATTAACCATGGAAGAACCCTTCTTCCAGATTCATAGGGTAAAGGTAGCCCTTCACACTAACTGTAGGAAGTTGGCTCTGTATGTGCTATTTCAAAGTAAGGAATAGCATGCACAGAGTCCAAGGGTTCCCCTTAGAGGTAAGATAGTGGCAAAAAGAGATAATACTAATGCTCTATTTTGTGGTAGTGTGGTCGAGCAGTAGGCTTATCGAAGGAGTAGTGTTAAGCATTTGTTGTACATACACATAGACAATAAATGAGGTACACACACTCAGAGACAAATCCAGCCAATAGGTTTTTGTATAGAAAAATATCTTTTCTTAGTTTATTTTAAGAACCACAGGTTCAAATTCTACATGTAATATCTCATTCGAAAGGTATTGCAGGTAAGTACTTTAGGAACTTCAAATCATAAAAATTGCATGTATACTTTACAAGTTATTGACAAATAGCTGTTTTAAAAGTGGACACTTAGTGCAATTTTCACAGTTCCTGGGGGAGGTAAGTTTTTTTGTTAATTTTACCAGGTAAGTAAGACACTTACAGGGTTCAGTTCTTGGTCCAAGGTAGCCCACTGTTGGGGGTTCAGAGCAACCCCAAAGTCACCACACCAGCAGCTCAGGGCCGGTCAGGTGCAGAGTTCAAAGTGGTGCCCAAAACACATAGGCTAGAATGGAGAGAAGGGGGTGCCCCGGTTCCGGTCTGCTTGCAGGTAAGTACCCGCGTCTTCGGAGGGCAGACCAGGGGGGTTTTGTAGGGCACCGGGGGGGACACAAGCCCACACAGAAATTTCACCCTCAGCAGCGCGGGGGCGGCCGGGTGCAGTGTAGAAACAGGCGTCGGGTTCGCAATGTTAGTCTATGAGAGATCTCGGGATCTCTTCAGCGCTGCAGGCAGGCAAGGGGGGGATTCCTCGGGGAAACCTCCACTTGGGCAAGGGAGAGGGACTCCTGGGGGTCACTTCTCCAGTGAAAGTCCGGTCCTTCAGGTCCTGGGGGCTGCGGGTGCAGGGTCTCTCCTAGGCGTCGGGACGTTAGGTTCAAAGAGTCGCGGTCAGGGGAAGCCTCGGGATTCCCTCTGCAGGCGGCGCTGTGGGGGCTCAGGGGGGACAGGTTTTGGTACTCACAGTATCAGAGTAGTCCTGGGGTCCCTCCTGAGGTGTTGGATCGCCACCAGCCGAGTCGGGGTCGCCGGGTGCAGTGTTGCAAGTCTCACGCTTCTTGCGGGGAGCTTGCAGGGTTCTTTAAAGCTGCTGGAAACAAAGTTGCAGCTTTTCTTGGAGCAGGTCCGCTGTCCTCGGGAGTTTCTTGTCTTTTCGAAGCAGGGGCAGTCCTCAGAGGATATCGAGGTCGCTGGTCCCTTTGGAAGGCGTCGCTGGAGCAGGATCTTTGGAAGGCAGGAGACAGGCCGGTGAGTTTCTGGAGCCAAGGCAGTTGTCGTCTTCTGGTCTTCCTCTGCAGGGGTTTTCAGCTAGGCAGTCCTTCTTCTTGTAGTTGCAGGAATCTAATTTTCTAGGGTTCAGGGTAGCCCTTAAATACTAAATTTAAGGGCGTGTTTAGGTCTGGGGGGTTAGTAGCCAATGGCTACTAGCCCTGAGGGTGGGTACACCCTCTTTGTGCCTCCTCCCAAGGGGAGGGGGTCACAATCCTAACCCTATTGGGGGAATCCTCCGTCTGCAAGATGGAGGATTTCTAAAAGTTAGTCACTTCAGCTCAGGACACCTTAGGGGCTGTCCTGACTGGCCAGTGACTCCTCCTTGTTTTTCTC